>NC_134111.1:94682142-95010714 GCF_040939455.1 Microcebus murinus | reverse complement strand
CTAAGGAAACATGCACCTGGGACAAGGGCTCTGGAGCAGAGTTATAAGATGAGTTGAAAGTCTGTGCTGGGAAGCGGCGGCGATGTGATCTGGAGATCTGGGTGCGGGAAGCAGATGAAGGTCGCAGTGTGAACACAGAATAGCAGGCTTGGGGGTGAGGGCGGGGCTCACGTGCAGGGGCTGATGTGAGAAGGGGCTGTAGAGGGAATCTGGGCCTGTAAAACACGTCAGGAATTTCAGTTTTTATGTGAAAAGTCATGGGAAGCCCTTGCCCTTTTGCAGCAGGGTAAACTGATCTGCTAATCAGACCTGGACAAGTCCATCTGGCTGCAGAGGACATCAGATTCGAGAAAAGAGGACAAGAGAAGCCTTCCCAGCACCCCCTTGTTCTCAAGGACTCTCATCTGAACTCGGCATCCAAACATAGATAGGGTCAGTCGTAGATACACACACACACACACACACACACACGATCTTTCCCTTTTAAGGACCTAGAAGTGATCCACAACCATTTGTCAGTGGTGGAAAATATCCACACCTACATTTGAAAAGCAACTCCAGGGACAGCAGGGCCAAGGCTTAGTAAGGTCACACAGCTGTTCAGCAGAATGTCTCTATCCTATAGGCCATGGCCCCAGTATAAAAATGAAAAACACTCCGGGCGTTCCTCAGTTAACCTTGTGGATTCTGGCAGCAACGCACAAGGATAGGCCAGCCAGGTTCAAGCAACATCTGCGAGTGTCAAGGAACGTATAGAAATGCAAGCCAGCCAAGCACTCCATTAGCCTGTGTAGGCTCTGGCTGTGGGGGCGCATATCTGTGTGACTGCGTTATTTGTGCTCCTTGCTAATCAGAGGCACCTGCGTGGGAGAAGCACAGAAGTCATTTCCTAATTGAAACAGTTTGGGGATCTAAATTCTGGAGTTTATCCGCCTCCAACCTCCCTAATGAACTGCACGGAGCTATCTCAGCACATGGAATAAAGCATGGATGTAAGATAACCTTCCGCTGAGCTGAATGCCAAACATCATGCTGGGCAGGAAGATGCAACTTATCTCTTACTCTAGGTCGCAGGGATGTGAAGTCCTCCTGGAATGAATTACCTAAAACGCTGATAATTTCAATGTAAGAAATGTTACTATAGTTTAATTGAGTTTGGGGACATTTTAGTTCAAACCTACAAACTTGACAGATTTATCTGTTGAGTTCCTTCATTAGCCTACGTCTCTTGCACAACACATCAAAAGTCACATTCTATGTTAGGTTCTGGAGACAAATGACATGCAGATCTTGTCTTTAAGGAACTTCTACACTAATGGTAGAGACAGAATAGTAAACAAGTAGGAAATTCTGTAGAAGACTGTGGTTGGTATTGAATGAAGCAAAAAAGACAAAGTTGCATGCTCTGTCTGAACCTGGTGAGTTTCTTTTATCTTCTGTTCTCATTATCTATCTGCCCCATTGGATCAATGATATATTTCAGATGGCTATCCTTGCAATTCATCAGGGCTCTGCTTGCAAGAATTGCTACGTGGATCCATGCACAGCAGTCGGAGATAAGAAGATCCCTCCCCACAAATCTTGTAGGGGAGCCCAAGGTATGAGTGCAGTTATTCTCCAATTCTTCTCATCCTCTATCTCCCAGCTCCAGGGATGATATGCATTACTAGAAAAGGAAGCAAAATTATGTCACTAGAAAGTCAATTTAAAGTAGCCTCCTCATTTTTTATGAGCTGCACATCTTTGGCTTGCCAATCAGTGAAGAAGACTTAATACTGACCTTCTATTTTATTGCTTCTGTAATTGTAGACCTATATTGTGTCTTTTATACTCATCACTGTTTACACAGGACAAGGCACATAGAATGATAGTGTCATAATTACCTTAATTTGTTAAGTCAATAATTATATAAACATTGCAAATGAATACTCAACATAGTCAAGAAAAATGTGGAAAGATATCTTGGAACTACTCATTGGGAATAAAATATGACTAATATGAATACTATTGATGTAGAAGAATCAACTGTAATATATATGCATATAGGATATATATTTTTTGTTTTAATTACTGCTTTAAATCTCTTTGCCACTCCACCTCCCTCCACATAAATTCCCACATATGTGTCATCCCTTCAGTTATGCTCTTCACTCCTACATCTTGAAAACTGAGTGACACAGGAGTAATTGCGTTGTTATACAGTTCGGTGCTGACACATCATATTTTTTGTGTCATCTGGATCCTCAACACCATTTGTCAGCCGTTTGTCTTACTCCCATGATTAGTCCCTCTTGTTGCTATTAAAATTGAACTGGGCTCCTCAAATCCCCTACACCAAATCCCGTCCTCTTACTCTAAGCCAATAGACTCATCTAAATAAATAAATGAACCATATCAGATGGAAGCTGTCCCGTCTTAAAATACTGCTTTGTCTTTGTTTTATTAAGATGATTCCCTGCCTCTTTCTATATCTTAAAGGTTTGTAATCTATAGGATTCTGTTCTCCTCTTTCTTCCTCTTTCTCAATCATCCTGGGGTAGCTGCCTCAGGAAGATGGAGATGAGTGTACAGGGGCTTCATCAGGGTGTTATGTGAGATTCAACACTTACGAGTGGGATGGGAACAGGAGTGGGCAGAGGGACCTTTTGAAGCTTCCCTAAGCCACAGTAGGAGGGCCAGGCTTTTATATGCGGCTGTCAATCAGTCATGAGACGCGTAGTGTTCAAAGTAGTTTGACCTTGGGAGAGGTGGGTCTCCCCAGCGGGGGAAATCTCTACAAAGAGAAGCAGCAGAGGATATCAGCAGACTCCTAGAGGGTGGATCATGAGTCTTCCATCCCTGAATAGGGGTCTGGCAGTGGGTCACATTGTCATGTCCACCACAGATTGCCCCCTGCGTACATACACACACATGTGCTCACCATCACACACAGCCACTTCTTGTGGCATTACCTCTTGTTTATATCTTAAATTTGACTTACTCTACCATGTAATTATCCTCTTAGACCCAGAAGCTGGAAGATACAGGTTTAGGAGCTGATTTCCCTATTTTCTTCCTCACAGGGAAGGTTCTTCCATGAGAATGAATCCTATGTTCAGGGAGTGCATTTCTGTTTGCCTCAGCTAATTCAAGTAGTGCTTCTGCTGCTTGGACTGCAAAGAATCCTGACTCGTCCAGAAGACAACAAAGGCTGAGCTGAGCCAGATCCTGGCAGGTCACTGTGCCCTTCAGGTTAGCCAGCACCTGCCCTGGAGTCTGCCATTGCTTGTGTAATGTGTGGTTAACTCGTGTCAATGTGATTAATCGCCACCACATTTTCTCTACTGCCACATTCTCTTTCTTTCCTTTAATTTTATTTTAATATGCTAGGTTTAAACAGGGAAGTGCTTGTATTTCTCATTTCAGCTGACGGGATGATTCATTTCCCAAAGATGTCTCTACCCCTGTTATCAGAAAGAAAAGAAAAAGAAAGATTTGAAATTACTTTTAGACGTTCACTTCCTTCCCCACTCCCAGCATTTCATCTCTCACCAACGCCCTTAAAGAAATATCCTTCATTATATGCAGCACAGAAGAGAAGGAAGAAAAGCACATGTGATTCATCCTTTACAGGGTAAGAATTAAGGGAAATGGTGCTAAAAAGGAGTAAGTATGTTTGGGTATGTGTCGTCTACATGAGCTTGTGAGTGTGCAGGTGCACGTAACAAAGGGGGCTTTTCAGGGCATGGAGGCTCTGGAGTGACTGATAATCTTAACAAGACTTCTCCATCCACCAGACCATCCATTCTCCTGTTAGAGGTTAACTGACCCCGACGTGGCCTGGGCAACCTCTGTGTTTACAGTTGAGCTGACATTAAAGTAGCTAATGCCTCAATGATGTTGACTCTTGAAATAACAAAGCAGAAAGACGTGGGTATAGTACAACTTTAATCCATCTGCTGATACTTAACTTGCATTCACTTTAAACTCAGCTGCCTCCTGGGCATCAAGGAAAACAAATTTTCCTAGATCTGAACATTAGGACTTCATTGCCGCCGCCTTCGTTATTTTTGATTCTGATTTTAACTTTATAAGTTGTTTTTAGGAGTCATAAAATTAAAAAAAAACATGAATGTACACCTTTATACTGCATTCTTTCAGTGCTATACGATATTTTGAGAAGGAATCATTAACTTTCCCAGGTTAGAAGTCTAAAAACTAAGGCCACGAGAGATCAAAACAAGTGCCCAAAGTCACCTTACTAGGAAAGGGATAAGTTAGTATGACTTGAGTTTTCTGACAACAGTGACTGAAATTCACATAACACAAAGCAGAGAATAAATAAATGGGGAAGATTTCAGTTTCTCTAAAACAATATAGATTCAAATAAGCCCATCAGGGCTGGCGCGGTGGCTCACGCCTGTAATCCTAGCACTCCGGGAGGCTCAGGCTAAATAGAAGGAAATTAACTGGCCAACTAATATATATAGAAAAATTTAGCCCAGCATGGTGGCGCATGCCTGTAGTCCCAGCTACTCGGGAGACTGAGGCAGCAGGATTGCTTGAGCCCAGGAGTTTGAGGTTGCTGTGAGCTAGGCTGACACCATGGCACTCACTCTAGCCTGGGCAGCAAAGCAAGACTCTGTTTCAAAAAAAAAAAAAAAAAAAAAACAAATAAGCCCATCAACAACCCTCTCATGTGAAAGCAAAAAGAAAATCTCTGTGTCTAGGAAAAGAGCTGGAGATAATTTATTCAACAGATATTTACTAAGCCTTTAATATGTGCCCAATATTTTTCCTGTTGCCCAACAACCTTTAGCTGGCTTTGATGACAGCCTTTTTGTAAAGTTGAATCCACAGACCACTTGCTCAGAAACCCCCATAGAGCCTCGTGAAAAATGCCTGCTGAGCAGAATCCATGGGAGTGTGTAAAGGAAGAAGCATTTTTCATGTATATTCTGGGTGATTCTTATAGATGGCAAAGCTTGACAATCCTGATTTGTGAATCTTGACACAGATTCCCCAATAGTTTAAATTTACCCTTTTCCTATTTCTAGTACACAAGGTAAATACTGTCAGAGAAATGAGTACTACTTTCTTTATCCTTCTATTATTTGCTTTGGAATAATATTTTTTCACTCAAACTGTCCTTCTTTGAAACAATGAGATGATAGGTGCTTGGTAGTTCAGAACCGTGGAATTTGGTCACTAAGCACAGCATGTCTGGCTGGGTTCGTTGGAGAAATCTGCCAGGGTGGCCCAAATGTAGGGTTTTGTTCTTTGGCAGCAACCCCATCCGTTTGCCTGACTAAAGTTTGCACCTATATTATAATGACTCATATTCTCCTTCTGCTCCGGCCCATGAATTACTTGGCAGAATTTCTGCTGATCTGGAATATCATATGTCAAGGGGTAGGTATTAGATTGTGTGTATGTATTAATATATTTCAAGATGAGCAGATGCAAACGTCTGAACCGTTTGCTCTTTTACATACCTCTGAGGATGACCTGATTTTCCCAATGTTCTGTATTTAAATCATAACACAGACTCCATATTCTTTAATATCAAATTTCCAAAGAATGAAATGATACAAGTATTGACAGGAAACTAGGATGACAAAATGCTGTTTACATCAGAGAATTAAAGACAAGAGAACTTTTACTGTTTAGCTCATGACTGCCACTACTACCTGCTCTGTAAATTCTGTCTTCCAGACATGAGCTTCCCCTGGGCATGAATCCTTCTGAAATGTTCATGTAGGGAAAGCAAGGCAAGAAGAACGTGGATGAAGAGTGCATTAAGTGTGTGAAAAGGTCAAACTCATACAATAAATTTTAGACAGAAGTACCAGACTATTTAACAATTTTTCATCAATGTTAATAATCCTCAAATTCTTTTTTTGCAATCTAAAATATAGTCATCTTTCCACCTTGGAGTCTTAGATTTACATTAACCAGCCCCTTCACTGTTTGGAAGGGGAAGGGAGTGAAGTTTAAAAAGGGAAAACTGAGTGGGAAAAATACAAAAGAAAGAGTTTCTGAGACCACAGGATGTAGGACCTTTTAGAACATGAAGAAGGGACACTTTCAAAAGTTCTATATCAGATGCCAGGAATTTAAATTGTATCCTGCTGTAATTGAAAATGAATGTGTCTAACCTAGGTTTTCTCAACCTCAGCACTATTGACATTGGAGCTGGATGACTCTTTGTTGTGTGGACTGGCCTGTGCATTGCAGGATATTGAGCAGCATCTCTGGCCTCTAGATGCCAGTAGCCCCCTCCTGCCTTGGGATAACCAAACATGTCCCCAGGCATTGCCAAATGCACCCTGGGGAGCAAAAATCACCCCTTTTTGAGAACCACTGGGCTACCTGGACAGAGTCTGCCACATGGGGGCCCTCTATGTGTGACGTGGCAGCCAGCCTCCACCCAGCCCACATCCCACCCCCAGGGCTACCTACTGCCCCCATCACCACTGATCATTCAGTCTTCACTGCTGCGGGGCTCCAGCTGGTACCCTCTTCCTGCTGCTACTGCAGGTGAAACTTCTTACTGAGAGTATGAGGTGGTGGAAGTTGTTGCTATGCCTCAGCACAAAAAAGAAGCACATTGAATACTCAGTATCAAAATGATTAGATATATTGGCCAACTCCATCACAGAGAAATTCTCATGAGCTATCTTTCCCCTCATCCTCTGATATCCTGCCATGTTCTGGGCTTTCTCCTCTCTCCTAGGAGTCCTTCTCTGGCTCAGTCTTCTCATACCAGTTGGTGAGTTGCTCCCAACTGTCCTTGCTACCAATATTTAGCTCTACAGACAAATTTAGCTCTGATTCCCAAGTTTCTGGGCCTACCTTTGCATGATAGATAAATACATACATATGTTTGTTTATATATATATATATATATATATATACACACATATATATGCACAGATATATTATCATATATGCATTTGCATATAGGAATATATGTATACACAGACTCAAACAGAAGCAAAACCATTTTGGCTAAACCAAAAGGAATGCTATGCCCCTGGTCTTCATATCTAGTAAAATAATCATAACCTTTTCTCAACAGATCTTAGGCAATTGTTGTTGCAGACCTCTGTCTCCCTCCAAGCAGAGGAAACCTCAAGAATCAAGGGACAAGTGGTAATTGTCCTGGTTTCATAGTGTGGTGGTGGGTTTTATCCCTTTCTTGACTTAACACAGACCTTCAACCTATCGTGGCTAAGGCAACTGAAAACATTTTTTCTATGATGCAGTGCAGAGCCCGGGCAGTAGATACCCAAAGAGGGACAGAACTATACGAACAAGAGCTTCACCCTCACTCTGAAAATGCCTGATTGCCATTTAGACCCCTTGCATCAAAGTCAGGTGTGAGGTCTTGGCCCCTTTTCCTTCTTCGTGTCAAGATCCAAAGCATCCTACCCTCCCATGGAGCAGCAACCCTGGCAGAGACCAGGAAAGTGCCTGGCACTGTGCTAGATGCTGGATATAAAGGGGCAGGACCTTGCAGAGGAGACAGACACCATGGGGAAAGATCAAGACTGCCAAGAGATGCTCCCTGTGGACCACAGGTCACTGCCACTGGTTTCCCTACAGTTACATACTCAGACCAGGGGCCTAGAAACAGAACTCAGAGAGAAGTAGAATAGAATAGAATAGAATAGAATAGAATAGAATAGAATAGAATAGAATAGAATAGAATAGAATAGAATAGAATAGGTAGATCTTGTCAGGTTGACGTGTATTGCCTGAACTTGAAAGAAAGTACTGATTAATCGCGCTCCAAATTTTACTGGCAACAGCATTTTATTGAGTAATAGGTAACCCCTCCCTTCCATAATTAGGGAGTTATTTCGGGAATCACATCAACAACTTTATATCCCACTTAGAATACTCCAGACATTTTCTCGTGCCAGATTATTATAGAATATGCAAGAACTGGGGTCTCATTGGAGATCCCAGCACCACAGGTGACTACCTAAACTGAAAATTAAGAGATTTTGATCATTTTAGGCATTTAAAAAGGCTACTCTTATAATAAATTTGGAATTTGACACCCTCTGTGGTTGAGTTTAAGGGCATTGGCTTGGGTTTTATTGCATGTTAAATACTATTTGGTTTAAAATGCTGTCATACCTGATTAGAAGAACTTTATGATATGGTTTGGCTCCTCCAAATACCATGTTGAAATTCTACCCCCCGTGTTGGAGCTAGGGCCTGGGGGGAGGTGTTTGAGTCATGGGAGTGGATCCCCATGAATAGATTAATGCCTTCTTGTGACAATGGGTGAGTGCTCACCTTGTTAGTTCACCTAAGAGTCGGCCGTTTAAAGGAGCCTGGCCCCTTCTTCCCCTTCTCTTGCTCCCTCTCTCCTCATGTGACCCACCTGCTCTCCCTTCACCTTTAGCCTTCTTTGGAAGTTCCCTGGAGCTCTCACCAGAAGCAGATGCTGGCCTGATGCTTCCTGTACAGTCTGCAGACCCATGAGCCAAATAAGTGTTCCCTATAAATTACCCAGCCTCAGATTCCCCTTACAGCAGTGCAAAATGGACTAACACACTTTTCCTGTTCGAAATAATAGAGAGTATTCCCAAAGTGATTTGTTTTAGTCACGAGAGAGGGAATTATACCAAGGGGTGTGAGTTAATCAGTGAAGCTTTGCAGGTCAATCCCAGAGTCAGGCTTGTGTCCTATGGTTATTTTATCTACCTGTTAGCAGATTATTTCACTTGGTCTCCATGGTTTAGAACTTTAAAACCACCAATGTTTCTTTATGGGTGCTGGACAGGAATCAAAATTGTATTTAAAAGAATATCACAAAATAAATTTTATCTCTAATTATTTCACAGGCCAGCCAAGAAATTTATGCATATACACACTCATATAATAATATACACATACATATATATAATGTTTATATATACTAAATATGATATGTAATATATGATAACTAAACATTCAGTCTTATGGACACAGCATAACTCATTGTCTAAATGACTTTAAGTCAGTAAAAGTTACACCAAGCAATAGGAGGCAGGATGCTTCCCTCCATAGAAATAATTCAGTATTCTTTTTGGAGGAGAGAATCCAAGCCATAATGCAGCACCTAGCCATGGAGACTAGAACAAACCTCAAACGTCACTTTCAGCAGAGAGTGATTTCAGAAACTTTGCCAAGTGTTGAAGACTTTGATTCCCTCCTCCTTCTTTTCTCAGGTTGGTTCCCTTTCTTTATATTCATGTCCCAAGTCTGCCTTCTCATTTTTTCTCCCACTGCCTTCATCCACCCTGTATACACCATCTCACAAGAATATTAACTACTGACCAGTTACATCTAAACCAGAGCTTCCTTTCCTAAACTTCAGATCTGTACATCCAAATGCCTCCGCATCAGCCTGTATATATGTCCTACAGCCTCTCGTATCAACTTTCTGAAGATCTTTCTAATCATGCCTCTCCTACTTCTCCTTTCCTATAATGCGCATCACCAAAGGTCAATGAGATCTTGTCAAGGTTAATTTTTCATAGCGTTTGTTGAATGAAAACATTAAGTCAACAGACAACCTCTTCGAAGCCACACTCATCCCCACAATATTCTGACAGCTCACTCCTCTTCCAAAGGAGGCTGTCCTGCCACAGTGAATATTGCTGTGTCTGGTTTTCCCCGACTTCCTCGATTCATCTTCCATGTACTGCCAAACGCCTATCAAAACAATCAGAATAACAAGTCCGAATCAGTCTTCTGCTTAAACCTGTCAAGAGCTCATAGATGGTTTGAAAGGTTTGTTTCTCTCATGCCCAGCTAAATCCTCTGAGAGCAAAGGACCCACTTGTTTCCTGGCTTAACCATGGTAGTGCCCCATTTATGGAAGGGACCATTTTATGTTGCCTCTAACAGCAGACAACACAGGGGAAGGAGACAAATTATTTAAGCAAAATGTTTCCCCATACTTTTGCTTAGGACCAGTCAACCTTGAAACTGAGGAAATTCAGTAAAATGGTGTTTCTTTATCTCTTCTCCTTGTCGAGATCCAAGGCTGCAGGATGTAATGGAACAGGTCATGTCAGACCAGGCACGGAGATGGCGATGATGGGACCCCATGGAAGAAAGTGACCATTCTGAGGGTAGCACTGGAAAGTATAAAATTAGAGCCTGCCTTGGGACCTAAGCAGTGAAAGAAGAAAGCTAAAAATTGACCCAGGAGAGATTTCTGACTCCCTCCACATGGCAAACTGTCAAGTCCACACCTGAAGTAAAGATCCATTCTCTGCAACCTTTGACACTCCATATTTAAAGGACATGTGTCCTTTTTTTGAGAGGAGGAAGGAGATGAAATGTATCATCTAACCTGCATTCCTGATGCCTAGGATGCAGAAAAGGTATTGTGCATTTTTGAAATATTCAAGCCTCCTAGCATGGCTTAAAAAGCTTTTATATCTTTGCCTCTGCTTCTGAAAAGTCACTTTGAGATTAGTACTTTACAGTATTCATGCCTCAATAAATACACATTATAATTGCAAACAGACATATATATCCCAATCACTAAGTTGTTAGTTGCTCAAATAATCATACGTTATTAATCTTTCAGGTAGCTCCTCCAAACACCTAGTGGGCATTCAATAAATTTACTAAAGAAAGAAGTACTAGAGTCATATGCATATTGTATTTTTTCTTAGTATACGTTAATGAGAGTTTCTTTTCTTTATAAACTAAGGGTGATTTACAGAGTGTAACATCAGGACACGTTTCCACAGCACCCCCAAAATTAAATCATGCTACTGATCCACTAACGATAATGGAAGTCTCTGCAAGGAGCCATGTCAAGTGCTCTCCAAGCGACAGCAATCCTATACCTGAGGCCAGGTGTGGGACGCTCATGCTTCCTTTGGAAATCTGCCAAAAGCACACTCAAAACTGGGTTTTTGCCACATCTGCCTCATCTGGTTTTTGAAGTATGACTTAAATCCTTTGATGTTCTAAGAGCCAAGTATAAACGGCATCATGTAATGCGTATCCAGTGACTTCAAGAAAGCATTTGTTCTCAAGCGTCTGCAGACAGCATCTTTGTTCTGACAACCTACAAATTGCAGCACAACCTAAGTTATTTTTGTAAAAAAACTAAACTTCTTGTTCACAGTAATAGTGATTTTTATCACAGTCTCCTTAAAAAAGAAACGTATCTTTGAACTTTCTTAAAACTTAATCCTGACACTTGGGATTGTTTTTCCTAATTTATGTCATGAACCCATCCTCAATTATTAAATGTCCACTTAAACATGTATCTTAAAAGAATG
This sequence comes from Microcebus murinus, assembly GCF_040939455.1. Taxonomy (NCBI): domain Eukaryota; kingdom Metazoa; phylum Chordata; class Mammalia; order Primates; family Cheirogaleidae; genus Microcebus; species Microcebus murinus. The sequence continues at coordinate 94,999,429 of NC_134111.1, read as the reverse complement.
AATGAGCATACGTTAGGTTGTGCTTACTGCAGCATCTTTTGAAGAATATTGGCTATTAAAGTGACTTAATCCACTTCTGTGGTAAACAATCTACTGCTTATTGTAGGATGAAAGTTTTCCTGGATGAGATCTTGAATCTATGATCAGAGCAAAACACCTATATACCCTCTCCTTACATAATTTCGAAGTTTATATATTAAGAAATGGATACCCAACTTAAAACATTGGAGAATTCAAAGGGAAAATTCCTTGAGTGAAATTTGGTAATGGTGTTAGAGCAAAAGGAAAAACAAAGTTGATTACTCTGCAATAATTCTCTAGTGCCAGCTTCAAGGGTTTTTATAGAAGGTCTTGATGATGTCATGATTTGTGTAGAACCCGGTCTTTTATTCTAGCTTCTCACTTACTACTCGTCAGATCATTCCTAGGAACTGGGACTGTAGCAGTGAACAAGACGGACAGAATCCTTGCGCCTATGGAGTTTGAATTCTAAGATGGAGGTTCGGAGAAATAAATGAAGAAAATATTTCTGATAACTGCATTTAAGGAAATAAACACAGTGATGTACAGAGTGTTTCTTGGGGCAGAAGGGAAGGGCGACACATCAGATGGGATTCTGAGAGGCCATAAAGGTGACTTCTGAGCTTACATCTGAAAGATAAGAACAAACAAGATTTTCTAAAAAGCACTTGAGTAAGAGGAAAGAGCAAATACAAACACACTGAAAAAGAAAGAAACTTGACAGAAAGATGGTCACCAGGACTGCAACCTCACCACCAGGAATAGATGGTCAGGGGCTAGAGCACATAAGAATTTATGGATGTAAAAAAGAAATTAGATTTTACACCAAAGGCAAGAGGTCACTGGTGATTTTCAAGCCACAAAATGACATGCTCTTACTAATATTTTTGAAAGATCGCTCATGCTACCAATGTTAAAGTCCATTGGCTGGCTAATTTTCTAAACCATAGCACATTTAGTATAATTAGCAGTTTTAACTGTGACTTAATTTCCAGGGTATATCATGATATTTTATTTTTATTTTCAGTCATTGTCATAATCATTAATATCATCTCTAATTTTAAAGCATTTCTTCTATGATACTACAATCTAAATTCTAAATAACTGGAGCTTTATTGCACTTTTATCCCCCAAATATGGGCCTTAATATTTTAATTATTTAAATAAAACATTTTTCTTTCCTCCTTTTTTTAGACTATCAATGGACATTTACTGTTTCATACAGCTATAAACCTGTACTCAAGTGGCTATAAAGCACTTAAAGTTTTATGAAATTCTTTAATAATGATTAACCACCGAAAGTAAAGGACTAATTTCTTAAATCTCCAAAGCTTAGATAAGCAAAACATTTGAATCAATGAAAAATAATTGATAGGGCAATAGGTTATACATGAATACAAAGAATTATTAAATTTTTGTTGAAGATTTTGTATAAAATTTAGAAGTATAACATATTCCTCCTCTGCATGTGTATGTTTTTAATTAAAAAATTGCTTCAAGCTTATTGTTAGAAGGAAGATCCAAAAAGTAGTACAGGTATTTTTTTTAAAAGAACATAAATACTAGTCAATAAAAATTATAGATCTTAAAACCTCAGACACTTAGGTCTCCATATCCTAACAGAAAAGAAGATATTGGGAGGTATTAGAACAAAGAGACAAAGGTTCTAAGTTATTTTGCTTTGACTAACAAGTATTATTATATTAGCATTCTCCAGAGAAAAAGATTTATTATGAAGAATTGGCTCACATGATAATGAAAGCTGAGACGCCCCAAGATTTGCAGTTGGCAAGCTGGAGACCCAGGAGACTTGATGGTGTAGTTTTAGTCCAAAGGCCAGCAGGCTTGAGACCCAGAAAGAGCTGATGTTTCCATTCAAGTCTGAAGGAAAGTAATAAATTGATCTCCCAACACAAAGGCAGGAGAAATTACCTCTTATTGAGGGAAGAGTCAACCTTTTTATTTTTTTCTGTTCAGGCCTTCAGCTGATTATATGAGACCCACCACTTTGGGGAGGACAATTTGCTCTACTTGGTGCATTGATTTAAATGTTAAATATACAAAAACACCTCCGCAGAAACCCCCAGAATAATGTTTGACCAAATGTCTGGGCATCCCCATAACCTGGTCAAGTTGACAAATTAATCATCCTAATTGGGAAGGCAATTTTTAAAGCTTAGGCCAACATTCCTTTATTCATTCATTCTACCAATGTTTGTGGATATCCTGATGAGCATCGGGTCTCCTCTTTGTGCTGGGGCTTCAGGGAGATGTCAGACATGGTCTCTGACTTCAACAGATTCCTGGTCCTTGGGAAACAGGAAAACGCATACATAACATGCAGTCAGATCATCAGGTGCAGGGAATAGCTATAAAGAGTGAGCGAGTGCACAAGGCACAGAGGGGATGTCCAAGGGTTTTATAACTAAAAGTTAGAGAACAGTAATGAGATTACCTGCAAATAGGGGATAAGTGCTCCAGGGAGAGGGAGCGCTCTGACCAGAGAAGTGTGTAGAATCAAGAAGGACACAGTGGGAAATGCAAGCCAACTGGAGCATCTAGAGAAGACGGAGAGGACAGGAGAAACCCAAGGGACAGTGGAAGGTCATGTTGTAAAAGGCTTTGTATGCACTGGGACATCCATTGCTCCTTGCCTGCTACCGGGATCCAAATATAGAGTTTTTACTGGGTGAATGGGAACTCAACAGCTCACAAAGAGTTTTATTTAATTTTTGGAAAACTTCAGCTAGTCGTTGCTTTGAGTCTTAGCCAAGATCTTTTTTGCAATCACCAGCTATTCATCCTGCTCTGTTCTCTTTTGATTTGTTCTGTCAAACATTCAGCCTTCCAATTTACATCATCACTCTTTTATCCAGCACCCATGAATTAAGCACCAGTTGTATCAGGCACCATGCTATGTGCTGATAGATTACAGTGGATAGAACATGCCTGGTCCCTTCTTCATAAAGTAGAACGGCTCCTAGTGAGAAAAGTACATAAAGAATCACACACACACACACACACACACACACACACAATACATGAAATGTGATTACTACAATGAATTTAAAGTGTAGACTAGTTAGTCCTCAAGATTAAAGTCAAAATCATGCCCAGATTAAAGAATATAAGAGAGACCTATTGAAACTTAAGCTGTTTTATCTTGGAGAACCAGTGACACAATTGTTAAGGTCAAACCAACTCATAGGCTTGCTTCTAAGTTTACATAAAGCCATAGTCTAAGGAATAAAACTATTATTTTAACTGTCATCTCTACCTGGAAATAAGAAATAAATTTTAAGTTCTTTTGTGACTTCGTGATCTGATTAATTCATTCATTACTCCTATTGATTATCACTGACTGATTTATTGACTCTCTTTTCAGTGGTGGTGGTGTTTAGTTGACTTAGAAATTATCCCCAGAGCCTATGCTGTCAAAATCCAAGAAGCAATATAGGGAGTAAGAATAAGGTTCGTCACAGTGTTCTGCATTCAGGCAGTTAAATTTTTATAGTATCTTCTTATAACTAAATGGGAGACATAAACCCTGTAATTGAAATGAGATGAACACATATGCTTTTCTGAAGTCCAAACTGTTTTTCACCATGCCAGCTTCAATTGGAGGCTCCCAACACCTCCAACCTTAAGCAGACAGCAACAGAAGTGCTCCTCTGGTCCTCAGTGCATTACCACCAAAATAGTTTCAATATTAAAAGAATAAGGAGAGATAAAAGAAACCCAGAAGCTAGTTCATATCCACCAAGGGTTGGTCCAATTCTCCAGGTTGGCTCTGGTATTTTACAGCCCAAACAATTTACTGAGGCTTTTTCTTATCAGCCTTTTACATAGAGTCAGGTCTTCCTGCTGAGCTTCTCTCCTTGTTCTGCTGTTGTTGGATCCAGCCATTACCATTCAGCATCGCACATTAATCACACACCTGCTTTAAACTTCCTGGCCCTGGTCCGCTCTGCTTTAAAAATATCTGCCTTCACAGTGTCCACTCTCAGACACGATGTGATGAAGGCCCTTTACAACTCCTGGTGAGCTGGGATTCTCCATATCATTACCACAGCAAGAACAAATGAAGGCTGAAAAGGAGACTAATGTTTGGGGGGTGAATGCTTTTAATAGAGTAAGAGCTTCTGCACAGTGAATTATAATAGATAAAACATTGAACACATGATTTTTGGCTCCAATTTTACATTTAAATATCACCTATTTTAAGAATACCTAGACATTTAACTATAGTAGGGATTAAGGTTTTTAATTCTAAAAGGAGAAAACTCAAATACAGCTGGCAGTTAAATTCAATTAACTTTGTTTAATAGGAGTTCTGGAGTTCAGAACGAACACATATTAATTCATTCATCCATTTAGCCATTCATGTATTAACTCATTCAACAAATATGTATTTAAGATCAACTCTGGGTAATACTCTATTCCAATCATAGCCCCAAACATGTGGAAAAAGATTGGTTCTTATTTTCTCATTATATTGGACTTATATAGCACAGAAGACTATAAATGTTTTTTTCCCATGTTTTCAGGAGTAAAAAAAAATGCTATTTCTAGAATCAAGGAAAACAACAGGGTTATTATGATTTTATAATCTCATTGATTCATTTATTTATTCACTCATTCATTCAATGAGCATGCCCTGAAATATGTTGGATGAAGTGCAATCCTACAGAAAGGAAAGGTCATCTCAATAGATTATTTGGATAAATATGCAAAAGTTTGGCATGGCTTGCTCACAAGATATTAAGGGTGGGGGGCAGAATAGATTTGTGGTTTTACCAAGAAGTGGAAACTTCCTCCTTAGGCAAATGAGAAACATGGAGGACTTCAATAGGGAGGAAGGATCTGGTCAGGTTAGGAAGGCCTTTTGGAGGAAGTGTGGAGGGTGAGTTAGAGGCAGGGGCCCAGGCGGAGGAAGGAGGCTGCTGCAATGAGCCACGTGTGAGATGATGGGATCTCAACCAGGCACTCAGGCACCCCTAACCACCACACTCAAGAATTCATGCTTTAGGGGACAGTGAAAGGCACAACCCCTTTATAAAAGATGAATATTAGTGATTTACAATATGTCTTTTTTTTTTTTCCCTGAACTTTCACCCTCTCCTCTAGTTCAGAGCATTTTTGCTCTGCTACTGCTGGAAAGATCCATTCTCAATGATTCTTTGCAATGTCTCTTTTAGGAAGGTCCTTCCATAATTAGCTTCTTTTGCTTTTCTGACAACCCTACTCTGCGTGCAGAAGATCCTTTAGGATCCTGAAAACGATCCTTCAGATAAATCCCTGGCGACCTAACTACCACACTCCAGAAATGTCTGAATCTCAATTCCAATGGAGCTGGAAAATAGTTATATGGAATAGCCTGTATCAGTCAGTGAGTTTTACCAGACGCTAAGCCTACATATTTCCTAAAGCAAAGCTGGCCAATCAAAAATATTTTTTAGATTGAACCTGATCCATTCGTTAAATCTCCCTGGTTTAGTTCTAGAGATAGAATTGTTTTACATTTCAACCTCATCTCAAGATGTATGGAGACTAAAACAGTCAAAGACACCCATGTCTCTGAATTTTAACCTCAGGTCTCCTGCATATTGTGGGCATCCGAAGGCCCGTTTTGTTCATGCCCTGTCTTTCATCTCAGCCCCTCAGGCTGGAGAAAATGGGCTTTTAGAGGATGACTCAAGAGGAAGCGTTTCTGCCACCAGGCGGCTGGGTTCTCACATGCTCCTGACTCCAGGAGCTAGAAGCTCTTCAAGGCTGCTCAGGTTAGGGCTCAAGCCTCAGGTGGTCTGCAAATGTCAGGGTTTTGTTTTGTCCTTTTTGCTTTCTCTCTTATTGGAAAAACATTTAAACATGCTAAGGAGAAGCTGTGGTTAGACTTAAATCGATGTTCTGACACTTCTCATTAAAGTTTTAAGACTTTTCTAGAAATAAGAAAGTAGTTATTTGCAGGAATTTCATAAATTTTTGAAATGAAGAGAAAGATGAGTCTTCAAAATGCCTCAGTTTTATGCTTTCAAAATATCAAAAATGTATTTTATTATTGCTGCACACTGCCATACAATAGCTTTTTTTTTTCTTTACAATAAATTCTTAGGGAATCCCAAGGGCTTTTAACATAGAATAGGTTCTTACAACCCTGAACCACTGAGATCTAAATGCAGGAAGAGTGCTGGCCACATAACCTTGCAAAACACTCCAACCCTTTAATGTTTTGATTGATGAATCTGATACCACTTTGTTTCAAGCTTCATGGGTTCATTGACTACTAATCAGGTCTAATAAATACAATTCCACTTGAAAAAATATTAAGTACCATAAAATTATTGCATTGATGATTTTTAACTAAATGCATTCATAAGAATTTCTGACAGTTTTCATGAGCAATGATCATTGAACAAAAGTGTTTTCTAGATGCAAGATATCAAATCCAATTCCCTTAGAATTACATTTTGAGAGATTTTCCTATTCTTCTGTAATGCAAGATGAAAAATTAACTAGACAGTGAGCAAGATTTCTTAATGTGACTTATAAAAGCTCATGAAGAAAAAATTATAAAGGCCATTTATTCTCTGAAAATTCGAAGGCATTTTTAAAAGTAAGAGGACAACTCTATTTTGATAAACAAGTATTTGATAATCAGACAGCAAGTGGGTAAAAACACACTGACTTAAATGAAAATTTAAAGGATCAATTAGCTTCCTTAGTATTTAATGCCACCCAGAGGAATTTCAAAAAAGGTTCTTGAAGCTTTTCACAATTTATTTAAGAATAGGGTTAATCGCTGCACAGAGAACAAGATATATATAACTGCGCACAGATTTATCACACCATAAAAATATAGTTCTGAAAGGTACACATACAATTAATTTTTGAGAGGATAAGAGTGGTGGCTTAATACACATTTCCACAATCTAATTTTTACAAAGTCAACGTCTAAAGTAACTGGCCCTAGCAGAAGCAAGTTCATGGCACTATGAGTTTTCTGTGATGGCTAACTGTATGTGTCAACTTGACTGGGCAATGCCGGGCTTGGGCAGACATTTGGTATAACATTATTTTGCATGATTCTTGGTGTTTCTGTGAAGGTGTTTTTGGATATTTAACATTTAAATTCAACATTGAGTAAAGCAGATTGTCTTCCTTAAGGCAGCTGGGCCTCATTCAATCAGCTGAAGGCCTGAATAGAACAAAAAGGCCAACTCTTCCCTGAAGAAGAGAGAATTCCTCCTGCCTGGTCACTTGAAGCTGAGGTATTCATTTTGTTCCTGCCTTGGACTGAATGGAAACATTAGCTCTTCCTGGGTCTCGAGCCTGCTGGCCTTTGGATTAGAACTACACGATTATCTCCCCTGGGTCTCCAGCCTGCCACTCCATCCTGTAGAACTTGGAGTTGCCCATCTCCAATTCATTTTAATAAATCTCATATACATGTCAATATATAAATATATAACAGAGTTCTGGAGAACCTTGCCTATACAGTTTCATTCCCAAGTGTTTACCCTGTAAAAATTAACATTTTAATAATTTTAAAGTAATGTTTGGTGCAATTTAACATTCACTAAAATTAATATTCAGTACAGGAAACAGCAAAGTGGCAGAAAGTGGGGTGAAAGCCAGATTTAAAGGCAAATCTTTGCTCTTCTACTAACTGGATGAGTGGTCTCGAGGAGATTATCCCACCTCTCGGAACCATGTGTTTTCTTATTTGTGAAATGGACATAAAAATAAAATGAAAACTTTTGGGAGTGTTGTAAGACTTAAATTGAGAATGTATTTATCCACAGTAGGACTTAGTATATGCTAACAAAAGTCACTTTGAGTTTCCACGGACAGAGAAAAAGATAGTACCTTGTGTCCCGCCCAGAGCAGAACCTGATCTAACAGTCTGGCGTTAGCCACGAAAGAGAAGAGATGGTGAAGATTCATGGATATTAATTTGGCCCCAAATGTGACTGCCTTTCTACATTTGTTACTCTGCTGAGATGCTGAGCAAACCTGGATTGGAAGCTGATTAGACAAAGCCAAAAGGTTCTATTTTAGACAGCATTTCCTTAAGGGTTCTTTGTGTTCCTTTCCTGGTTCAAAAGATGGAAAGATTGAACCAAAAAGGATAAAGTTTTGCATATCTGCAACAGGTGACTAACCCACCATCAACTTATTTTTTCCTTTCTCCATTTTCTACTATTGGTTGGTCTCATGGCAAGGGGACATTAGACAGAACACCTTGGGAAGGTCCCAGGAGCAGTGGGGCTGTGTGATGCTGGAGTACTTTTGTTGGAAATAAGTTTAAAGGGCAGAGAAAAATCCAGAATGTGAGTGTGTAAATGTCTGTTTGTGTGTCTTTATGTTTGTTATAGCCAGTACCTAATATATTTTTTATCTAGAATGGTTCATTTTAATACCACTCTTAAATAGGAAAAATTGTTTTTATTAAGAGTTATGAAATGAAACTAACAATATTATAGCAAGAAAAGAAATGCAGCCAATAATTTCTCTTATTGAACTTTGAATATATAATCATGCTGATAAAAACACAATAAAATAATTTCTCAGTATAAAAAGAAAAACACAAACTATTCAGTAGTTTTTATATTGAACTAACAGTTTAAACTTTGATCTTTAGGGAGCAGTCCTATATGAGCTTAATAGATAATTGTCCATTAACTTATTAATGTCAGTGCATATTTTAAAAACTTAACATCTGCAAAAGGTACAAGTTAGGCAACTACTAAATTTACTAAATTATACTGTTATTGTAACATTTTACTTTTTCTTTAGGAAAAAATAACAATTAAGAATAAATTTTAATTTAATTTATATGAATATAGAATGTATATAAATTTTATTTATGTGAATATAAGGTGTTATTTACATGCAGTAAAATATTTCATATGTAAATAAAAATTTGCCCTTATCAAATATCCCCCCTACAATTCATATCATTTCACTATTTTACACTTTAAGCACAATATAAACTTTATTTATCATGTAGATTAAAATGACAAACTGAAATAACTCATCTTCTCTTTCTTTGTCTTTATAATCAATGGGCAAGAATTATTTACCTTGGATCAACTGTTTAAACACAGGAGTAGCAGTACCCCAAGGGCTGGAGGTACACACGGTGCCCAAAGTAACTCAAATAATTCTGAACCACTATACATTTATTTTCAAAAGAAATGTTTGTAGCTAAGTACATGTATGTTGGGAGCCAATTGTATAATTGAGGATTTTCTTAATCAATTTCCAAATAAAATACAATGTTTATTAGAAGTGAGTAATAAATATGACTGATTTGTTATTTATATATATTGTATATTATTAAAAATTAGTAATGACTATAACAGTTGTTCAGAACTTAGACCAAGAGAAGAGTTTTTCAGAAAAGAAAGATTTTATCATTGGCATCTTTTAGACACCCCCTACATACCAACACATGGTGATAATAAAAAGTAGACTGGTTGTTTAAATAGTTGTTTAAAAATCCTCTAGAAATAATTTGCAACCCTTATGGCTTGCTTGGGTGGTCCACTGACACTGCCTCACCCCGACAAGCCAGCAGTCATAGTGAATGTAATTTATTAATATTTTCAAACACTTTAGCATAATTGGTAGTATCTTTGTTTCTGTTTGTTTAAATCTATATCCTAGTGATGGTTAATTAATTGGATTTACTTTAATGAAGCATACACTGTCCATGAGGAGATTATATAGACTTTAATCAGAAGGTGGCCACTACAAGTGCATTTACAACCTTTATCTCCACTCAGCATCAGAGAGTTGTTAAATTAGCAGAATGGTCTTAGAAACATTCTTTCCCTGGAGAAGGGAGTAATGCTCAAATCATGAGCATTACCCAGCAACTCCACCATTGCATAGACTCAATCTCAGAATCCAGCCAGCCCAGAACACGATTTTCAAAATGTGCCCTAGGCCTAAGGATGACTTTTGCCTCTAACCTTGTGTCTAGCCACATAGGCTTCGTAGATTGCATCACTGGAGTCAACACCTGTCCTTGAATATTGTCTTACCTCACACTAGCTAACCTCTCATGCCAGCTGTTCCTCATTATACCTAAAAGGCAGAGTTGACCCTTCAATGAGTTTACTCAACTGGTTGCATGACTACATTGAGTCTGCGTGCTACTAGCCATGTGTAGGTATGGCTGAATTTTGGAGGCTTGCTTTGAATAGCTAGGGTGTGAGCAAAGAGCTTTCACCTGCCTCTTACTACAGGAAGTTACTGATGACTGATGCCCATTAAAGCAGCTTCATAGTTGAGAAAGGCCAAATTAACTTAGGACCATTAACAACCCTGTGTATGGATGCACGTGTGTATAGGAAGTGGTGACTACTGAGGAATATGGACCAGAATATTTTTTCCCAAATACCTCTTTTCTTTAAAGAGGTGGAAGACCACAGGGAAGAGACCATGAGCAAAAGTTTCCTATTAAAATATATTTTGGTCTGATAAAAGTCTGATGACTCATTCATCTGAGAACAGCTCACAGACCCTTGCCAACTCCAATCCATACAAATATTCCTTGGGACATACAAGGTATAGATAGCAATTGTTTATTGTTCTAGTTAACCTCTTGACAATATATATTTTTTCCAATCCGAAGAAGTGGGAGAAGAAGTTTCAAAACACTGTGGTGACTTTTGTTAAATTTGTCTTTAAATCAAAAAAAATAATATTAATATATTGATGTATTCCTACATTTACATTTTGCAAAGCATATTACAGTTTATAAAGGATAAGTCAAAGCACCCCATCACTACTCCCAACCGACAATGTGCCACAGTCGTCTTCTGTTTAACAGTTTATTTTATGGTTTCAAAACTTCGTCTATTCATTTACATGAATACATATGTACATATATAAGTATGTGTTTTCAAAATAGCAATGGAATTTAAATATACTGTAGAGCTAGATGACTTTTTAATTAAAATATGAACATATTTATCTGCATCATTCTTTCTAGGTATAATATTTTTTTCTGTGTAGTATTATAGTTCCTTAGTTTCTAGTACTCCTTAGAGGCACAAGGTAGATTTAATTTGCAATGCCCTTGAAGTTAGGTATGTCGCTGTGAATGAAATGTGAGTGGGAGAGACACATATCATTTTCAAGTGGAAGCTTTAAGAGCTGTCTGCAAGCCACCACACCCTGTCTTCTGCTAGTGGCATGGTATAATGTTCCAGGTTGGTGGTGGCACCATGTGCCTGGACTCTGGGTGAAAACACAAGACAGAGCCCCCAGCTGTCCTGAGGGGGCCCTGTGTCAGTAAGAAATCACTTTGTGTTTCAAGCCACTGACATTTTGGGTTTCTTTAGTATTATGACATTCTCAAGCATCTCTCAACTCGTAAAAATAGTATTGATGTACAATTTTTTTAAGTTCAACCATTTCCCTAATAATGGGATTGGTATTGCTTCCAATTATTTATGCATGCAAAATAGTGACAATTCACTAAATTATATTCATATCATACATCTTTGCACCCACAGGCATATTTTGCATAGAGTCCATTTTGACAAATATTTACAAAGCCATCACAATTTATACTATTAGAAATAGTCATGAGAAAACACATTGACTCATAGCATAGCCAAATATTAGATGTGACCTCTCAAACATTTTATTTGCAGGATTCAATGAGCTAAAAGTATCTATCAGTGTTTTTTAATTTGTATTTTCTGATTATTGATTTGACTATACTTTCGCATTTATTAGCTATTTGTATCTACTCTGACTTTCATGTTTCTATTATTTTGCTTTTTCATATAGATATTTGAGGGATCTTATGTGCTTGGTGTATAGGGGAAATTTAGTGAATATTTGTTGAATAAATATATAAATTAAGTCAATAAACATTGTCTAGTACTTTCATGTGTGGAGCCATCAGCTAGGAACTTTGGGGAATGCAAGATTTACAACAAACAAACCTAGCTCCTCTTTCTGGAACTAACCATGTAAGTATAGAATATAAATTCCCAAAGAAATAACTATTACAAGGCAGATGGCATTGTAATGAAGACTCAACCATAATATCGTGTGCTGGGTTGAGAGTCAGGGAGGGGTGTACATCAATTCCAAGTGGGGGGAAATCTGCAGAATCCTAATACTATTATTAACAATTAAGAGCACTTGACATGAATCTATCAGTAATATTTAGAATAATTTTAAGATATTATAAACCTGCTCTCATGAAATGCCCTCCTCCTCAAATGGCAATTGTGTGCCCAATAACAGGAAATTGATTTAACCAAAAACTGGGATTTTCTTTCTTATAGTACTCTTTGCCATGAAGTACCTGTAAGTAAATTTGATGGTGCATACATGAATATATGCATTCTTGTATTTGGCCCTGTGGATAAAATGTTATTTCTGGGGGAAATGATATAATTTCCAACGTATAGGACAGAGTTGATTGTCTAAAATAGCTTTCTGAGTACCAGCTTCATATTCTAATCTCCTGGGATATTCTAGGGAATAAAGAAGAAAAGAGAAAAAGGAGGAGGAACGAAGAAGAAAGAATAGTCCATCTCTGACTCCAGGCTGATAAAATCAGGAACTCTGAGAGTAGGGCCCAGACATCAGTGCTCAATAAAAATATCCCAAGATGAATGCAATGTGCTGCCATGGTTGAAAATCACATTGGTCCAAGGAAATCCTTCTCAAACTTTGCTGGACACAAGAAGCATCTAGATGGTTTGCTAGAATAGATTAATGAGCCTCAGCCCGTAGGATCCATCTGGGATGAAGCACAAGGTTTTGCATTTTTAACAAGTCCCAAGAGGATGCCATACTGTCCATCTGCGAAGGACACTTTGAGTAGCAGTGATCTAGAGTACGGCTATCAGAGCTCCCTAAACAGGCAGGGGAGAGAGTTGCACAGGATTTGCTGCTGAAAAGGTGGCTTATGGACAGGCAGCATTGGCGTCTCCTGAGACCTTGCTATCAATGCCAGATCTCAGACTCTTCTGAATAAGGACCTGTATGTTAATAAGATCCCCAGGTGATAAACATGGACCTTAAAGTTTGAGAATCACTGTTCTAATTCTCAAATTTAGCTGCATATTGGACTCAACTGGGAGATTTTTAAAAACTACTAATGCATGTCTAGTATCCCAGGATGACTTCTGGACATAGGGGGCTTTTAAGGATTGCCCACTTGATGTTTCTGTGCAGCAAAGTCTGAGAAACCATTCCTCTAGAAGACATGATTTGAGGTGATGTTATGCAAAGTTTTCTCTAAAATTCTCTTCTTCCAATCTCCTGGTCTGTCACATTGCCTGACATTCCCCTAATAGATATTCAGTCATGCATGTTAATAAGAATTTTCTCAAATACAAATTGCCATAGGAGGATGAACATTGTTTTATCAGTCACTCACATCTTAGTGTCATCATAATTTAATTAGACTCTGAGACTGCAAAGCTGGAAAAAAGTGAGTTTTAATGAGGGATGAGAAATGGAAGAGACCAGCAATTGCGAAAATGAGAGCACTTCTTGTCGTGGGCTGAGATGGATGGAAGCTTGGAGTGTTGATGGTGGCGAGGGGAGAGAGGATTGGTTATCTCTTGCTCAACCAAGAGATAGAGTAGCACAAGGAGACTTTGAGTAACTGGAGGGGTGGGATAAAACAGTGACAATAAATCAGATTCCTTTAAAAAAATGAACGTGAAAAGAATTGGTGAGGGATTATGAAATTATAATTAATTACACTGAGATTGGATATAGGGGAGAAGAGATAAGTGGTTGATGAAGTAGCCATTAGAGACGATTACAAGACCCTTTATTATTTCAGATGCACTTTTTGTGTAAGCTCGTGGAGTTCCAGAATCTCGTCTCATGTATTTCAGATGCTCAGCATTTCATTTATTAATATCTCAGCAACATTAAACATACTGACTCACTGCCTATTTAAGCCAGGTTAATTTTATAAACATGACTGAATAAATGAATGTGCTAAGTACTCTTCCAATAAATATCTTGTCTGCATACACAGGTCTAGGATTGCTAGATTTTTAAATTTTTCTTTAATGCTCCCAGCACACCTTAGATACACTCTGAGTCATTTAACTGGAATTAGGCACAATTGAATGAAAGAGAAAGGTCAAGGTTCTCTTGAGGCAGAAGGCAAATAGTGGTTAACGATAATTTGGGGTCACATAACTAAATTAAAAAGCCCAGCCCCTTAGTACTCACCAGCATCAGTCTTCCACAATGCATGCAATCTCATAGCCAACTCTAGAAGTTGAAAATGTGTGCACTTTTCTTTGAAAAGTTCTTATTAATTGTGTGTCTTGATGAATAAAAAACGGCAACAACAAAATCAACTAATTTAAACTATTGCTTTTATTATAATTACACGGGAGCACAAATAAATAAGCACAAAAGTATTGTAAAATATTGCCAATGCACTAAAGAAAACAAATTGTTTTCAAACAACATCTGGTTACTTCAGTAGTATCAAAGTACATTTATAATTACATGTTACCTAAAAAAATCAAGTACAAAAATTAAGAGACATTAAAACATCAGTGTTTATATTATTATGCATATAGAAATGGCTAGTAACACATGAGTAGAGAAATCTGTTATCTAATGCTTATTTGCACAATTTTTCAGGCACATACCTGACATTTCTAATGAATTATGAAAAATGCAATATCACATTCAGATTTTTAGATATGGTAAACATGTTATATTGGAATGGATGTTAAATGGTTTTCTTTAAAAACCCTGTCTTTCAAAAATGTAGTGCCATTATCCACTAAAAAACATATTATTTTATATCATTTTCTCATAGCTATTTGTTTCAATTGTTTGAAAAGAGCAAGAAAGTAAACATACAATTGCTAAATACGTAAACACATTTTTAGTGCAAGATAACAAGACCTGTGACTTTACTGTGCTTTGCTTTTTATAATCACAGTGCACTTTACACAAATTGCTACACTATAAATGTTAACTTAATGAATTCCAAACAAAAGAAGTGCATACTAAACATCTTCATATATATTATATACAGTATGTATACTGTATGTGGCTGTATACATGTGTAAATGTAGATGCTTTTAGGGTGGGCAAACCCAGTTATATTTGGGAACAATTGAATACTTCGAAAAGATTTTCACATGTTTGACTGAGATAGATCCAACAATATTTCTTTAAAAATGTTTTCACTCAAATTTGAAACTTTAAAACATTTAAAGGGAAATGTAATTACACATTTTTCTATGTTACACACATTTTGCTGCAATGTAATTGACCCAAATATCAAAGGGTTTTAAATCATCCAAACCCCAAGCCATAATGTTCAAGTCCAACATGGCAAAATGTGTTATCCTTTTACTGTTTTACAAAGACAGCAGTACATATCATATGTGTACATATAGAGGCTTACACATAAACATATTTCATACCTAGATATTAAATTTAGTATGTTTTAGTATTTTATTTCGACTGTACACTTGAAAAAAAGAGAATGCCTTATATAAACACATAAGAGATGTTGAACACACATGAAATTGTACATATTCTTAAAAACAATTGGTTTTATTTTGAAAATATTGATGATTGTATAATTAAGCTCCTTGAAGGCAGGGACCACATCTTTTTCAATGTTTAATGCCAAGTGCTTCAGAAATTTGTAAACATGACTGATACATAAGTTGGTCAATAATGAACTGTTAAATAAATAATAGATTAATAACAAATTGTCCACATTATACAATTATCTATTTTCACATGGATGGAAGATATAGTGAGATACTCATGAATACTACAGGTAACATTTTTCTTTTATTTCCATTTAAGTTTGGGACAGAATGAATTGTGAATCGCTATACTATTCTACTTCTATTCTTTCACAAGAGTAAATTCTCTCAGATTACTTACCGCTTAAATCATAGAATCTTTTCTTAATTTCACATGTAAGCATATCTCACAAGCTCTTTTCTACGTTAGAAAACTGAGCCGTCTTAATATGTAATGACATTAAAATTGCATTTTTATGTGCATTGTTTTACTTAATTTAATTATTTAAAACAATACAATGTTCAGTTGTATTGACTTATTTATCAAACTCATTCAAATGAATCAAACTAAATTTCATGTATAGACAAGACCTATGGCAAAGTGCAATAAGAAAAGTCATCTTTTCTGTTTTTTAGCAATAGTCAAAGAAACCTTGTCACTATTTTGAAATATTGTCACTACTTTGAAAAGTAAAGTTATACCCAGTTGTCTCCAGACAATTGCCATGTATTTGGATGTGTATATTCTTAAAAATGACAAATTTTATCTCTTAATGTTTTGCTTTACATTCCTAATTATTTTATATGAGTGGGCATTAACATTCATTTACACAAATTTGTCACTTTATGCTTCTGTAGCATAAAGACAGGAGAAATGTCTGCAGTGTCCATCTAAAGGGCTACCATTATATCTCAGAAGATGCTGGCTTCTGTGAATGGGAAAAGAAATGTAGGATTTTATTTTTTCCTTCCATCAACTCTAAAGAAATTTATTTCTTCTCTGCTAAGAAGTGTTTCACAGATAAAAGCATCTTACTGACAGCCAATAAAATTCTGTTTCTATAACATTTGCTGTGAAAAGACCATTTTTCATAGGTTTGAGCTCTTGCAACCTGATAACCATGCCATGATATGATTTGTTCTTTGGCACTGCTAGAAATATGAGCTTTATCATGGCATAGTGTCCTGGCTGGAGGTTATCTCCTGACCAAATTCATCTATTGAAGTGTCCTGATTGATCACTGCCAGAGTCCGCTTATTTTTCCCTATACAATAATGACTTTTTTTCTCCACATGTAGAAACACTACACAAAGAGGAAATCGATTATAGAACGACTATTGCCCTGGTGGACAATTGTATAGGCA
The DNA here is from genome assembly GCF_040939455.1 of Microcebus murinus. Taxonomy (NCBI): domain Eukaryota; kingdom Metazoa; phylum Chordata; class Mammalia; order Primates; family Cheirogaleidae; genus Microcebus; species Microcebus murinus. The sequence goes on along the minus strand of NC_134111.1, from coordinate 94,982,477 downwards.
CAGAATAACAGTTCTTGAGTCAAATCTCAGGGAAGCCACTTTTCCAGATCTTTCAGTTACTTCCCACTTAAGGAGAGATTCGTAGAAATAAATGGAAATGGTTGCCTAAGTTCAAATTTTCAAGCAAGTTACCTCCTCAGAAAATAACACATTTCAAAGAGGAGTGTATGAGACCTGGCAGTAGCATGAGTTTGACAGAACAGATGGGAATGGCTGAATCCAACACAAATCATGTTATTATAGTACCTCTGTTTCCTTCTTGATGAGTGGCCAGCATTCAAAACAATATCTTCTGCCTACTTCACAGATATGGGAAAGACTGACATCTGAAAAACACACCTGCATCTTCCCACAGAAAGATGTTGCCTAAATATAAATTTTAGGGGAAGGGTAATCATTACACACTGAGCCTGAATATATATGTACCAATTTCATAAAGAAGCTGAGAATTGATGTCTTGTGTCTGACTGATTGGCTTAAGTACATGTGGTCATAATACCTTAAATCAGGATAACAACTTGGATCACAAACACCTTTGATTTCCATTCTGATTGTATCTTAACACATTTCATCACTCCTAGATTTGTGCTCCATTGGTTGTTGGGTTTGAAATATAACCTATAGCTGGTGTGAAACATGGCAGCAGGATTTATTTAAGCTACTTAAGATCCCTCTGTGATATCCTGCACTTGCGAGTCTGCCTTCTTACCACCTCAATTGTACACGCAAAACCTAAAACCTCAATAAGAATTTCATGTATACAATTCTCCCAGTGAGCAGTCATACACACACACACACACACACACACACACACACACACACACACAGGCACACCCTACACATGCTCCCACTTACCTTTGTCCTTATTCTTCCAGAATTCTGACTGGACATCAAAATATACATTAATTATAAAACATTAAAAAATTATGTTATAACATTGCAAAGGCTTTTGAAAGAAACCATTACCAATAAAGCATTACTAGGTTTTTAGCAATACAGATTACAAAAATTCTCTAACTCCTGTTATATATTTGGCTTTATTGAGCAGCACAGAACTATTGCTGTCAATACCCTTACAAGGAAAACCACTATGACAATAACTTCAAACACACACTTTTTCTCTCAGAAATATAATACTAAATTGATTGTTAACAAAGAACCACATACTGTCAATTTTTGGAAGCATAAATAGTAGTAATTTAAATATACAAAATATATGTAATAGTTTCTTTTTTATTCATCCGTGGCAATATTTATATTCAATTAACAAGTTACTCTTAAAAGATATATATGATTTTTTTTAACTTAAATTTTACCACCACATAAAATTGAATCCACCCCATCCCCCATCCCCTGTATTTCCTGTTTCTTCCTTAAAACAAAATAAAATAAGAAGTGGTCATAATTCTTTGGTCATGGTGTCATAATCAGTAAGAATGGGTGAGATGATCATGAGCAGAAGATTATGACCCAAAAATGTGGTGATAACTAGTTTAAAAAAATTGACAAGAAATACTTTCTATTAATGAACCTAAATTTTGAGAAAGATTGGCATTTAGTGTACTAAACGATGCAAACTGGTGTCGTTTGATGTTTTATTTCTCATTTTCTAGGGGAAGCAAGCATACACGTGAAAAGTTACTTAAAAATAGTGACTATGGTGGCCATAATGCCACTGGTCCCACTTTCCTGAAAGTCATCACGCTCATCAGCTTTTGATTCCTCGTTCCTTCCATTGTCACAGTGAACCCTGGTCTCCTGCAATCAGATCAATGATGCAAGGACACATGTCCCTAAAGTCATTTCTAAAGAAAATGTTTTCTGCTGGGATGTCCAAATATATCCTAATAACTTTCTCTGGAGTCTGACTCACCACTGATTAGTATAAACAAGAGGATATCAAAGAGAAATTCTTATAAAGCCAATGTAGCAAAAATATTGGTGTCAATGTAGCTTGGAAGTCCAAATTAAGCATCACATTTGCATTCATTTCCTGTCAAATCCTTAAAAACTTAAAAAAGTAACAGATGCTCTTAACAAATATGATATTCAACTTCTACATTACTAGCACCAGATCATATATTATGTGATTGAACATGATTTATAGCTGTGAGCTCTTGTACAGAAGCCAAATATGGGCAAGGGAAAAACAACATTTTAAATGCAAAAATTAATAATAAAAGGCATCAAGGGATTACATATAAAAGAGATAGCAAACCAGTTAATACCGAAATTATATCATATAGTAAACTCTTGATATTTCTGCAATTTATATACGTATAATGTGTATCATTTCAGGTGTCACCCATAAACTAGTAAAATATGTACATTTCAATATCTTCTGGATTCAAAATAATCCAGGATAAATAAGTGTGCCTTCATTGCAAGGACATATTCATTTTATCTTGAACTTGCCACGGGTAGGCCCAGCTTCCCCCGGCATTCCACTCCAACAGAGAAGATACGTAACAGTTAATTATCACATGACCCAGTCGACCTCCCTCTTCGCAGTGAGTACTGTGGCGCTCACACCTCCTGCGCGCACTCATATGGCAGTATCCCAGAACACCGTTTGCTGTTTAGAATAGGGTGGAGGGCTGTACTTCTTTGCACCTGCATTCTTCTTCCAGCTGGGTAGGATAGGCATGCTATCCTGTTTGCAAAGGCCCTTTTCCGTTTTCTGTCTATCCTTTATTTCCTTGCACAAGCAACGCTTTTTCTCAATCATCTCAAGCATTGTATGGTCTCCATGAAACCACTGCATGCATGCCACCTAGCAAAAAAGAAAAAGTGAATACAGAAGGAAAAAAAAGGTAGAATGAAGGCATATTTTTTTTGCACTATGCTAGTAGTTGCTTAGAACAATTTCAGCTGCTTTATACCTCCTTTAAACATTCTTTAAATGAATTAAGAAATATAATTCTTACAAAGCAAAAATAAAAGCATGGAAATTATAAATAAGCTTTGCATATAAATCAGTAGACATCATGATATATAACAATAATTTGGATATGAATTTTTTTCTAATATGTTCTAAAAATTCATGCTATGAAAATGAAACCTTTATATTTTATCTTTTTATGAAATTTGCCGAATATTTACTTATTACTTTTATGTTGACTCCATTGTTTTATAGGTCCCCATATTTCTAAATTCAGTTATTGGAATTACTTTTCAGGAAAGTCTAATGTGAATGTAATATGTTTTAAATATGTTAATGAACATTTTCATTCTTGAAATAATTTAGAAACACTTGGGTTTGTTTATAAATAATGTATAGTAGAATTAGTATTTTTAATAATTTTTCCTATCAAAATGATTTCCAGGGCACATCATATACTTGGAATATAAATGCTTAAGTGATTCTTCTGTAAAAAAGTTTTTGCTATAGTTTTTTTTTTTTTTTTTTTTTTTTTGAGACAGAGTCTCACTTTGTTGTCCAGGCTAGAGTGAGTGCCGTGGCGTCAGCCTAGCTCACAGCAACCTCAAACTCCTGGGCTTGAGTGATCCTTCTGCCTCAGCCTCCCGAGTAGCTGGGACTACAGGCATGTGCCACCATGCCCGGCTAATTTTTTAGATATATATCAGTTGGCCAATTAATTTCTTTCTATTTATAGTAGAGACGGGGTCTCGCTCTTGCTCAGGCTGGTTTTGAACTCCTGGCCTTGAGCAATCCGCCCGCCTCGGCCTCCCAAGAGCTAGGATTACAGGCGTGAGCCACAGCGCCCGGCCTTTGCTATAGTTTTTAATGTTTCAGCAAATGTCTAAGTTACAGTCACTGACCTCTATAATCACACTGATACAGATCCTGGTTACTTCCGGAAATTTATAGAAGCAGATTTATTAGGTCAGTTGGATTACCAGGAAGAAATGTAGTGTGGACTATATATTGATTCACACACACATACTCACACACATTACTGGACAGGTAAGTACTGCTCCTAGGCACATGTGGTACCATGTCTACCAGTTACTGCTCTTTGGAATAAAGCTACCATATTAAGTCTGTCACACAAGGACAGCAATGAGTTCAGGCCATGAACCCAGCCAGGATGGGGAAACTTTCACTTAATTGTTTAAGCAAATCTACTCTATGACTTGAACCGTTAAAATAGCTCACTTAAAGTAACTGAACTTGGTGTTAGAATTTTAGGATAATGATAATCAGAAAAAATATGCATATAATTCCTACTCTATATCAGATCTCATTATAAGTACTTTCCATAGTTTAATTCATTTATTCTTTAAAATGATGTGCTGAAGTAAGTACTATTTATTAACACATAATGATGAATAAAACAATACTTAAAGAGATCTGGCGACTTAAAGTTACAGAGCCAACAAATGGTACAGTCATGATTTGAAACTCAAGAGTTTATTTCCAACACCATGCCTTCAACAACTACACCATACTGCTTCTCAATGTGTACACAGAATTGGAAGGAACTAGGAAGACAGATTAGTACAATACTCTTTATGTATGGATAAGAAAGCTAAGACTTCAAGTAGCCATGTATCTTGCCCAAAGCCAGGCAGGTAAGTTTTAGTGTGAAAAAGGCTAAATAGAATTCTCACAATTCCTAATCCTTTAGGGAGAAGCAGGACATAGAGCTAGAAAACATGGACTCAAAGCCTGGATGGGTAGGTGGTCATTTGGCTCCTTGGCTTCTTTTTTTATCTGAAAAAGTGAATTGATAATACCTCACTTTCAGAGGTTGGCATGAAGTTTAAATGGGATAATGAAGGTCAACTCATTTTAAAAACAGTAAAGCATTGCCCAAGTCTTATAATTCTAATGCTGGCAAATATCTGGTAGCTTTCTGTACCTACTCTCTACCAGGCACCTGTGAAGAGCTCTATGTATGTTACATAAATCCTCCCAGCCTCACTGAAAGTTAGAATTTATCTAGCCCTGCAATTATAACACCAAGTCTCAGAGAGTTTAAGGAAGTAGACCAAAATCACATCTAATAAGTGATACAGACCTGTATCAAACTCAGGTCTGCCTGACTCCCAAGTTGATATTCTTTCTACTATAGCAAGCTCCATTGCCTGAATTTTATTTAGAAATTGTAATAATAGTTATTGTTGTATGCATTACCTTTTACAGATGCTACTAAAAACTATAAATATATGTATGGCTTTATGAGTGAATAAAAAGTGCTTATAAAATATTAATAATTAAATCAAAATCACTGGCTTCGACTTAGAGCCCAGAAGATGATATTCTTGGATAAATACCTTGTACGTGTCTAACTTGATATAAAGTTTCTTGAAAGAATGAGCTGTGTGTTTATGCCATTTGGTGTCCTCTAGTTCTTAGCTTAAGACCTTGGACATGGACATTCACTTTTTAAATAAAATTCTAGGTGTTTCATGAGTTAATCTAATGAATAGGTTTGTGTTCCAACAAGAGAATGTGAAAGTGACAACTTTGAAATTTTTCAAAAGACTTACATGTTTTAAAATGCATTTTTATAACATGATAATGTATGCAATAAAGATACAGTAAATCTATTTTGGTGGAAATACAAGCAAAAATTTATTGAGTAACTTAAAATTGTCATAATTGAATTCATAAGCTAGAATTCCCAGGGGACAGGCCCCAAATCTCATTCATCTCAGTGGTCTTGACATGTATAATAGTGTCCTAGGCTCTCAATAAAAGTTTTATGAGTTGAATAGAAGCTACCATCATAGAACAGTGTTTGTTGCTGCTCAAAAAATGATCCAGATAATCTTAATAAACTCTCCTGAGTTATACATTTTTCAAAGTAATTGCAAAACCTCCAAACTTCTTTAAGGCAAGATATTACTTATGAAATCACTTTTATATTTTTATTTTATTTACTTATCCACACAAACCAATAAGTCATTTATTACTTAATTTATTTTATGTTATAAATCATTATGTATGACTACAAAATAATTTTCCTGTATTGTTTTGACAAGAGGGTCACCAATATATTTTGTAATTGTAACATTTCATACATGTATAGACTGCACTGTATTATCTATATAAATGATGCATTTTTGTGTCAAACAGAAATGTATGCTATATGGTATGTGAATTTACTAAGAATAGTTAATTTCTTAAAAATCTAAAGAGTAAAAGAGTAAGAGGAAAGAGTTAAAGGCCAGGCACGGTGGCTCACTCCTGTAATCCCAGCACTTTGGGAGGCTGAGGCGGGAGGAACACTTGAGCCCAGGAATTCAAGACCAACCTGGGCAAAATAACAAGACCCCATCTCTACAAAAAAAAAAAAAAAAAAGACAGTATAATGTATGGATTTTTAAATTATTTACTTTTTTTACTTTAAAATAATTATATGTTCACTTGATTGATAGAATGGTTTGCAATATTAATAGAAGAAAATCACTTTTTTTTTTCAAACTGGTTCTATAATATTTAACTTCCCTCTTTTGGAGATGAGATGCATAGTCAGCAAGAAAGCATTGCCCAATACATGAAATTCCATGAAAAAGCATTACCCAATGCATGAAAGAGGGTTAGATATTAGAAGATAAATCAAATACAGGTTGTTGGAAGATAGCCAATTCAAAATAAAACATACATTTTAAAATGTTAAAAAATATGTGGAATCTAGTATAGAATCTTCTTATGTTCAATCTGCAAATATTTTTTCTCATTTAAACTACCCAAGAAAATAATTTCTACATTAAAATGAGATTAATGAATGCATTACAGAATATAATTCATTCTTGGGAAGATAAATGTGCTTCCTATATTTACTTTTAAGCAGCATGTGTTTGGATGCATATTCTTTTTAATTCCCAAAATTGAATTCCAGTGTTACTACTATGGCCATTTCTATGGTTGAGTCTCCCCAGTATGTTTCCAAATATTATTTTTACTCTGATAATAAGATGTTATGCTTTCAATCATTATTTTGGACATAATAAATAGCATGTTTAGCAATTATAGGAATTGCACCTTAAGAATATTACCCATAAAAGATTTCATCACTTATCTATTTGTTTCTTTTATCACAAAATTCTTCATATTTTGTTACAGTATAGCTGTAAAATCTCATTCCACTTCCCTCTGAAGTTGAAAGAACTCTGGTTAATGATTGTTACAACAAACTAGAAACCTAGCCCAGTAAATAAACTCTTCTAGTTTAGTTATTTAATTTAGTGGACTCATTTTTTGTCTTCAATCAGAATGTATTTATTACACTGTACATATCATGAAAAAAGAAATATATATACACAGATAGGTAAGCGTACATTGGGAGACAATTGTCCAATGTACTATGAGTACACATCTCTTGGACAAGTTTTTGTAATGACAGGATTCAGCAGAGGCAATATTCTTAGATAATAAGTTTATGGAAATAAAATCAAGCGAAGCTTCCTGTCAAGGAGGTGAAACTTAAATCTCCACTCCTCATATGTGGGCTGCACACAGTAATTTCTTTCCAAAGAGTACAGTATGAAAATAGGGAAAAGGAATAGCTTTACAGCAGAGAAAACTGGTGCTATGGTCCGAATGTCTCTCCAAACGTCATATGATGGAATCCTAACCTCCAAGGTGATGGTACCAAGAGGTGGGACCTCTGCAAGGTGAGGGGAGAGGAGTGGGATTAGTGTCCTTATAGAAGAGGCACAACATATCTCTTTTGCCCCTTCATGCATGTGAGGATACAGAAAAAAGTTGGCAGTCTGCAACCCCGAAGAGGGCCCTTACCAGAATCTAACCATGCTGGCACCCTGATCTTGGACTTGCCACTTCAAGAACCGTGAGAAGTAACTTTCTGTTGTTTGCGAGCTGTTGTTTACAAGTTTATGATATTTTGTTATAGCAGCCCTCATGGACAGATAACCTGGCAAACACCACCCCCGTCAGAGGATCAACAGTGGTAAGACGTACTGGTAGAATGTACTGTCATAATGTGATGACATGGCAGCATTTTACCTCTGCCATTTTCCTCTCCAAAGCCAGTAACTCCACTCCAATCATGAGAAAAACACCAGACAAACCCAAATTGAGAGACATTGTGCAGAATACATGGCTAGTACTCCTCAAATGAGGAAAGTCTGAGAAATTGTCATAGCCTAGAGAAGGCTAAGGAGACCAAATGACTAAAGGTAATTTATTTGCTGTCTTGAAAGGGACTCTGGAGCAGAAAAAGGACATTAGATAAAAAGTAGGGGAATCAGAATAAAGCATGGATTTTATCTTATAATAATGTAATAATAGTGATTCATTAGTTGTGACAAATGAACCATAATGATGTAAGAAATTAAGAATAGTGCTAGGTAGGGATGAGGGTATGCAGGAGGCAGGGCAGGCAGTTAGACATGCAGGTTGCAAGGCAGGGGACAGGGGAATGTGGTCAAGGGCCAAGAGTCAGGACCAATAAAAACACAGAAAAGAAACCACAACAAGAAGAACTTGAGGTTAGGGACTTTTCCCAACTGGGAGCATGAGCAGAAGCTAGGAGCTTATGACCACTTATTAACATAGTAAAATTCACACCCCCTAGAGCCATGACAGTTCTGGAGCCAACTATACACGGACTGAAAATGGGAGGGTACATAATTCCAGGAATCTTCACCCACCTCCCTGAAAGACATGAATATTCCACCCCCGGTTTAACATATTATTAGGGATTAGCATAAAGGACAGACCCTAACTTGGGATGATGCTGCTCCTCCTTGGAGCAGTCTGCTCTCTATCAACTTTGAGAGTGGACTATACTTTCTATGCTCTGTCTTTAAACTCAGGGTCATCTCCATTCCTGGTGACAGACCTGTTCCTCTCTCTCAAACTTACTTTTGCTTTGCAATAAAAGCTGCTTGTGTGGAAGTACTTCCTGTCTGTCATCACTCCGTTGCATTGGCCCTGCTTGCAATTCTTCCAAACAAGAAGCCAAAGAACTAGGACAACACCTCCCAGAAACACACCTGACAATAAGTGAAACAATAGCGTGGATGTACCAGAACCCTCTGGGCACTCTTTGTAACTTTTTTGTAAATTTAAAACTCTTCTAAAATTAAAAAGTATATGTATTTAAAATGAAGTGAAAAGACCATATTTTTTCCAAATGCTAGTTTTAACTGTATCTTTCATTCTTTTATAGGAAGCAACATGGTATAATAATAAAAGTAAAATGATTTGAGATCCTTATGGTTATGTGACCCTGAAAAGTCATATATATCTCTGAATTTCCTATATACTGTATATTGAATAAATATTGGTGGTGTATAACTATTATATACATAGTACGTATATTTATATATACCTCACATATACATTCTATGTATGTTGTAGATAAGTTATGCATATATTATATATATATTAGTACATACTTTATACTTCACACAGTTGTAGGAGGCAGTGAACTGAAGCATATGATTTCGTCTAATGATGCTTTAATGCAGGAGTCCTCAAACTTTTTAAACAGGGGGCTAGTTCACTGTCCCTCAGACCACTGGAGGGCCGTTGGAGAGTGCGGCGCACATTCCACACGTGTGCACTGTGGGCCCGGGACGAGTAGGCTGAGAAGCAGGACAGGCAGCTCCTGGCAGGCCCGATAAATGTCCCTGGCCGGCCGCATGTGGCCCGCAGGCTGTAGTTTGAGGATGCCTGCTTTAATGCATCAAGAGTGACACAAATGAGAAGGAGCCTTTAGCTCACTTCAGTAATTACTTTCTCAAGAAAATAAAATTAAGTACTTCCTGAGATTAAGAGTATATTTTATTCAAAGAACAAAATAGCGATGCAGTACAATAATAAATCTCCATAATATTTATTTAAATATTCAATTTTCCAAAATACATGAATCATGAAGAAAAAAAATACTCTGAAATAAACACTTGGAGTATTTCAATATTAAAAATTATACCAGAATAAAACTGATAAAAGCATGCATATCACTACTGATTTTGATTTTTGTGTCTCATTAGTTAGCATGTGAAAAATAATAATTTATCAAAGACTTAGGAGACAGAATGCAATATCAATCAAGTGCCTTGTTAACTCTGGAATTAAGTTCAGCTGTGAGTCTTGAGACTAAATCTTGAGACTAAAATTGAATTTCTTAACTGATAGGCACAGCAATTGACACTAATTTTCGGATGACCTGGGAGAAAATTATCAATACTCTGTTGCTCTCTCTGTGTCCACTTATGCAATCTGGCTTGCCCATTTTATGAGAAATTATCATTTCCTGCATGAGGAGTGTAAGCTTTAACCTCATGGCAAGGAAGCTGAAGTCATCAAAGTTCTCTGGATTTTCTCTTTACTCCACAGAAAGTTTCCCCAGGAGACTATGGATGGCATTGGTGAGGCAACAAGGAAGACAAGGCATGAAGGCCAGTGGGTGTCGTTCAAGAAGAGGATACAACTTAGTCAGTGACAAGGGGAGGCATCGAGGCACCTGCGGCTGTGCTCACCCTAACCCGAGTCATGAGCTCAGCCAGGTGTGTTATTGCTCTCATTGAAAATGTTCTTCCCCTTCCATTTAGTGGGAAAATAGGTTAATTCTTTATGAATAAAACAGACAGAAAAAAATAAATGCATGTCATGGCTTTTTCACACATATCTTCAAGATAAAGGACAGGGATTAGCCAACTGCAACTCACCAGCCAATTACAGCCCACTGCCTATTTATGTACAGCCCATGAGCAAGACTTTTTTTTTTTTTTTTACATTTTTAAATCTTTGGGAAAACAATCAAAGGAAGAGTATTTTGTGGCACATGGAAATTATATAAAATGCAGTAGCAGTATACATGAATGAAGTTTTTCGGCACACAGATGTACCCGTTTGTTGATGTATTGTCTACAAAGTACAATTGAGTAGCTGGGACAGAGACCATATGGCTCACAAACCAAAAGATATTTACAACCTGGCCTTTTACAGAAAAAAAAAAATTGCTAACCCCTGAACTATCATGTAAGATCAAAAATACAACTAATTAATAAAATAATAACTAACCAGTTTATTATTATGAATATAAGTATCTAAGAAGGTCAAATAAATAGCAAGCTAGACCTGTAAAAAGTGGGAAAAATAATTTTTAACTGATAAGTTAAATGTATAAAAGCTTGTTAAATTTCCACTTATCTTCACCATAGTAGGTGGTTATTGGATCAAACTACTGTTGCCCTATCATCCTACTCTTTCCTAAATATGCCTTCAACTAAGCAATCAATTGACCCTTAATATAAGTATCTATTAGAACCGTCTGATAGCAGACCAAAAAGAATAATGTCAGTATTGGTGCTATAAAAAGGGCTATAAAACAAAATCAAGAGTATTGATTCACATGGGCTTACAATATTTTTCATGTTAAGTTTGGCCCATTAGATAAACCAGAAATGATGAGACCTAGATTTAAAAGCATTTCTGACAATTAATTTAGATAAATTATTTGGACATGTCAACTACACATTTTATGATTCCATCATTATAAGAAAAGCAAAATGATGGAAGTAAAAGAGATAAAGTAGGTAAATTGATTTAAATCGTGTAGATAAGAGATTTAAGACTAGGTCAGCCCCTTCTTTTAATAACCTTGCAGAGTTGCTTAAGTTGCCTGTGATGAGTCACTGTGGCGACTCGAACTAAATATAAACGTTTATTTTGAGAACTTTTTCCTCCCAATTTTAGTGAATTATACTTTTCTTTTTTTCAAAGTATATTTTGGAAGCTAGGGGTCAATTGATACTTTGGAAACACACAGAGGTAACCCAACATCATAATATTTTTTATGCTAAATATTTTAAAAGGTGTAATCAAATAGACTATGTGGCTTTATAATTACTTGTAAACAACATATATGCAACTTTGAAAAGTATAAATTCAAGGCTAGGAAGGTTATTTTGCCCTACATGATTTTCCCCCTTTAATTGAAGGCCAAAATGAAGCTATTCAAACAGATAATAGAAATGTACAATACCAAAAATGGTAGGGATTTTTCAATTCCATTGACCAGAATTTTATCCTGGGCTTTCAATCACAATTCAGTGATGTTGTACAAGTTATCTTGCTTTCTTGCCTGATATAAGAATTAAAGATTACATATAAAAGCTTTTAGATATTGATTATATTATTCAGTATAGTTTTAGGTTTTTGGTATAGCTTTAGGTTTTTTCCATAGTTTTTTTTTCCTATTTTTTTTTGTCTTTAACTCTGATATCCTCATCAAGTGTTTTCTTAATAATTTCCTTATAATTCTCCCTCATTTATCAGCAATGTTGATGCAGAATATATGTTTTATGAAGGAATTATTAGGCAAGTCTACACCTGAGGCATTGTACTGGAATTACGGTATTTATTTCCCATCTCTGAATTTAGTTTTGAGATATAGATATATTGGTAAAATGAGAACCCTGTCGATTTCAGAGTTGCTTTTGAATGCACAGTCATGGGAGCACATTAACTTCTCCTCCTTTTGTAGATCTGAAGATCCCCCTTGATATACAACCTCTGATCAACTTCTAGGCAGGCACATAATGAAAAACACCACATGTTGATATTTTAGGTCACGGATGCTATTTGTTTTTATGTATCTGAGCTTGCTTACATCATCAATTACACAAAACTCATTCACCAAGAAGATTTAATAATTATAAAACAATAAGCCTTACAGTAGCATGGTTATACAGAAAAATAGAGTCTCAAGTTATATATCTATTCCTCATTTTCTCTGCCTGTAAAATGAGGAAAACAAGTTTTAATCCTTCAATTTTATAGTGATGTCCTTTACTAAAGACACATTGTCACAAGTCACTTTCAGGAATGGAGGCGGGTTTCAACAATTATAGCTTATTTCAAGGTTCTCTAATACAATGTACGTCTCTCTTTATTAATAACTATACTATTTTAGCATGTGGTTTTTTAAATTTTATTTTCTTAGGAGACAGTATAAAATGCTTAAAAGGGATAAGATGACCTGGTGTTATCACATACTAGTTGTGAGCTCTGGGACAAGTTACCTAACCTTTCTGAGATCTTGTTTGTTTATCTGCAAGATGAAAATAATAAAACCTCAGATTTCTTGAGAGGATTGAATGTACTAATCTGGCATCAACTAAGTGTTAAGTGATTTAAAAAATTAAAATTACAAAAGTTCTACTAAAGAAGAATATATGTCAATAAATAATGTCATTCAAAAAAAAGTGGTGACCTAAAACTAATAAAATTCTATATCTTGAGATTTTTGATTGATCTAAAGAAATGATCTCAAAACATTCTTCAATGATACCATAAAATTTCTGAAATAAGTTTGCAATTTATATACGCCTTTGATCATATGACTTTGGAGTGAAGAATTGTTACAATTCAAGAAATAATCATATCAACATCAACAATGTAATAATACCAGCTACCATAATTTGTTGCACATAAGCATGTTCCAGGCACTCTATGGTCTCTGAGCATATATCAATTCCCTTTAAAGTTTAATAATGCTGAAGCATATCTTCTTGCTATATTTTAGATGATAAAATGAGGCTTGAATAGATTAAGGAACATTTGAAGCATCGTATGCCTAACAGAAGTCCGACTTGGAATTGCAATTTAAGACTAAATATACCAAATACTAAAGTCTGTGCACTTATACCCACATTGCCATAACACACACACACACACACACACACACACACACACACACACACACACACAATTATTATGGTGTCTTAACTTCATATAGTCAATGACATAGGAAAGTGTGCTAGATTCAATAAAGGCTGTAGAGTTTGCTGCTGAAAGATTGGAAGATTTATAAACAATCAAAACTTTGATAAGGAGATGAAACTTTGCCCTTATTATTTGTCATTATTTTCATCACTACCATTGCTTCATTGACTTTGTTATTTTCCAGGTCCCATGGGCACAATAACTGTAGTGTCTCCTCACAGTGGGCAAGACATTATATGAATCCTGTCTGCTTCATTTCATTTTAGCCTCTCAATAACCCTGTGATTACCATTTTTCATATGATAAAATTAAGTTTAGAAGAGGTTAAAGATGATGATGTAGCAGTCTCTGGAGACATATTCCTTCCTGGGTGTGAAAAGGGATTATCAATAGAGCAGAACACAATAACCTCCCTTCCCCCACACTGGACCCTCCATCCACTGTTCAGCTTCCTAACCTCTAACCAACAAGGACACACTCATAAGGACCCAGAATATTTTCATGGATTGTTTTTACTATCCCAAGTTTGAGTGGCAAAGGTAGTTCTCTGTTCTTCACTTTCCCTTTCTGCTGGCTTCCTTCTTAAAGAAGTTGCTACTGAAATATTTACTGGAAGGAGCATCCTGACAGAGGAAATGTCCAAGTGGTAAATAATAACAATTAAAATAACAATGAGAAGAACGATTCCTTTCTTGCTACATGAGAATACATCCATCTCATCTCACCTCCAAATCCCTTACTCACTGTAAGTACCTCTATATACTTGTGTATTGACAATATATTACCTGCTCTGGATACTGCAAAAAAGGACGTCACTCTGAAGGTATTTTTTTTGTTTGTTTGTTTCATCAGCAATACTGCAGATCTTTTCAACAAACTCTCTTTTCCTCAGTTTCATGGTAGCAAACAAATATAGTACAGTAATCCTTTCATACATATTTATACTTCTCTAAGTGTATTCACAAGTATGAGATGTTGGTGTCTGTTGACTACATTACAAGATGACAAGTAAGTGCAAAAGCAGAATAAGATACTAACTTAGTATTTCTTAGGAACAAATGGTAAATACAAATTGGCAAGCACATATGATTCAGCACATGCTCTCGGGTGAAAGACTATGATCAAACATGCAATGAAAACCTATCTACCCAATAATGCACCATCCATCCAGTGTGAATGACATGGTTTTTGCCTCTTTATACATGTACACAGAGCATACATACAGGTATAATAAGCGTATTTTTCTGTGTAAAGCTTCAGAAAAATGCAATGACTTTGAGAAATGATAATACTGCATGAGAAAGAGGTGATTTGTAATTTAATTCTTAAGTTTCTGAAATTGGTTTAAAGTATTTCTCCATTAAAATTTGTATAAAGTTGTGAAGGACATCTAATGTAAGCATAAGTGTTATATGATGTAATATATTCATATATTACCATGCAAAATGAGGCTTTTCAGAAGAAAGCTGATTAATATTAAAATATAAAAAGTATTATGTCTGTGTCCAAAGATAAAACCATGGGGTAAGCTTAAAAAACAATATATGATTCTTGATTTGGCTTTTTACTATTTTATGATTATAACATCTTGGCCCTCTGAAAGTAAAAATGGCTATAGAAAAAATGCAATATATTGTTTTTCAATAAAGAAGACACAGTATATTTTTCTGCAATTAAATCTAGTCATGAATACATATACAGTTTTATCCATTCATTGATTGAGGTAATTGTTTGGAATAAAAGAAAAAACCTCTGAGCAGGTTTCAGAGTTAATTTACATGTTTTTAAATGAGTAAGAAGTTTATAAGTAGAGGGTTTTAAAGAGATATTCCCTGAAGGAGCAAGCAGTATTACAAGATAAAATTCAATTATACCAAAAGTATTGACGTTTTTCACTAAGTATATTCTCTTAATCACTTGCATTAGCATTAATTTAATTTCAAGTTTAATTTCAGCATGAAATATTGGTCTTTAATAGCACATATAGACTTGACCACAAATAAATGAGGGAAAGCCACATCTCAGTAGAACTTTGCTTTATCTAGTAAAAGAGAGGGAAGTTCATAAGCACGCAGAATATGCAAATCCTCAAGAAACAGACTTTTGTAATAATTGCTGAAACAGCTAAAAGCCATTTTTCATTCTTGTAACCCTGAATAGAGCTAGGGAAGTACCTACAGAATACTTTTTCTCCACCACAGCGCATTGCGCAATACGAGCACAGTATGTTATAAAAGGAGACACACACTAGCAATCACAATCATTTGGTTCTGGAGCCAGTTTGCTATTTTACTAGCTCTGGACAAGTCAAATGTCACTTGTCTGGGCCTCAGTCTAGAAAGGACCAGAGAGTCCAAACTGAGGAATGCAAAGCTGCATCAGGCTCGCAGTTGTGTTTTGTATAAATTGCACAATATTTAAGATTTTTCAGCCAAGGTGAAAAAAGCAAATCAGAAGATTACATATAAAGAGAGAGGAAGATAAAGGTGGGGTGTGGGCGGAGAAAAGGCAATGGTGAGGCCAAGAGAGACTGGATTTTGGGCTTCTCTTGAAAAATCAGAGACACACAGCAACAATGAGTTTGAGTCGAGTTTTCTCTGCCCTCTTTAAATAGGCTTGTCTTTCCAGTTGCACCTCATCCCAGTGGTGATCTCCACGCTGGGGCAAAGTGCCAAATGCCATTTTCATTTCCCTGGTAATAAACCTTTCCATAGAGCAGAAACATATATTTGCAATACTCGTATCTGTCAGAATGAGAGAGTACTCATTTCCAATGCCTCCTAGGCAGCCACATGCATTGGGATTTATGTCTTCCTGACCCCACCATCTAAATAATTTTCCTTTTATTCTGTGATTTCAAGTCTGAGCCACATTGACCTGAAGCCTGAGGCCTTTCTTCCTAACTCAAAACAGCCATAACTCCCCAAATAATTAAAGTTACACTTGTAATTTTGCTTATAAACTAATTAGACTCCTACCATAATTGGACTTCCTCAAAAGAGGTTCATCCAAATTGTTATGAGGTCAGTCTGGAAAGGCAGGAAAAAAACGAACACCTTTTATGAAAAACCAAAAATCAGCTTAGCAGCAAGCAATCTATTTGCAGTCTGTATAATCCACCAAGCCAAGAGTTCAAAAGATAGCCCCCTTCCTTGCTGCCTTTATATCTTCTCTCTCTCTCTCCCATGGCTTCTCTCCTGCTTCTCATGGTGTTTACTTACTGCCCAGGAAGACATCCTTCAAATCATCCAAAAATGAGGTTGCATGGCCCATGGCCCTGCTATCTGGAAGGGACATGTGGTGTGTAAGACAGAGAAATCAAGCAGAGGCTTCCATTCGAGTCTCAGCTGAAAGTTTTGAAATCTAATTTCCAAAATTAAAGGCTTTTATTTGCTGTTATCCTACTTCCCATTGGAATTATTTGGTGTAGTTTACTCAAGTATAAATACTGGAATGAAACTGTTATTAAATGGTGATTAATGTTTTTACCATTGAGAATGCCAGCTAGCTTCAAAATGTCTTTTCTAAATTAACACCCGAGAAGCTTCTATGGTTCTGATAAGCACACGCACACTCCTTCAGCCTGAAAGTGACTGAAGTCACTGCTTATAAAAGGGCTGTGCCATCTGAGGCCTCTCAGGACCTACCTTTCAAAGGATCATCGCCCTTAGGCCATGAGATCATTCTCATCTATAGACCAGCTTATGTTCAGAAGTAGAATCAAAGCTAAGATATTCCGCAAGAAGAAATTATTTCAGTATTGTCCCTGTGCCTCTGCCATAGTATGCTACCCTAGGGCACAAGCCACATAGCATTTCCCGTCATGATGTCCCACAGTTGGATGCTGCGAAGAACAGAAAGCGAGCCGACAGAGGGATAATGCTGGGAATGGTACCGGCGCAGAATAGGGGGAACATGACTATCACCACACAAGTTTTGTTCCTAGAAAACTGCTTTCATCGTGCCATTTATCTGCCTAGAAATGTCAATGGCTTTTATTTTCGAGAGCATTAAGTCCACATAACTTTGGCTGCCACTGAAACATGTGGACCTTAGGGTCACATCTGCCTTCATGATCTCATTGCCTCAACTCATATGAACCCTGGGTTCCGTCCAGCTGTGGCAGCCCATGTCATTTCCGACTCAAACGGAGAGACGGTTTCTCTCAATCAAGACTGTTAGTTCTCATTTCAAAGATGCAAAATGCCTACTACTTATGAAAATATGAGAAATCCTTTTTGGTAGCTGTTGGGCCCAGTTTTGAAGAGCCTGAAGAAGTGACCAACACAACTTCACAAAGCCATGCTTTCCTAAAAACTGTTGTGACAATCCTCTTGCTCTTTCCCCCAGTTCTTACTCAGACTCCGACCTACAAACCACTCAGAAATCACATACAAGTGGGGGGGAAATGAAAATCAGGACAAGGGAGAAGCCAGAGGACATGGGTGTTTTGTAGTAATTTGCAGCTACCAGAAAGGTACAATTGGAGTTGAAGCAGCCAAAAAATTCTACTCCCCTCCTGCCTTTGCACCGTTGCTGCCATCACGATTTATGCATGTATGTCTATAATAATTATTTATTGAGAACCGACTCCCTTGTAGTCAAACATGGCCATCTGCCTGAATTCTGACTGCATGTCTGGCTCAGGATATGCAGATAAAAATCTTCCATACATGATCCTCTTTCTTTCCCTACCCCTTGTTTGTTAACCTGAGGCAGCAGATTCAGTAGAGTCATCAGAGTTTCTCAAGAATGCCAGAGTCACAGGTTGGGAGGACTCCAGGTTTGCCCAACATCTGGAGAATTCCTCAAACAGGAACATCCTTGTTGGATTTTATGTGACTAATAAACATTATTTTTAAAGAAAAATCACCCAAATTTTGAATTGTAGTTTTTGCAGCTGTTGTATTACTTATTTAACTATGGTACAACTACAAATCTGAAAGACACACAAGCACATGCAAAGTATAAGGAAATATGTTACTACTGGAAAACTTGTATTCTTTTTTAAATGTTGTATTATTTGTATTACTTATTATTACTTGTATTACTTATTATTTGAATTATTGTATTATTTGTATTACTTGTATTATTTTTTTTTATATGGCTACAGCTAGATCTAGGGTGAAATAACTTAGGATGATATTTGTCAATAATTTACATCCTACCTTTAAAAAGATATCTATGAGTGGATAAACATCTAATTATGAAAATGCCATGCAATATAAGTGAAGGGATGACCTCCTTACATATGCTTTTTTTTAATGAATGCATGGGTTCAGAATTATAAAACAAACCCTAAGCTTTTGGCAGTCAATAGTCCATTTCTTGCTTTCAGGGAGTAGAATTGCATGGGAGGGGACATTGGGGAAGTTACAGATAATCTCAGCTTTCTAACTTACAAAATAGGAATACTAGTTCCTATCACCATTAGAGTATATGGATTCAATGAAATATATCATATCCTTATAATAAAGCTATACAAATATAGGGTGCTATTTCTGTCATTTCAGGATTTATGCTTATCATAACATTTGAAATTAAAAAAAAATAACTTCTTGAGAAAACTGAACACTAGAACTCTGGAAAAATGTAAATTATTGCCAGTAGAATAATGCAGGAAGCAGCGCCATGTTTGGTATTCATAGTAGGACAGAATCTACTTTTTGAAATTGCACCCCATGTTGGATATCATAATGCCCCAGAATCAATTACAAACTCTTATACTCTACTGGTATTCTCTTATAAGTCAGGGCCTTTATAGAACTAAGACCTTCTTCCTTAATTCTAAACTTGAGCAACACTTTCCTTTCTTTCAGAGATGTCTTTGCTTAGCAAAGGAGAGACATCTTTTGTAAAACTTCACAAAAACAACTTTTAAAAGCTTCTATTGGCATTCTGGCTTGACACATGGGAGCAAGTCAGTGGCTGTACTGATGAATCCAAGCACTCATTGAGCATGTGGGAGAGAAGCACACGAGGGAAAGTGCACAGAGGTAAACTGAGCCCTCACAGTATGTTAAATATTATGCTTCCTGCCTTATAGCTTATCTCATCTAATCATATATGGTCATGGAAAAATATTTACTAAAATGGTTGTGAATATCTTTATAGTAAAGGTGAGAAAACTGAAGTTTCAAAGGTGGGTGATGAAGGGAAGAAAGTTTTAAGCCAGGGCTGATAGATTCCAAAAGCCGCCATCTTTCTACATGCTAACATATTCTTTCAAATTAGAAGGAAGATAAAAGTCAATAATAAAATATATTCTAAAAAGTCAAAACCACTAGGAACTCCACTCTGAAAATGAAAATGTATTATCAATGTGTTTGCAATATTTAATGTTGTTTGACATTATACTATTAGAGATGATAAATAAAATTACTGTAATCTAATATAATTATCAAATTATTTAATGAACATTGTAGATATTTTTTAAAATATGAAAACACTCTCTGTATCATATATATTATAGTTAATGCAAAATGTCTCAATTATTAGTTAGTTTTAATTTTTTATAAGACCATGATTTAGAATTATATGGTGTTATTAATATTTTCTTTTCTGCCTTTTTTTAAAGAAATAAAGTACTTGCTTTTATAAAGCATTCCTCAAACGTGAGAACAAGTATCCCAATGCAATTGTAATCATGTCTATAACTTGTTAAGCTACATTTCCCCCTGAACAGCACTTTCCAAGTTTCCCATACAATATATTTAATCTCTTTCTCTTAGCTGGGATAAGAATAAAATAATGTATTCATTTTCCTTTGAGGATTAAGCAATGATAAGAAAACCAATGATGTTGTCAATCCCTTTTATCATAAATTACCATTATCCTATACTCTTTAGGACCATAATTACAGCTCATCTTAATTACTACCATTTTTCAGATAAGGCATTGGTGTCACAGAGGTTAAATAATTTGTCCATAGAACTCAGCAAGGGGATAATTGAGCCAGGATTAAACCCAGAGATTCTATAATATATATCTGCATATTTATACCCAATCTTACCATTTCATGGGAAATGCGTTTCATAAATCAGTATATTATAGTTGGGGTTCTTCTATGCCCCCCAACCTTGTGTCTCACACATTGTCATACAACTCAAACATATACAACAGTCAGAAAAGAAAGAAAAAGTCTTCATTTTTATTTTTACTCTCTTTAATAAAATGTTACATATCAAAGGAAAGGTTGCTTCTTTCCTATGAAATTTTAGAAAAAGGTCTGAAAGAACTTGGCTTCCAAAAAACATGGCCATTAATTCATTCTAGTTTGTAGAAGAGCAATGGAAACTCTTTCACCAGTAGTAAACAATGAATTCTGAAAAATCACCAGTTTGACATACATGGGTTGTGGGAAAAAAACGTATCTTGTCAAATAATTTGAGAAAGAGTAATGTCCAGTCATTCATTTTATTGCAGAGATTAAGAATCTCATCACTTCTTTCCTGTTAACACATAAGACTGAGGTTTTGTCCCTGATTTTGCTGTTACATGATCTACTCTAAAATCAGGATGCTATTAGAAATATAAATTCCAGCCGGGCGCGGTGGCTCACGCCTGTAATCCTAGCTCTCTGGGAGGCCGAGGCGGGCGGATTGCTCGAGGTCAGGAGTTCAAAACCAGCCTGAGCAAGAGCGAGACCCCGTCTCTACTACAAATAGAAAGAAATTAATTGGCCAACTGATATATATTTAAAAAAAAAAAATTAGCCGGGCATGGTGGCGCATGCCTGTAGTCCCAGCTACTCGGGAGGCTGAGGCAGAAGGATCGCTCAAGCCCAGGAGTTTGAGGTTGCTGTGAGCTAGGCTGACGCCACGGCACTCACTCTAGCCTGGACAACAAAGTGAGACTCTGTCTCAAAAAAAAAAAAAAAAAAAAGAAATATAAATTCCAAATTATACCCCCTTTTTCAAATGCCCTGAATTCTGATGACCTCATGCCCTTGACAAACATCAACCAACCTTCCCAACACTCCTACTGTGACCAAATGTAGCCTCCTGGTCTCTCTCAACATGCTGCTCCCAGGAGAATCTGCAAATAGCTCCGATTTGGGATATGCGATGAAACACATGCTCCACTTCTCAATTGACTAATGACAAGTATTAAGGGGCTTCCTGGTCTCACATAGCAAAAGGAGAAAAATCAGCAGAGCAATGACATGTCAGGGCTCAGGGTCACAGGATGGTGGTTCTGGATTGAGGGCAGTTGTCCCTCCCGCACCCTGTGCTGTCTCACTCCACGGGTCTCCAGTTTCTCCACTAATCACTGTGGCACCACAGGGCCTGGCGCCCCTCACGTCCTCCCCAGTCCCGGGGGCAAATATGAACACAAATATCTCTTGCCAGCTTTTCCAAACGCACTAACCCTTCCTGCACCCCCAGCAAAGCTCCTAGATAAATGTATAATAAACTCTTCTTCTGAGAAGGAGTAATAGACTCTATTTTTAGCTTAACTTCCCAAAGCACTTCACTCGCAAACACCAGAAAATACAGCCCGTCCTAACATGGCATATCAGAATGTGTTTTAAACACCCAATTCCAAACACCACAACCTCATACATATTCACAGCCCCAGCTCTCTGCAAATTATACTCTCTTCAATTCCCTGGTCTCCTCATCAAAGTCTTGCTAGAAGAAATGAAAGTTTTTCATTTATGTTTGCTTCTTCTCTCTACCCGGCAGCTCTCAGAGCAGAAAGCTACTTACCGAAACTTTATTAGATCCAACTCAGGAGATTTAAGACTCTAAGCTTTGTGGCTTCACCTGACTTCCTCAGCCCTGAATGGGGTCCTCTCACCATAGGACTAATTTGTGAGCTTCAGTTCTCAAGTCCATGAGTGTCAGGAACAGACAGCCTGCTTTGTCATGTACTCAAGATAAAAGGGAAGCAGAGAACTGTGTAGCGAGTACACCGAGGGCTAAAGATGGCTTTGTTCTTTTCATTCTCCCTGCTAGGGAAGGCTGGATAGGACATATTACTTCTGGAGTCCAGACTACCCTTGTTTCACGACATATCATTTCTCAAAGAAGACTTATTTTTCTGACTGTCCTGCAAGCCTGAACAATTCCTCATTAATATCAGGATTCTATTACCAAAGAGGTTCCATGACCACAGCATAAGATATTAATTTGATTCACAAGAAGTCAAGGTAAGAACCACATTGCCTATCACTGTCTTAAAAAAACGTGTGGTTTGTCATTGATGCATAGCAATAATCCAAGGATTATGTTTATTTTTCTAAATGAATAGTTATACAGGCATACTTCATTGTATTGTGCTTTTCCTTATTGTGCTTCACAGATACTACGTTTTTTACAAATTAAAGATTTGTGACAACCCAGTGTCGAGCAAGTCTACTGGGGTAATTTTTCCAACTGCATGTGTTTACTTCATGTCTTACTTTGTCACATTTGGGTAATTTTCATAATGTTTCAAACTTTTCCATTATTATCATATCTGTTATTGTGACCTGTGATCAGTGATCTTTCATGTTCCTACTATAATTGTTTGGGCACCAGAAACCACTCCCAAATAAGAGGGTGAACTTAATCCACAAATGCTTTGTATATTCTGACTGCTACACATCTCCCCTCTCCTTGGGTCTCTCTATTCCCTCAGGTACAACAATATTAAAATTAGGCCAATTAATAACCATCCAATGGCTTCTAAGTGTTCAAGTGAAAGAAAGAGTGACATATTTTTCATTTCAAATTAAGAACTTGAAGTGACTTAGGCTTAGCGAAGAAGACATGTCAAAAGCTGAGATAGGCAGAAAGCTGGGCCTCTTGTGCCAAAGAGTTAGTCAAGCTGTGAGGGCAAAGGAAAAGTTCTTGAAGGAAATTAAAAGTGCTACTCCAGTGAACACATGAATGATAAGAAAGTGAAGCAGTGTTACTGCTGATGTGAAGAAGGTTTAAGAGTTCTGGATAGATCAAACCAGCCACGACGTTCCCTTAAGCCAAGGCCAATATGGAGCAAGGACCTAGCTGTCTTCAATTCTATGAAGGCTGAGTAAAGTGAAAAAGCTACAAAAGAAAAGTCTGAAGCTAGCAGAGATTGGTTGATAAGATTTAAGGAAAGGAATGCTCTCCACAACATAAAAGTGCAAGGTAAAGCACCAAGTGTTGATGTAGAAGTAGCAGCAAGTTATTCAGAAGATCTAGCTAAGATAATTGATGAAGGTGGCTACAGTGTACAACAGACTTTCAATGTAGAGGAAACAGCCTTCTTTTGGAAGAAGATGCCATTCAGGACTTATTCAGAAGATCTAGCTAAGATAATTGATGAAGGTGGCTACAGTATACAACAGACTTTCAATGTAGAGGAAACAGCCTTCTTTTGGAAGAAGATGCCATTCAGGACTCTCATAGCTACAAAGGAGAAGTCAATGCCTGGTTTCAAAGCTTCGAAGGACACAGGGCAACTCTCTTATTAGGGGCTAAGGTAACCAATGACTTTCAGTTGTAGCCAATGACTTTCAGTTGTAGCCAATGCTCATTTACCATTACAAAAAATCTAGGGCCTTCAAGAATTATGCTCGATCTTCTGTGCTCTGTACTCTATAAATGAAACAATAAAGCCCAGATGATGGCACATCTGTTTACAGAGTGATTCATTAAATATTTTAAGCCTTCTATTGAGACCTACTTATCAGAATAAGAGGTCTCCTTCAAAATATTACTGCTCATTGATAATGCATCTGGTCATACAAGAGATCTGATGGAGATGTACAAGGAGATTAATGTTGTTTTCACGCCTTCTAACACATCATCCACTATGCAGCCCATAGATCAAAGACTAATTTCTACTTTCAAGTCTTGTTACTTAAGCAATAAATTTTATAAGGCTATAGCTGCTATAGTGATTCCTGTGGTGGATTCAAACAAAGTATGTTGAAAACTTCTGGCAAGGATTCACCATTCTACATATCATTAAGAACATGTGTCATCTATGAGAGGAGATCAAAATAACAACATTAACAGGAATTTGGAAGAAGTTGATTCCATCCCTCACTAGCAACTTTGAGAGGCTCAAGGCATCAGTGAGGAAGCAACTGCTGATGTGGTGGAAATAGCAAGAGAACCAGAATTAGAAATGGACCCTGGAGAAGTGATGGAATTGCTGCAATCTCATGGGTGAGGTGTTGGATAAGCAAAGAAAATGGTTTTTTGAAATGGAATGTACTCCTGGTCAAGATGCTGTGAACATTGTCGAAATTGACAACAAAGGATTTAGAATAATCCTTACACTTATTTGACAAAGAGTGGCAAGATTTGAGAGGAATGACTCCAATTTTGACAGAAGTTCTACTGTGGGTTAAATACTTTCAAATAGCATTGCATGCTACACAGAAATCTTTCATGAAAGGAAGAGTCAATCGATGCAACAAACCTCATTCTTGTCCTGTTTAAAGAAATTGCCACGGTTACCCCAACTTCTAGCAACCACCACCCTGATCAGTCAGTCAGGAGCCATCAGCATTGAGACAAGATGCCTCCACCGGCAAAACGATTACGATTCACTGAAGGCTCAGGTGATTGTTATCATTTTTTAGCAATAAAGTATTTTTAACACATTGCTGCCCTAGAATTTTTTTTTCCCTTGGGGCCATGGTGTTTTATTGTGAAAATAGAATAAAAACTTCAAAAACAGAATGATCCTTTCTAAGTTAATGAAAGATTTGTTATTTTTTATTGTTTTCTCTGCGTGAGTTATATGCAACTTGAAAAATAGTTCTCGTGGCTTCCAGGATAAAGAGACTTGTGAGTTACATAAGCTTCACGAGGCCCTGGGCTCAAAACTAGCATGAGTTAAATACAACTCACATGGCAGTTAATGTGTTAAATTAAGGTATGTACATTGTTTCTCAATGTAAATTTAATAGGTTATAGTGTAAATAACTTTTATATGCACTGGAAAACCAAAACGTTTTTGTGAATAGCTTTATTGAGATATTTGCTTCATTGCGGTGGTCTAGAACAGAAATCATATCTTTGAGGTGTGCCTATAAACAAGTCAAAGAAATTGTAGCAGTATTTATTTTAATACAGATTCCTATCATCTCAAAACACATGATGAACAACAAGTTACTGTTTGATGCTGCCAAATGCTTTCTGAAAGCCTGTGTAGAATTTTTAGGGAAACTATGGAAGGCATTTTCCCAGGAAGGAGATAAGGTAATGCAATAGCACCCCCTGGTGGTGATATAATGGTATACAAACTATAATTAACATGATTAATTTATAAGGGTCTTTTTTTTTTAGAATTATGTTGAAAACGCCTAAAGACTCGTCTAGAAATGCTTTCCCTTGTTTCAGGCAGAACCACACTAGTATCATCTCACCAATTTGGAAATTTACTGTGGTTTAAAAGGCCTCCAAAGGAAAGATTCCATGACCTTTCCCCATAAAACATTCCAAGTTTTTACCTTCAGGTCTAATAAAAATACTTTATACAACAGCATGCACCCATTTCCTCTAGTTAAACCTGCCTCTTTGGTTGAGATGAGAAACAGATGGTTCTGTCCTTTTTATTCTTGGCGTCTGTGTACACCGTTAAGGCCATGGAGACAGAATCACAGCAAAATCGTAAGAAGTCGATTTGGTCAGAGGAAGTCGTCATGATCTGTCTGTAAGACCTTCCAAAGAAAGACCTGCCAATATCGTGTCCTTTGTTTGGAGCAAAAGGTGTTTTAATGGGCCCGAATGTGCAGAGCAGATTTCTTCATTTGAAGAACTCTACATCCTTCCCTCACGTGAGGTGAATTGCTGCAGTCTCTGTATACTTTCATAACAACCCAACCCAGAGGAGGTGCTCAAACTGACTTCAAACAACTAAAGGCTTTTGAATAATAGTACCTTATTTATTTATCCTTTTCACCCTTTTCACGTCACCTGACTGCTTCAAAAAAGACGAAATAAAAATTTTCATTCTTCTGTTTGCTTTTATTTGTCTCTTTGAAGTCTAGCATAATTAAACCTTTTCTCCTACTGAACTGAAGGCTACATTGAATTTTCTCCAATTCAACAATGTAAAGGTTAATAAAATTTGAATTTTTTGTTATTCACTTTTGCAATTCCCAGTGGTTTTCAAGTCACACAACAAACTGAGGTCTTTCCAGAACATTCTGGATACTTGTTTTCATAGCGCTGACACTACAGTACTGTGTTACTTTTGAGTAATTAAAAATGTAAACTTCTAGTTTAACCTCTAGATAGGGTTTGTTTTTTATAATACATAGTCCATGGAAATATATAAAGATTAGCTTTGCCCATGTGTATCCATGGAAATGAGTTTTTAAAGGATGAATTGAACATAATGACATCTTATTTGTGGTAGGTAAAGATGTAACGTGCAGAGACTTATTTTGAGGCCTTTAATTTTAAAACAACATGGTATAATAAAAGTCAAATTCACACTCCATCATAACTTTTGATCTCTTCTCTAAAAAGGAAGAGACAGAATCAGGGAAAATAATAATAATTAATATCCACTTCATAAGTTCCTGTACCACATGCTTTATGCCCTCAGGTAGATAAAATATATTGTAAAAGAGCAACTATCTGCGTGTTCTTGCATGAAACCTTACTGTGCATTAAATATGGGTCATATACTCACTTTGAGTTTGTTGGCATTCATATTTGTCCTTAATCTTGTTATATCATGTCCGTAGTTAATGCATATTTAATCTATTTTAAGCGAAAATGGGGAGGGGACACCAATTGGGACACAATGATTTTTTTATTTATTCATTCATGTATAAATATTTCCCTGCATTAAACTTGTGACTGTCAAATGATTTCTAGTTTGAACAAATGTAGCCATGGTAACTTTGCAGGTCCTCTCCCTCCCTCTAGTGGTGATGATCTGTGTAAGAAATGTGTAGTATTTATTTACTCTCTAACACCCATAGGAGCACGGCTGAGGCCTACAGAACATTGTATTAAGACTGAGAAGAGAGAGGTTCAAGTCCCAGAGCTGCCATTTCTCACTCGGAACTTGAGACTTCACTTGACCTTTTGTTACTCAGTTTTCTCATCAGACACAGAGTAATGACTATGATTTGCAGGACTGTTCTGATGGTCACATGAGAAAATGTTAGGTCAAATGTATTTAGACATTGATAAAACATAATCATATTTCCTTTTCTTTTTTAAAGAAAATATAAAAGATATAATATACTTAATCAATTTATTTGATCCTGCATGTGAAAATTCTAAGGCAGGTCTTGTGATCCCTGCCTACTTGTACACAGAGTATTTACAGTGGAGGGGTCTCGAGGAAAAACCCTAAACCAAGTGCTCGGACATCAGACCCAGTGATACAACAAACTGCCATCATGTGCCCTGTGATTCTCTGGGAAAGCCATCACATGTAATTTTCTTATTAAACATGGTTAAATCCAATCTAATAATCACAAGGGAATAGACAACTCAGAACTGAGGTATATTCTGGAAAAAATGTCTATTCTGGACTCTGGAAATGTCTGTGTCTTGAAAGACTAATGAGATTGGGAAATAGTCATGATTAAAGGAGATCTGAAGAATGAAATAAAGAAAGAAACTGTGAGGACTAAATGCAATGTTTCATCCTTGATTGGATCCTGGATTAGGGAAAGGCCTAATATCAGGGCACTTGCAGAGATCTGAAAATGTGCTTTTTATTAGACCATAGTACTGAATCATTATAGATGACTTGACTGCTTTTTTGAGTTTGATCGTTTGGAAGAATATTCTTGGTCTAAGGAGACACATGTTCAAACATTCAAAGAGGAAGTGGCATGATAAAAACTAAGTGTGTGTGTGTGTGTGTGTGTGTGTGTGTGTGTGTGTGTGTGTGTGTAAAAGTATACATATTGTACTAGCCTTTCAACTTTTCCATCATTGAACATTTTTCAAAATAGAAAAACAATGGGAAATAAATGAATGTTCTTAGGTATTATTCATTGAAGATTCATTTGGGTTAATAATGTCCTCTTTTATAATGCTAATTATTCAGGGAAAGGCACTTCCACAATCCTCCTGTCATCTGAGGTTTAAGGGAGATGATCTCAGGGAATCAGAATTTGAATTATAAGGAGACAGCTCCTCAGCAAATTTCTTCCGAATTTTGTAGACGGATCAGTTTCCCTTTTTGTAAAATGGGATAATGATCATGCTTGTGCTTCCTCAATCTCCCAGAGCTTTACCACTTGCTCTTCATCCTCTGATCGTTTTCCTTTAATTTTTCCCACCTCAACATTTGTTATTCCTGTTAATGCTAAATTGCTTGCATTTGTCTGACAAACTGTATGGCTTCAGACTTCTCACTCCTTTGGGAATCTTCTTACTTCTGCCTGTAACAGCTTTTTACTCTCTCTCATTAAAATGCCCCTCAAATGTCACTTCCTCTTTCTGTAAACTGGTACTTGACCACCTTCAGTGGTCTCCTCAACACTCACAATTAATCTCTCTGTCTTCTGTGTATGCTTTTCTTAATTACACTGAATTGCAAGTTGTGTGAGTGTGTGTGTATACACACGCACATACATTTTTTGGCTTCTTTACTGGGCTGAAACTTCTTTGAACACAAGGAGCTTGTATCAACCATCTTGCAAACTCAAGCATCCAGTAAAACTTCTAGTGCTTAGCAGTTAGACAATGTGCATTTGTTGGCTGACTATATGAAAGCAATTTGTAAACTCTAAAGTACTAATGTTGATTACTGCAAACTGTCAGTGACAGTGACACATGGTAGTTTCCTAGTGTTTGGTTGGGGGTGCAAGAGAAGGTAGGCTAAACAGGGGACATGGGACACACAGTGTGGATGATTTTGTGTAAGGTAGATGATTTTAGAACATGGAGACTTTGGAAAGAGAAGGAAAAGGTAAAATGGCAAAAACTTATTTTATGTACTCTTCCCTTTTGCCTAGACCCCAGACAGCTGTTTTCAGAGCTGTGGCATGTGAAGTTGCCAAAGCAATATTAGAAAGTTTGCACCTAGCAGCATACTCCAGGGAATCCCGTTTTCTCAGGTCCAGCCACTTCACCCAAAGCCCCTGTGGAAAGAGGGAGGGGAAGGGTAGGGAAAAGTGAGGGATAGGATGAGGAAGGAAGAGGGACATGATCTGTTCTAGTCCAGACCGGACCCTTGGCCTCACTTTCTCACCTTATTTCTTTCCATCTGGGTGATGGGTATTGAAATATACCACTCCTGCTGAGACCTGGAGGTAGGACTCATCCCTATTTATAAAGGAAGTGGGGAAAGATGAAGTGCTGCCCTCTTCTGGCAGTTTAGCAAATCTTCACACAGCTCATCAGATTATTGGTAATGTGCTAAAACAGCCCCCTTTCTGTGACTTAAATTGAAAAGACAGTCATTACAGCAGGGAGGGAGACCTTCTTTTAATTCAGTAAACTATAGTATCAAACAGCAATTTGTCACTGAGAGTTTTGATACTTTTTTAAAAAAACCTTTTGCCTTTGTTTTTGAATTTGGCTGCAAGAGTATTTTTAGAAATACTATGGGCATGTAACACCTGCTAAATCACCCAATGGGCAAGTTCTCATGTGTTTAGGGCCCATGCTCAGCAACTCTAGGACTAAACAATAGAAAAAAAGAGAAACAACAAGGGAGAAAAGAGTTTAGCTTTGATTAATGCAAAATTTTGTAAAGAGAAAAATCTAAATAAAATGAAGTGGAATTTCTGTAGACATTATGTAAGTTTTGTGTTGTCTTAAAAGAAAAACATTCTATATTGAATGATTTCTGGGGAGAAGACTTCATAATTATTTCTGATCTCAGCGACTGTAAAGGTCTTAATTCACTCTAATCACAGTTTATGTTCTGTCCGAAATACACACTTGTACCATTTAAGTATAGAGCGTTTTTCTAGAATGGTTTCCATGATACAATGTTTTTCCTTCTGTTGATTAAGCTGCCTTTAAAAAAAAGAAGTCAACTTTTAGGTATGAGTGTAATAGAGATTTTTCTTCTAATGTGAATTGCAGTTATTGTATTACCTCTCTTGCGGGTACTTTTTGGGTACTTGGAATTCAGTTCTGTTCTTTAACTTTTTCCTCCCATTCTCGGCAAGTAGGTAAAACTAATTAACTTGTGGCCATAGGTAGCCATATGTGATGACTGCATGCAGAGCCACAGTCATGAACCCCAATGCATTTGCAAATTATCATAATAGTGTTACAGTGACATACCTATCTGTTTCTACCCTTAGTATTCATTTATTCATTCAAATGTATTGAAACAGCTAGAAGTTTCCAAGATGAAAATACACATTCCCAGCTCTTGAGGAAACTACATTCCAATGCAAACAATGATAGACTGCATTTTTGGAACTAAAAGCAGGGATGTTCCTTGGAAAAGTGAAAAAGGAGTTCCCCGGTCAAATATATTTGAGGAACATGCAATATTATATCCCTCTCTTTACAACTTCCACTGTGCATCAGCAAATTGAAAACACTGAATGTAAAAAAAAATTTACTTAACCTGACTTTCCCCAAACATCCCTCACATAATGTTCCTCTCTGATATGAAAATATGGTTATTCATGGTTATACACGGTAAGTATAGGGTCAGAGCAGAGAAGGGAGACCAGTTTGGGAAGCTGGGACAGCCTCGCAGGTGGGAGAACACACTTGGTCCCAGACTTGAAGGGGGAGTAATAGTGTGCCAGGAGCTGAGGACTCGGGAGGGTGTTCCAAAGACAGGAAGATTTAGGCAACTCTGGGAGGTTTCCCTGGAGTATTTAAAAGTGAGACAGAACCATGGAGGGTGTATGGAAGGGCATGAGTGTAGAAGGTGGATGGAGGCAGGTGGTGTATGAGGAAGCTGAACAGGAAGGCCCAGCTTAGCTCACACAGGGCCTTGAACTCCAAAGTAGTTTATCTTCTGTTCTGCAGGCAACAGGCAGCCCTTACAGAATTTTGCACAGGGGAAGTCAATACATGGTCACTCTCTCGTTGGTGTGTAGACTGGATCTGAACACAGAGGCTGGCTCTGGAGACTGAAGCTGGGGAAAGGGTGAGAGACACTGAGCCCATCATCAAGCCACACAGGTCATCTTATGAGACATGTTTGGATTCAGGAGGAAAAAGTGCAAATCATAAACCTGCTGGAGTGGTCCCACTCCCCCTGTCTTCTGTGCTGGTGACCTAGGCTTGTTCTTCTCCCCTCAGCGCTCCATGCATTCTTAAATGCAAGATATAACGCTTTGCACTCCTTTGCTGCAGCAAAATGTTTAAAAGAGCCTATGTGCTGAGTAAATGAATGACTGAAAATAAATATTCACATTTAACCCTTTCAGTCTAAAAGGTGCTTTTATGGTCGTTACTTATTTCTCATAGATGTAAAAATCAAAATACTGGGAATTCCATGAGGCCTAGAGACAGTGACTATCAGAAATAAGTGCTCAACTCCTCCAAGGGTACCTTGTTTCATTATTTAGGTTTATAGCAGACAAGTGACAGCACAGATTGCCTTCTTTCCTAGACTGTACCTCGAATGATAAGCAACCTTGGCTCTGTTGGCTTCTCCTGAAAAGCCTCTACCACTTTCATATGCAAAGTTGACTGGGTTGGGTAGGATTACTCTTGACACCTTTTGGTTCTTCAAATAGCTTCCTCATTTTCCAGGAACGAAGTCATTAAATGCAGCCTTCTAAATACCATCCCTGTCAAGATAGCTGACAACCAGGGATTATTAACTAGCTCTAATACAGCATTTACTTTAGAAAACAAATGCTTTGAAGTGACAGTATACTTGTTTCCCTGCCCCCCCTTTAAAGTGACTCTTCACAGGATTGCTGTGGAACCTCAGAAGCCAGATAAATCTTGGTGAACACATTGTCTTTTGTGGGTTGTTGGTTAAGTCTACACCAGTATTCTAGAAGCTGGTTTTTATGTGTGCATGTGTGGGAGGAGGTGTGTTTTCTTTTTTGAATGTGGAAAGGTTTAGATGTGCTGGAGTGTTCATACTCACAGGCACGTGCACACCTGCATGGTTGATTTCTCACAGCACTAGTCCATGGTCCACAAGAGAATGATAACAGCCAGCAAGTGACATTTAGCTTTCTTCCAAAAGGCACATTCCAGATTCCATCTCACCCTTGGAGATCTTGCTCTTAGGTGACCCCTGCTTAATTGAAGTCTGAGTTGAATTTTTCCTGTCCTGTGGAACTTTTAAGCTAGGAAAGTTAAAAGGCAAGACTCAGAAAATCAAAGAGTGATAAAATGAATGGATGAATGAAAGAAAAGGAAGGCAAGTTTTAGAAAGGCAGCAAATTAAGAGAGGAAGCCCTATATGAGGTAGCTATGTACACAACAGGGGTTTAATCCAACCATCTGGGCTCACACCTCCCGTCCATATGGCCACTTACAAGCTATAAGACCTTCAACAGGTAACAAAACTCTCCAGCCTCAGTTTCCTCATCAGGGAAATGGGGGAAGTATTACTTCGTAAGTGTATTGTGAAGTTAGGCAATGTAACTTTTTTGAGCACTGTGTCAGGCACCTAAGAAACCCCCAACAAAAGCTACTTTAGAAATCTGCTTTATTTTGAGAGGTGCTTTCAACCTGAAGGATAATGTTCATTTGCAGCACAGAATAAAGAACAAAGATTTGTCCGGCAGGTGAGCTGGGTGGAGAAACTAAATCTCTCTAGTGCTTCTTGAGTAAGGCACTCACAGCGCGGTTGTATTTGTTATTCTCAGTGAAGAGTCGTGCAACTCGGAACCAGTATTAATATAGTGTAAACACGTATTCCTAATGCACATGTAATTTAAGTTGGAGGTCAATTTACCCACTAGTTAGAGAGACTGCTCTTTTCAGAAAAGAATCTTAAGCTATCTGTTTCAAACATGTGAATGGCAAACAAAGGAAATCAAGAAGGAATTCTTCCATTTAGCCAGTCAAGCTTTTTCTGCTCTTTTTCTTTTCAGGCTGCAAAAGAGGGATAATGATCTCCTTTCCTGGAGACTCAGGTTGGATTTAGGGAATTAACGATACAAGGGACATGTCACAAATCCTAATGAAAACAGCTGCATCTATTCATACATAATGCATAGCACTCAGAGATCACTGGCTCTGGTGGTTCATTATTCTCCCTCACAAAAGTATTTTTTAAAAGGGGTATACTATTTAAAAGTTAGAGAACCTAGAATCACAAGACTAAAGTAATGAAAAAGATACAAAACAAATATCATCAGAAATTTCTTTCCTGTATTTCTACAAGCACCGTGTTTATGATACCAAACAGCACTTGGGGCTTCTCTGGACATAAAACAAACTGTTTTGTTGGATTCAATTATTTTTATTAAAATAAAAATGCAGTCTGCAAAGTGCACTTCAGATGCTAGATGGCGCCGTGGGTCTGTCTAGCATTACACTTCTTTTCCCAGCTGCGCTGGCCAGCTCTAACAAGAATGGGACATTCTTTTCGGTAGTTAGATTGGTATCTTTTATAATATGCATGTTTGTGGATTTAAAAAAATGTGGTATTTAATACTAGTCTGGGGAAGCTTTAAGTAAATGCTGAAGTTGGCAAAAAAATAAATTAAATAAAATGTATCCTCTGTCTCTCATATTTTGTCCTGGCCCTAGCAGATAGTAAGTTAGTATATAGCCTTGACATTTTCTTACATTTATTCATACCATAATTCATACAGGAGAACAAGTAGTATTAGGGGACAAGTGAGCTGACATTTCTGAAATGATACTTGTAGCTAGTTTCTATTTACTTTGTTTCCAAGCTACACATGAGACCTACAAGGTAAGAAGAAATGTGAGATATAGACTCCCTATTATTTGGTAAATCACTGAGTATCTAGTTTCTTATTTGTGAGAGAAGAAATAATGAATATAATCAGACCAAGTGGTATACCAAAAACAAGGGGGCGGAAATCAATTTTTCCTAGGTACAAGCAATAAGGATACGCACTGTCTATAAATAATTTAAAATCAGTAATAAAACTAATAATCTATCTCCCTTTTATAATCACTATGCACTAGAAGCTCTATACAAGGCTGGTAATATTGAGGTAGATAAAGCCATTCCCCCAGTGCCCATCCTCTTTGGAATACCACTGACTGGAACCACTCTCTTATTTAGAAATTTCCAGCAAGCAAGAAAGTTGAATTTTTGGAAGAGGAAAAGCTATAAGGGGAAGGAGAAAGAATTAATCCTATTCTAGAAGGTAATGTCCGCCTAGGATTTTACATACATATCTTATCTCATTAATCCTCAACAACAACTATACAAGGCAGATAATGCTGCCTCATTTTAAGAATAAAGACTCAGAGAAGTTGAGCAAGATATGCAAGGTCACACAGCTACTAAGCGGTGGAGCCAAGATTCTAATAAATCCTTACTTCTTCCAAATCTCAGGTTTTTATTCCGCTGAGTAGTTAAGATCTTAGACTCTGACATTTAATAATGATAAAAGCTTGGACAAGGTATGTCACCTTACTGTGGTATCCTCGGTTGCAATGTGGGGTAACACTAGTACCTATGGACTAGGACTGCAGAGAGCAGACCTCTGACAGTCCCAGCACACAGTAAGTATATCAAAGGTGACAAGAAATGGTACATGATTTTCATTATGCTAATTTCATCTAAGAACCCTGGATAACTTCTGGCCCCTTCCAAATGTTAAAGAATGCTGGAGTATATACTTCAGCTACTTCACACTTTTACCTGTAGCCCTGGTGAGTTGACAACTCTGATCTCTGATGCTGAAGAAAGGGATGCACACAGGTAGTGAGTACAGCAGAGTCCATGGCTCAATCCCCACCCCTATATGTCAATTGGGTCAAGACTCCTTGGAGAACACCCTCTTGCTTATTACACCCTCCCTCCCACTCAAAGAGGACAAATTGTCTTGTTTTTGAGGCTGGGAATGAGTTTGTTTGTTCTACTAAATAATGGAGTTACTGAGAGATTGGTCATGAGACTACTGGACTTTAAAAGGTGACCCCCAAATATTCTGCCACTTGAGGTATACAAAAGTCAACAAGCATGCAGTGGCTAAATAATATGTCAAAATTACTTAGCCTATACTGCAAGTTGGTTGTAGAAAGCAATGAGTTACTGCCATCTGAATTCTTTGTATGAAAGTGGAAATCCAATAATTTCAATATTTCATTTTGCATAATGCTAGATTCAGTGGGTATTTAAAGGTAATAACAAATTTTATTTTCTTCATTAAATATGACATAAATTAAAGCTTATAGAGAACTCCACAAAGAACTAAAGCCTAATTTTTACAAACCAATCAGACAAGTCTATAGAGACATAGAGAGCACAATAAGATAATGTTTTTTTTTTGTACTTGCATTATTTTAATGCAACTGTGTCCTAATGCATGGCCATAGATGAATTTAGCCACTGACATTCTTATTTGTAATATGAATTTATTACACATTTCACAGGGCTAGAGCCAATCTCTTTGGTAAATATCATTTTCATAACAAATAACAATAATTTCTTTGTAACATAATCTTTGTTAACATAACACTGTATTTTACAATTTGAAGTTAGCACAGGTAAACATTTCTCCAATGTGATGCTGACATTGCATTATGAACTTAGTGGGGGCTTTCCAAGTCCCTCTATTAGGCTTTCCGTATTTGGAAATATATGTAAGGTTGACTTTTATGCAGGAGGAAGCAAATAATAAGAGCCATTTGTAAGATCTACCGCACAGCCTTGAGGATGCTCTTTGGTAGTGGGAGGCTGTGTATTAATTAAGTGAGCTCAGCTTTTGCTGGTTTGGTTCTGAGTGCTCTGTTTCTGCTTTTCTTTCATTTCCATCATGTGATATAACCGTAAGCACACAATCAAATCAGCTGTGTACAAATGGCATGTGGAACATGTTCTCAGTTCAGGTATAATAGGAGGACCTGAAATATCACACTCAAAACACACACACACACACACGCACACATTTGCTGAACACTTGAGCAACGGATGGTAGAGAAGGGACCCGTTGGTCACACTGAGTCAGGAGGCACATGTTCCTTAAACACATATTTTGTGATTCTCCCCTTCCCAACACTGCTTTATCCTGTCAACCACAAAACAGTCTCTAGATGGGAAGCACTTGAAAATGTACCCAAAGATCAGATAAAACCTCACAGTAGACATGTGCTAGGTCTATGGGACATTGGGGCTCAACTAAAACAGGCATAGCGTTGGCAAAACAATACCTATCCATGTTGATGGTAGCTTTAGGATTCTTAAGAGAAAATATTTCTCAAGTTTCTCTACTGTTAGATTTTGTGGTGTGTTTTATTTTGTTGTTTTACTTTATTTTTTTTAGAGCAGTTTTAGGTTCACAGCAAAACTGAGAAGAAGGTACAGAGATTTCATGTATTGCCCTGAGGTTTCGTTTTTGTTTTTCTACTTGATCCTATTGAAGGCAAAATTAAATAAGGACACAGCCTTTCAGCCTGCAAGGTTACATTAGTCAGAGTGGGGCTAGATGAAATTACATTTCCTTCCTATATCCTCATTTCATACCCTAGAATGTTGCTCCATGCAGCCTCCCCTTGTTGTTACCTCCTCTCACATGCTCCAGGCTCCTACACATGTTTTATGTGGAAATGTCCTAGCCCTCTGGAAAGTTCAATGAAAGCTCTGAACTCACAAACCCTAAGGCTGGTACAGTGTCTTCTCAAAGCTTTAAGGAAGAGCATTACTGGGGCTATGGGACAAGTCAAATTATCCCACTGCTCTGGAGATGTTAAGGACTGAAGGACAGGGACAAAAGCAGATTATGTGAGAATAACATTTTACAAGGCTATAGAGAGGAAAACATTTGTAGAGAGACGTGTTGAGTAAGTAAACAGAAGATCGCCGAGGGTTCCACACTGTGCTAGGCACGGGAGGATCACCTCTGAACAGGTACAGTCCTTGTCAAGAAATCCACCTAAGTCCTTCACCCAAGTCTTCACACATACATGATCCCACATCCCTATCTTTGGATCATTTATCTTTTTTTTTTTTTAAAGTATCCAGAAAATAATTTTGACATCTGGGCATGTGCAAAAGTACACTCTGGAACTGCATCAAGCTATGGATACCCTAACATCTTCTTCCACTGTTCATACACAAATTCTGGTGGTAGGCGGTCACTATCAACCACCTCTGTGCCTCTCTGCTGGAGTAATGTCAAGCACTTCCACCTAACTCCACCTCCAACACTTCTTAGAAAGCTCCAACCATGACATGAAGTGGTAAGTGACAAAGCAGGTCCCAGATAACTGAATAGAGATAGGATGTGAACAACAATCTGAAAAGAAACACAGTTCCCTCTGCATGAGAGCTAATATCCCATAATGTGGCTAACACGGCACAGCCTTCCTAAGGCCAGATTCCTGCATAGATAAGCACGCCTGGAATTGTTTTAGGGGGTATTGAGTGCTTTTGTTTGTTTAAAACAGATCACATAGTTTTCCAATAATTTCCTAGCAAAATGTCTACTAATCTATTAAGAATCCTGGGTTTTAATGACTACCAGGAATGTCAGAATTGGAAAAAGTGCTTTAAAAATGACCAGGGCGATTGTTTAATCATGCTAGGTGTTCCATAACCTAGCTGGTATATGACTATTCATTCTTAGATTAAACAGGTTAAATGTCTTTCTCCACTGCCTTGCACAGGGAAGTGTCACTGGTTGTAACTTAAAGCGATGTCTCAGTCAAGACTATGGTTGAAGGTGTAGAAATTAGATTTTAAAAAGACCTTCAATAAGTATTTGTTAACTTTGGTTGGTTGAATGCTAAGTCACATGAATGCAGAACAAGGCTCACCTGAGCTATGCTTACCCCTTTATCTCCAGAATGTAGGAGCAAGTGTATGATACAACTGGTCATAAGCCACAGAAGAGAAGCTCAGAGGTCACTCGTCTGTTAATAATTTATAGCCTGACAGCCATCTACAATTTGGCCGTGTGTCGGAATTTGTCAGTAGGTAAGGAAACTAATGGCATATAAGTGGCGTCAGGAGCTTTCTCATGTTGCTGTGTTTTGAAGAGTGAAAAACATCCCATCAGGTGAGCAAAGAGTCGACAACGCAAAGGCACAAACCCCTGTCTCTATTCCGGAAGTTCATACTCAGTGACCTGCTTTCATTGAGAGTTAAAGGGGCTTAGGATGAAACACCTATAAAGATAATTATGAAAAAAAGCTAAAACAAAGTATATAACACTTCTCTGAGATACTGAGGGTAATGTAACAGCAAGGAACATACACTTGAAAAAAAAATGATAGTAATAATGCAATCCCCTCCCAAATAGCTAAAATTTTCTTTCTGTATCTAGTGTTTTTAAACTTTAAATATTAGTAAATATAATATTTCTGGAATAGCTTTCATCAGTTAAAGTGGCAGTTTATCATAGTGAGGTTGTGTTATTATTCATTTGTTTATTCAGTGTCCTATTGTTTCTACTTCTTTTCAATCCAAAAAGTGTTTGAGCTGGCTACCTCTGGTTATAAAGGCATTTAACATTTTAAATGAAGACACAAGAAATTCCAAATGGCACTTGAGATGCCCTTGAGAAAAGCCCCTCGCTTTTTGTGTTTGTAGATATCTCATATATTCATAAATCAAATCCTTTGCATATTTAAGCCAGACAAAATTACTAAGACACACAATGTCTCTCATTGGAAAAAAATGCAATTATTCTGCTTAATTATGTTTTTAAAATAGCCTGACATTTAAAATAATTGATGAATATGTAATTTGCTAATCAGTAATGGGCAGTTCCCTTGGAGGTGTCATCACTAGTTTTATAATTTACTATTTCAGAAGAGTTTCATGAATGCAAAGATTAAAGCTGAAAAGCAGAGAAAAAACACTCCAGGATGACATCATCCCATTTAACACCCATAATACTTAACAGTAACAACAATTAAGCCTCACAAATTAAGTCAATGTATTGAATTACTATTGGGTAAGCTACAGCCAGGACATTTATGTGTAGTGATTTTTTTTTCCCCCATACTAAATTCTCCATCCACAACCATGCACCCAAACGAGCATCAGAGCAACCAACATATTATACTGTAAAGGATTAAATGATATTTCAGCTTATGCCTTTATTTCTTGTCTCTTTTCTCCAAGTGATAATAGAGGTCTCATTTACCATGCATGAACACTTACATTCCCTTTCTGAGAACATTTCTGATATGGTTGGTGTAAGAGAGAAAAGTCATTTATTTAAAGGCTGACTTAGTAATCTACAGTTTTTGATAAATATCTAGATTATCTGGTCAGTTAGTTTATCTCTATGGCCTAAGAAAGAATAAAGACTAGCTGCCATATTCAATCCAAATGAGTTGGTATATGAATATTTATAAGGACATCAATATTCACAGTGTCTTACAATCATGCTCCAAGCTAAATAAAAATAAAAGTAAAATTGCCACAAATATTACAGTATAATAGGATAAGAGCTAAAAGATACGTACAAATTCATTGATAACATCTGTGCAAGTGTTGTGGACAAAACATTTAAAAAGAAATCTGCATAAAACAAAGTAGATAAATTTATCAAGTGCTGATAAATTTTCAGAGACAGTATAAAAGTACACAAAACATGGAAGAGAGAAAGAATTTAAAAAAAATAATCACTAAGCCAATACATAGAGTACAAGTTTACTACATTTATATTACAGAATGATGGAAACCAGAGACAAAAACGGATTTGGTAACAAACAGCAAAGAAAGTTTCACCACCAGTCACAAGGAAGAAAGACATTCTTTTTCGGATGAAAACACAGACTGCCAGAACTCCCCCCACCCCCTTATACACACATAGAAAAATAAAAGCAAATGCGAGAGTTGTCTACAGCAACAGGACAGACAGAGGTGGGAAGCATTTGGCATGTTGCATCACAGGAAGTCAATCAC
Source organism: Microcebus murinus (assembly GCF_040939455.1). Lineage (NCBI taxonomy): Eukaryota > Metazoa > Chordata > Mammalia > Primates > Cheirogaleidae > Microcebus > Microcebus murinus. Next base: position 94,941,895 of record NC_134111.1, on the reverse strand, counting down.
GATTGGCTAACGATGATGGTACCTGGCTCTGTTGCAGGTCGCTGGCTTGCCTGAGAGGAGCGACGGACTGAGGAGGCACACCTGAGGTCGACGCAGACCGGCCTAATTTGCAGCTGACTTTAGGCTCTGGAGACAAGAAGGGGGAAGATAACATATTAGCTGAGGGGTCTACAACGATGAGATGGCTTTCAGTCTTCCCATTTGTTTTGTGAAATGTTCTTGAAATACACAAAACGCGAGTCCTGTTTGCTAACAATTGGGAGGTGATAAAACACTTTCCTAACAATTGACTCTAAAAGCAGATATACCCAAAGTCAGCTCCTGAGGAATAAGGAACAAATCGTGGATGCATAGGCCTTGTTCTCTTGCACATTTTACCCACTTTAGGGTTACTTTCTATGGAGTGATAACTGGAGCAAGAACACCTCATTAGGGGAAAAAGCAAGTGATATGACTATTTTGGGTGCTTCATTTTCAACTTTGGTCCATAAGACTTCTACGTTCTAAATTATTTTATCCAACCTCTCCAAATTTTCTGCCTTCCTTCCTTCCATGAATATGATCACCATGTTTTCAATGTACATTTCTTCAACTTACCTTGATTTGTTTTAAATTTTATAACTATCTTCTAAGACCTTTGCAATCTTTCATAATATTATTTTTCAAATTTAAAAAGCATTCTCCTACCTCTTCTCCTGTACGAGAAACCCAATTTAGCTGCCTAGGCCACTGACAGGATGTTTTAGAGATTATAATCTCTTTGGGGATTAAAAGAGTTTCTTTTATCCAAGAAGCACAGAATTTATGAAATGTAAAGAACATGGATTTTTAATAAATATTTGAAGATATTTGATAAAAGAAAAAAGTCATAAAAAGAAATATTGACGTCTGTACTTTTATCTCAAACTTATGTTAGCTGTTAGTTTTTGAGTGCCTGGTACAATTACAGTTTTTGTTAGGGACTATACTAAAATGATTTCCAACCCTAATGACTCTCTTTAGGGCTGTAGAGTTAGCTATCAATATCCCCGATTTACAAATTAGAAACCCGAGGCTTAGCAACGTTAATATTAAATATTTACATGGCAGATAAACAAGTACTTTTCAAAAAGCCTTTCTTTATAAACTTGACTAAAAAGTTAAACTCATAAAACAACCAGCTTCAAATATTAACATGAAAAAGGTATTGAGAACTAACACACCAGCTCCAGATAACCAGAATGTGCCCAATTCTACTGGAAGAAAAGAAAACGTGTTGCTCACGTTTGGGGCAGTGGACTATCCTTACACCATTTCTATGTGAATTGCACTTCAGAGAAAAACATTGACTGTCTGCACTGCATGGATTTTTCACTGCCAACTTGAGCTTCTATCAATCGCCTTCCACTCGTCTTCTCCCCACCCTTGTCAGACATAAGATACAGACACACACAGAATGAGATAAGCTCATGCTCATTCAACACAAATCCATACTCTAAACACTCACCCATAAATGCCTTTCCTCTCTCACCCCTGCTTTCACCTATGAAAAAATGTCTCACGCCTATATTAAAATTACTATTTTTAAGGGAACTAATAACTTCTTTCTTGGCAAATGAAATAGTCTGCTCTGTGCTTCTGATTTAGTGAGGGGAAAATGAAAGATGATAACAGGGCCGGGCATGGTGGCTAACACCTCTAATCCTAGCACTCTGGGAGGCCGAGGTGGGTGGATTGCTCGAGGTAAGGAGTTCGAAACCAGCCTGAGCAAGAGCAAGACCCCGTCTCTACTATAAATTGAAACAAATTAATTGGCCAACTAATATATAGAAAAAATTAGCCGGGCATGGTGGCGCATGCCTGTAGTCCCAGCTACTCGAGAGGCTGAGGCAGCAGGATTGCTTGAGCCCAGGAGTTTGAGGTTGCTGTGAGCTAGGCTGATGCCACTGGGCACTCACTCTAGCCTGGGCAACAAAGTGAGACTCTGTCTCAAAAAAAAAAAAAAAAGAAAGAAAGAAAGATTATAACAAGCTTTAGACTTAGAGTTGATTTTGAACATGATTCTGCTAGCTGTATAACCTTAGACATTTGTTTTTATTTCTTTAAGTTTTAGTTCTTTTCAAATATAATGAATGTAATCATCTTCCACGTTCAGCATCTATGTATTTTTGGCCTACTGTGTGCCGGAGACTTGCCAGAGAGTGGTGATCAAAATCCCACACTAACCCTAAGGGAACTCACAGTCTATCCAGTAACAGACACTGATCAACAAATGATGCATTTGACTAGGTAACTGCAGGTGATGAGCCGTCCTGGTGGAATTACAGGGTGGAAAAAGAGCATTTACTGGAGGAACGAACAGGCCTTCAAGGGATATTACTATGTAGTTTGTGGATGGTGTGAGGAGCTCATTAATTCCTTCAACAAACACTTATCAAGGGCCTAGTACGTGCCAAGCATTGCCCCAGGTGCCAAGGATACAGGGGTGAGGAAGACACCAGTTGTCCATACTTACGTTTTCTCAGGAGAAACAGATATTAAATCTAAAGCCATGTGCTGAAAATTGGGAAATATGTTAGAAAGAGGAAGTACAGAGTGCCTAGTATCATTTATCAAGAGTATCCACTGTGCTCCAGGGAGACAGGAAAGGCGTGACCCCAAAAAAGCTGCAGTCACGTGCACCTGCCAACAGTGCTGAGTGGGAGGCAAAATCCGAATTGGGAGGATCCTGGATGCACAGGCTTATTTTCCAGCCTACCCAGAAGACAAAAGTATTCCAGAATGTATTCCTTTCATTCACTTTATTGCTTGTATATTATGAGAAAATAGTAATAAGTGAAATATCCTAGCATCCAAAATAGTGAGGAAGAGTTGAGCTAATGACAGGTTAAAAAGATAGAACTAAATTATATGCAAAATTCAGAGAAAAATACCTGGCATGTAACAAGGGCTTTTAATGAATGTTGACTCTCACACCCCCACACACGCACACGTGTATGGGCACAGTGACCCTTACCTCTATTCCGCATTCTACATTTAATGGAATTTACTATATTCTTTTTCTGCTAAAACGTCTATGACTGGCAGGACTTCACCTCTCTTCCCACTCTGTCCTTTTTGCTTTATCACATTGTCTCTTGCTTTGTCTCTTCCCTCTGTGCTTTCTCCCTTAGAACATCAGCCTTCTCACGCCTTCTGATACAGCCCTTTCCCTTGGAGTCACATGCAGGTTCCTACAGCTCTGTTCTTCTCCCTGTGCTCTTGTTTGATTTCGCGCCTCAATGCTTCTGAGACACTAGGCTTCCAGCATTGCCTCACAGTGAAAACCAAGTTATAGCTTCTTCTCTGTATCTTGAATCCCCCTTCTAATTTTCTTATTTATACAAAGAATATCACCTCCATTTTCCTAGAGGCTTAGGGTACAAATCTTCAGTTCAGAGCTTTCTTTTCCTCTCTCTATAAAGTTAGTCCTGTTAACAATTTTCCTTTTTCCTTGGTGAAGGGCTCCTATATTTACCTCAATTTATATCTCAGAAACCTCCTTGATCATCCCCATAGGCTCTCTGTGCAAGTCCAACTTGGACAGAATGCCAGATTGAATTTCCTAGATTACTTGTAGGCCACTCACCTTGTTCAAATATTTCCAATTATCCCATACTAAATATCATGAAAGATTTAAACACACTTGCCTAACTTCCAGAGGCCCCCTGTAATCTGGCCCCATCTGATCAAATCCACCCTATTTTCCACTGCTTTGCTCGCCAAAACATATACAACTCAGTCTCCCCTCTGGGTGCCCACATTTAGTTCTATTCTCATCCTTTACCTCAAGCTGTTGCCATGCATGGGCTTTTATCAAACCAGATCTTACTCATTTTCTACGACTTGGTTCAAGTTGTACTTCTATTGTAAAGCATCCTGTGATCTTGCTTTCCTCTTTCTCTCTTCTGAACTGCCTTATCACTTACGTAGCATTTGCACTGCTTGCTGTGGATGTTAGCCTGTTGCCTGGTAGAGACTACATAGTAAGCATTCAATTATTATGTACTTTTCTTTCAATAAAGATACTCATATTAACCTAGAAAAGGTCACTGCAACTTCTAAAAGCCAATGGAGGCAATGAGGTAACATAGAATATAAGGCTTGGTTTCAAGGCCAGGCTCCCTTACTTACCAAGGCATTGATTCCCAGTCCAGGTAATGTGACCCTATAGGGTCCTTCAGAGGAGACATGGAGTTTGAAAACCCTTCCTTCATTTTGTGCAGGGGATTCTACTATCCACATACCCATTATTGAAAATATCAGTGAATTCTCTCTGAGGCTGTTTAAGTATGAGTGTATATCATATGATGACATAGATAAAATATCACTGTAACTTACAAATTCACCTCATTTATCAGGATGCATAAATCCTTGCATACCTTAAGGAACCATCTCTTATTACATAAAATAACAAGTAAAGCATCCATCAGAATGCTGGTCATCAAGTTTTCATAAGGAGTCAATGTTTCCATATATTCCATCACCAGGTTAGCACATTTAGTCACAAGGAGTGAGAAAATTCAGTATTTTTTTCCTAGAAAAGGATGGCAAATAATATTTATTTACTATAGGGTTCTTTTCAGGTTTATGTTGAAAATACTATCTGAAGAAAAGAGATTATCTAACAAAATCAAAGGCTTTTTATATCACTTAATATACCTAAGGATTAATTTACCTGCTTAGGTTTGCAGTCAGACCCTGACTTAATCAGCTTCTTTTAGATGTCGACACTGATATCTCTAATGCTCACCTCTATCGTTGGTGAGACCAAACCTCACCAAAATCCCAGCAAAGTCCCAACTTCATTGTGACCTAGAAAGGCCTTTCTTTATCCTATTGGATGCCAGTTCAGATCTTGTCTAGGTCCGTTAAGTCCCTTCAGTCACTGCAATATAAATCACTAATCACCTATTGAACATGGCAATTTAAACTACTAGCCAACCACCCTGTGAGCTAGCTCTGGAGTTGGGTCACCTGGTGGTCTACTGTTTGATCCCAGCATGCCTCATATGGGTTATGACTCCACTTTCAAGAGTGGACTGAGATTATTACCATAAATTCATCATGTATTCACACATACACAGGCAGATACACACACACACTCCATACCACTGCTGCTTGATGGTATCTTATGTTAGGGACATTTTTAAATGGTGAAATTTTTGTTTATCTGAGTCATGTTGGCTCTTCTTTCAGTTTCACAGGATTCGTAATTTAAATGTATTTGAAATTTACAATTGACGGTGTTTGTAGGACAGATTGATGAAATAAATCCTTATGAGGTTGAGTCCACCAAGGTTTCTTTGACCAAAAGAATTGTATGAAACAGTCCTGGAAAACCTCTAAAAGACCCTAATTATAACCAAGCCTCTTAGAGATTCTCTAAGCCTGTGACATCGAAGTGCAATTGTCCAGCTCACTTACAGATGTAAACGCGGTCTTCTTTGAGACTTACACAGTGAGATTTCGGAGCCATGGCAGTGGAAACAATAAATTTTCATCCTGAATTTTAATATAAAAATTGCCACAGCTTTTGGGGGTCCAAAAACAATAAGCATATGCCTGGAAATAGATCTAAGATAACAGCTTTCCTCCCCCAAGAAAAATTCATTCCATTATCAGATTAACTAGAAGGCACCTGTTCTTATAGCCAAGGAAAAATCACTTCCTTTGAAAACTGTCTTTCAATACCATTCTAGAAATAAAAGTTGACATCACTTCTGCAATTTCAGTAAAGATCAGGTGTAAGACAACAGGGAAAATCAAGAAACACGTAGTAGATTCAGAAAGAGGGGAAGAAAGGGAAACTGAGGGAGGAAACAGAAGAAAGGATAAAAAGAAAGGAAAGAAAGAAGGAAGTAAGGGAGGGAGGGCAGGAGGGAGAAACATGCTTATTTTTTAACTCCTTGGAGTAAACCATTATCACATAATGGTCAGATGTTTCCAAGTCAGTAACTCATCATCATCATACAAATCTTTTTATTAAGTAGGTAGTCATTGTATTATGTTATTTATTAGTTCTTTTTATTCCTAATGAATAAAATTAGTTATTGTTTTTTTAATTTTTAAGGTAATCATTTCTCATCTTCCCCTGAATGTGAACTGAATTTCTGTTTAGAATTCTGTCCCTCCATATTATTACAGGATAACCTCCCAGGCATCTGTTACTATTATTTTGAGTATTGTAGTTCTATTTGCTTTCAGAAAGCAAAGATAAATGATTGTTCTTAACCACGATCTGCATAGCTATATAAGTTAGTATATCTCATCAAAAAACAAAAAAGTAAAACCAATTTCATTTGGCATCAAAATAATAAAATCAGTCAAATTTTGAGGAGACATATCTTTTCCATGTTTTTTTTTCAATACACAATATTTTTGCTGTACTAGCAAAGACATACAATGATTCCCCCAAGTCAGTCATGCTGCTGAAGGTTTCTAATCAGTGATTCAGGGTTACATGGACGTCACAGTATGTCCTTTTATTTTAATACACAAAGTATGCTTATTGCAAACTCTACTTTCTAGAGAAGGCAGTTTTTGAAATAACACATGTGCTATCTGAGATAAACTGGCACCTGAGAAATATGGGGTAGTTTTGCCAGGGCTACCTTAAAATTGTTATTGGTTCCAAACACTTTGTTTTCAAGTTTCCATCACACATCATAGTAAACCTAGTAAAATGCCCTCACATCCTATACTAAATGTAATTGTTCCCATATAAAATTTGAATGAATTTTTGTAATTTTGTGTTGAAATTATTGGACTGTGAATAATCCAATTAATTCATGATTGGCTATGATTTCTAGACAGTAATCACATACACTCAGGAATTCTTACAGGATTAGACAATCTAGTCTAGAGATTGTTTTCAAATGTAATGGAATTGTTTTAATACTAAGTTTAACAATTAAGTTAAACTAATGTCACAGTTTGTACTGACTTAATTAAATATTCATTACTGTTAATGTGGAAATTTCTTTTGGAATTTTGGTGCTACAATTTGTTAAAATATTAAATATTTGTATAGATCCCTGAGAAGTTAATAGTCTTAGATATTGTGGTATTGAAAAGATAAAACAAATTTGATAATTGCTGTAATCATTTTGTGACCATGGAGAAAGGAAAGAAAATCAGCAAGATGCAAGAATATCCTGGGAGTAGATATTCTGTCTGTCTCCAACTTTCCATAGAGTTTTTCCCCCTCCAGGAGGCAGCTGAGACTTGCTTAGCTGTGAATGACATCCCATATCCTATAGTCATGGACTGAAGACCTGGTGTTATCCAGGACAGTAGGTTAGACAAAACTATTGAAGCTGGAGTAATTGGTAATTCTTCTTGGGAATACTGGAATTCTGAAGACCTAAAACCCACAGAAAAATGAGGAGGCACTGTGGTGGTAGTTTATTATCCAATGTATTCATTATATTCCTCCTGGTGATCTGAAGAGCTAGGATATCCCTTGTCTCTCACCTTCTTATGTAGCAAGATTATAAATCATGCTACCTACTACATGGGATGCCCAAGACGCTGCAATGCATAGCTGGTTTCTTACAACATAGGTTAATGAAACATTGACCATTTTTTTTTATTTGACAGCCTCTTTTATAGTAATATATCATTTCTAAAACACTTTAGGATGTTCATCATTTTCACAGAATATGAAAATATGCTTTTATTTAAAAAACTTTATTTCACAGTAAAAGTGAATTAAAGTATAAGTGTAAAAGCAACATATTTCATCGATTTAAGAAGTAAAACATGCTCTTTAATTATCTGTACAACCATTTTATAAGGAAAGTCCATCAGCTACAAAATAAACTCAAAAAGACATATCATGATTTGTACCAGGATCAAATATATATTGAAATCTATTTTTAAGGTAATATACATTTGATCCTTGATAGAAATTTCATTTCTATCTCTGGCATCAAAAATATAATGAAGAGACAAAGAAAAAAACCCTTTTATCACCTGATATTACAAATAAGTACATAACAAAAATCATTTGACCTATGTAAAATTATGTTATATTTTGCTTCTAAATAATAAAATTTTAAAAAAGGAAGTAACAGGATTAAATTTTTTAAATCACCCACTTTGATGATGTGAAAACTCTTTACTCCTAACAAGTAAAAATCAAAACTGGACATAATACTGATGGCATTTCCTCTTTATACCACTGGTTGTTATAGTTTGTTAAAAAGCAAACATCTTCAGAGAAAGTGTGGCCACTTATTATAACTGATGGTTTTCATTACCATTTTCTATTTCAATGACCATGTTCCTCATGCTTCTGCCTTAAACCAATTGACTATTATAGACATAAACTAAGTAATATCTGGCTAGGAATAAGACTAATCTAAATTGTACATAGTCAAATCCTCCATGGTGAAGAACTTCAATCTGCTCACCAGTAATGGTTATGCTTGTTCACTCTATGAAGGTCTGGAGTCTCTAAGACCCTTTGGGGGATGAAGCATGAGGTCAAAACTATTTTCATAAAAAATAGTAAGACCTTATATGTTTTTGTGTGTGGAAAAATGCACTGGAAGTCCAAAAGCAATGGATAAATCTGCTGTCAACTTATCACATCAAAATAGCAGCACCAAACTATACAAGTAATTGTTTATTTTTCACTGCCAAACAGACTTGGATTTTTAGCAGATATTCTCTTGAAAATGAATGAAGTGAGAATATTACTTCAAGGAAGACAATTGAGAGTATATTTGTTGACAATGATAAATTTGAGCTTGCAAGCAAGAACTACATTTTGAAAAACCAAATTTGAAAATCTATCACTGTGAACTTGAGAGCATCCTAATACTTAAAGGTTTTTCTTAGGAGATCATTGATGGTATTAATGAATGTAACGTATTGGTTTTTATAACAAAATGTGCCAACGTATGGAAGATCTGCATGACTTAGTGCACTGATATTTTCCAAATGCATGATGTTATAAATCACCATGACTAAAAAATTATGCTTTAGAGTTCAAGACAGACCAATGGATTGTAATGTAACAGAGCATGATGAGCTAATTGATATGCAGCTAACATTGCAACTAATATTTAAGAAACTACTATTCATTGAGTTTTGGAAGAGTATTAAGAATAATATCCACAAATATATAAAAAGGGCTCCTTAAATATTTCTGCCTTTTCAACTATACATCTGTATGAGACCAGATTTCCTTCATATATTTAACCAATGCAACATATTACAGTAGATTGAATATAAATAAGAGAATCTATGTTCTATTGAATTAGACATGAAAGCGATTTTCATAAATGTAAAACAAGTTCAATCTGTTCACTATTTGTTACAGTTTGGGGGAAATATAGAATGGGTTTGTTATTTTTAATGAACAGATATAATTTTTAGATTCTCAATTTTAGTTTCTAATATGTTATTATTGTTATTATTGTAAATATTGTTAGATTTAACTCACATAAAGTTCTCTGGCATCTTAAATAATTTTAGGAACCAAAGGGGTCCTGAGGCCAAAGAGTTTGGGAATCATTGCTTTATATAGATTCTGAGTTCCCAAAGAGTTCTCTTATGAAGGTAACCTTTTATATCATTAATTTGCCAGCTGAATATTTTTAAAACAAAAAATTGAAACAGAAAAATACCACGCTTAAGTGCAAGAAACATGGGAAAAGCTTTGAAAACTTCAAGGGATTTGGGAATCACCAGTTGGGAACTGCTGCCCTAGAAAAATCTCTATGGTAAAGTCCAAGAAAAGTTATTATCTGCTTGTGAGACCTGAGAGAAGTTACTGAAACTCTCAGGACACTTTTTCATCATCTATAAGAAGAATCAAGTTTTAAGGTTCATTCATTGATTCTTTGATTCTGATGAAGTGTATTGGAATAATTGAAATGACTTCAAAAATACTCTTGATGGATCATGAGCTAGTTTATTAAGGTCATTGATGTTACTCCTCTTTCCTGGTCATTCTTTAAGTATTTATTGACTGAATTATTTTAAACCACATTTAAAGAATGAGATCCATCTAAAAGACCAATTATTTGTATATTTCACATTCATTAAAATAATTTTTCTGCATTCCTTTACCTTTCCTATGTTTCCAGCAAAAAAGAAAAATCTAAAATACATTGATCAGTATTCAATTGAGTACTGAATAACCTTAAAAAAACTAAAAAACAAGAACTGTATAACCTTAAGAAAAAAAAAAAAATCTGTGTGTGTGTGCGCGCGCGCGCGCGCGCCTGCGTCTGCGTGCGTGTGGGGGGCTGCAGTTCCTGTCTTGGACAGTAGATGGCAGTGAAAATATAATTTGGTAAGTATTCTGATTAGACGTCAAAGCTTCCAGAACAAGTCTTTGTAAATGTCTAGCATAAAGTCAGAAAGGGTCTTTTATTTTGTAATTTCATCTACGGTTTTTATCAGAAACAGGAAGGGCATTCTTTGTGAATACTGTTGGTGCAGCGTATCCACAGGGCCTTTCCAAAGAAAGCCACCTTCTACCTACTGGGACCAATATCAGGGTAAATAACACCTAGAGAGGGCACAGGGTGGAGCCACATCCCCTGCGTGAAAGATTCGAGACTCTGGTGCTACAGTTAAAACTGGAGCCAGCACACTGTCATTGTGGTTCTCAGGCCAGATTAATCTTTTATTGAGAGGCAAGTAAGGTAAAGGCACCTTCTGCATTATGTGAACTGTTTGTACCTGGTTAATTATTTTTCCCCAATAGAATCAGACAGAGAGTAGTTGGAAATTCAGAATTTCTCTAACAAGAATGAAATTACTATCAAGTTATATTTTTTAGCAGTATTCCAGGTATCTGTAGAGCATACAATATCATGTTTTATGCATGTGTTTTAGTGGAAATCAAGTTTAAAGGAAAATATATGTATATATGAATATATGTACATATAAAAATATGGTAATAAATAATTAGCTGACTTTGCAAATCTGATCATATGAGACTGGAGCTTAAAACCCATAAGTGGCTTGATGGCATAATATATGTACACACATATCAGTTAATATCACCAAATTCTTTGACTCTGGGATGTTCCCATAACCTTTTTTTTTTTCCTATAAAATAAAATGGAAATAGGAATACAAATGGTTGAAAGAAAATCCTACAAAATACTAAAGAACAAAATCAGTGTCCTGTTTTACCGAATCATGATTAATAATGCTCCCCTGCTATATAAAAATCAATAAAAATCACAGGCAAGAACAAGCTCTGTGGAGGCACGGGTCATCTTTCTATCACCCCAAAGTGTGCTGTTCTCACAGGTGTGCTAACTGAGTAAAGGGCTAGATTGAAAAAAGTCAAGCATACATAATGTTGCTGATTTTTAAAAAACAACAAAAAATCACATGTGTAATATGGTTGCTCAGGTGCTCAAGAATTAATTTTTAGATATGCCAACACAATCAGTTATAAACACCTCTCAGTTATAGAACAGAGAAATTTCATGGATTAGGCAGCAGAGAAAACATTTCTCCTTTGGATTTATAAAGAAGGTTATTTGGGGCGGCACGTTTATCTTCATAATTCTGTTTCCTTCTATTTAGTATGATAATACATTAGCTGACTCTGTATATATGATCACAAGAGCCCTGAATTTAAAATCCATAAATGGCTTCCTGTCATTTTCAGGTAAACCAGAGTCACAGATGCAGCTGCTCGATCTCACCCTTGTCAGCCCCTCAGCTTCCTCGCTGGCCTCTTTTTAGCCCCTCTGTTCTGTGGGACCCTCATGTCACTGGGTCATGGCACCTGCCTCCTCCTCTTCCTTGACTGCTCTTCTCCTAATTCACCTTGAAATCTCAGTCCCAGGTCATCTGGATGCCATGAAACACTCTAAAGGAAATGCCCTGTCGGTTGGTGGCTTTCATCACAGACTGTAATTACATTTTTTACTTCTGTCATTACTGTAATAGCTATCTCCCCCACTGACACATGCTCAGTGCTTGGTAATTTTATACTGAATAAAATGAATGAATAAATGAATGGATGAATAAATGAATTGCGAAAAAACGAATGACTTTGGGAGCATAGAGGTAGAAATAGGGAAACTCAACCTAATTAAATCATGGGAAGAGCTGTACTAGGGATTAGGATCCTGAAGTCTGTTTCTTTATTTGAATCTACTGCTTACCAGTCAGTCTGGGAAATTGACTTGATTTCTTTTGAGCCTCAGTTTTGTGGCCAAAAAAAAAAAAACAAAAACAAAAAAAACCCCAATCAGGTACCAGCCCACTGATGTATAGATTTTTGTGAAGTACAGACGAGACAGCACATATAAAGGTATTTTAAAAGCTAATGCAGATACATAAATATAAGGCACTATTGTATGTGGGTCATAGGTAATCTATAAAGGTGATAAACTTAAATTTCTCAATTCAAGTTAAATATAATTTGAAATAACCTCAGAGTAAATTTTGTAATTACATCAGATTCTGTTTTCTTTCATCTTGTGTATTTAACTGTTCATTTGCACACACAGGACCTTATATGCAATCATGTTTTATTATTTTCTCCCCACAAACCAGTTCAAACCTGCTGGGAGGTTCGAGGGGGCTAGTTCTGTCTTGCTCTTTGGGTAAACCATAGGCCCAGTCACAGGATCTTTCTTTTCACTTTGATAATTAAAAATCCTTTGGATTTTTTAAGTTACAAAGAATCTTGTTTAAATAATAATTTAAATATCAAGTTACTACATTAATCAAAATTTTGAACATTATTTTAAGGAAATGTTTCTTCCCTGGCCCAGTTTGGGCCACCCCTGGCACACAGAGGAGATGGCCTCTGTCTTTGCCCCTCCCCCTCTTCCTCTTCCTCCTCTTCCTCTGCCTCCAATTGGTCCCCACACAGTCTGCTCTCACCAGGGCAGGACCAGAACAGAGAAGGAGAGATGATGGGACAGAAAAGGTTCTTGACAGGCCTGGCATGAGCCAGCATGTCTCACTCTCTGGCTGTAGCAGGTGTCTGACGGTGAAGCTCTCTCTTCTTAGGGTCTCCTCATGTGTTCCTGAGAACATCCATGACTGGTCATCTCCTGCCTGCAGACCTCATGGCTGTTTGCTCTCTGTCTTTCCTCGGTCACTGAGTATTCTGTAGGGCACCTTGAGTCATGTCCTGCAAGTCTTTCCTGCTCCCGGCAGTCCCAGGATCTTGGTCACTTCCAGGGTTTTTCTCCATGATGGAATCTGGTCCATGTCAAGTACACTTGACACACATCTTCCACCCACCATCAGCGGTGGAACAGTTACTTGCTAAGCAACTTTCCATTCTGTGGTCATAGGCCATTCAGCTAACCTCTTGTACTTTTTCCCCACTGTGTCCCCCAAGCTGTTAGAAACAATATCAAGTTTTTCAAGTGGCCCCATTAAAACCTCTTTCACTTGATTTTCCAGTAGAGCAGTGGTCCTCAACCATTTTTGGCACCAGGGACTGTTTTCATGCAAGACTATTTTTCCACGGACTGGGGAAGCGGGGGATGGTTTGGGAAATGAACAAAATGCATAACATGTATTGTGCACTTCATTTCTATTTTTATTACATTGTAATAGATGATGAAATAATTATATAATTCACCATAGGTTGAGGGCCCCTGCACTAGAAGGAGACAGTTCTTACCCCTCCTCCCACGGGGATGGAGATTCATCACACACAAGTGTGTGCATGCAATGCACACACACACACACACACACACACACACACACACATACACACATACACATACACACAAAGTCTACCAAAAATCCTAATACCTACTCTCTCTCAGTCTCTAATCACTTTCCTAGGCTAGAAATGAGAGTTCAGTTAAGGACAGCAATATTCATTTTGATCATCTCCTTTGCAAGTTCTGCTTATGTGATCTAGCTTTTTGCTTTGGAATATGAGGGTAATTCTTGTCCATTATTTTGTAATTAGCCTTTTGTATTTTATACCCTGTTTATTTGCATTCAAACTATAAGGACTTGCTTTGACTATTTGAAATGTCTAACTTACTCCCAGTTCTCCTTTTTTGGTTGTTTCTAAAAGCCATACCACCAGTATCAGGAGAAATGATACAAAACTAAAAAACAAAACTATTTCTCTGGTGAACACAAATTCTAGCCAGCAGAAGTCACAGTTTTCCACAGAGAAATAAAAGCGGGTCCAATGGGGATCCAGCTTACAGTACCCTCCAAAGACTCGCCAAATGAGAGTTCTGTGATGTGTTTACTGCTAGAATTCAGAACGGGAGAGTTAAACTCTCAAGTGAGAAAACAGTGAGCAGAGCCACGAGCAGCAGGATCTGGCAAATGTTCCCTGAGGAAGCCACCAAGCACCCAGTTGGAACTGGGAAGGAGAGCAAATGTGGAGAATCGTCTTCTCGCCCATGAGCTGAGTGTACTGAATGGCAGCCTGGAGGGTCGTAGACGCCGGAGCCCACAGCTGCCCAGGGCTGAAGTGGAGCCAAGCAGGAAGCCAACCTCCCACCGCGAGTCCAAATTACAGCGAACACCCCACTACCAGATTGGTTTGTTGTTCCTGTGGCATAATAAAAATGAATATACTGGAGCACTCGCAGTCCTTACCAATGCACAGGCGCTACACTGTGAAAACAGGATGGTTAAGCACAACACTTCAAAACGTGAGATGCATAGAGAAAGGGTGGAATGGTGGATTTTCACTTTTTATTTTAACTTTTTCTTTGTCAATGTGCATGCTCTGCTTACCTGTTATTATCCTATACTGTAATGAAATAACAATAAAGCACTTTTATTTGGGGGAAAATAGCAACATACAAACAGCCCATGGTGTCCGTATCAATTGTCTACTGTCATACCACACCTGAACTTGGTGACTTACAAGGACACTCCTTTAGTCTTGCTCATGAGTCTGGGGTCTGCTAGTGGTTTTTCTAGTCATGGCCGGGCTCACGTGTGCAACTGCAGTCCACTGCAGGTCGGGTAGGCGGTTCTGCTGTCCTTGTATGTCTGAGGGCTTTGCTCCAGACGTGTGTCACCCACCAACAGGGTAGCTCAGCTCTGTTCACATGGTGGTGGCGAGATTGGGAAAGAGCCACTGGATACTGTCAAGCCACTCAAGACTCTGAATTAACAGATATTCCATCTCTTTCTATTGGTCCACACAAGACACAGGCCAACCCAGACTCAAGCAGTGGGAAGTAGACTTTACTCCTGGATAAGTAACTATGGAAGCACAGCACTAAGGGCATAGATACAGGGAGAGGAAAATAAGTGGAGATGAGACCACTACATCCTAAAGGAGCCAGGCCACATGAAGAAATGGAAGAAAGAGAAGAGGGTATAGTTTGGAAATTGCATACATACAGTAAAATGCTGAATACTATTCAGGTTTAAAAGTAAATATTTTTCATTCACACTTCCATGAGTGAGCTGCAGGGAACATTCTGTCCCCTTTAATTTGCATGGTTCCTACTCCTCATGGTAGTATCAAATTTAATATCACATGCTATAAGAAACCTGTTTGAATTACTTTCCCTTTAGCTGGAGAACAAATTATATGACTGTGCTTGGTTTACTTATAACACCCAGAATTTCCCCCTCAAAACATTGAGAAGCATCTGTTGCTTTATTTTTTTGCTTTCCCTGATAAACTAGAGTCCTGGTTCTTCTGTATATTCCTGCCCCACCCTCCCATCCCCATCTCCTAACCCCTGCATGGCCTAAAGTAGATGCTGGATAAACTTTAGTTAGAAAATAAACAAAGAGGGAATAAATGACTGAATGAATAGAAATGAATGAATGTCCAGTTGGATACTTATTAAAGAAAATGTGCATATTTGCAGTTATCAGTATTCTCTTGTGATTCACACATCCTTGCCAACATGGTTTTAAATCCCACTCGTTGCCTCCAAGTAGAATAGAAGCATTGTCAGAGATTAAGATTGCTTTCTGATAACCGTGAATAATGCAGCAACCAAGTCTTACAGCTTGGCCCTGACCCTTTCTCCGAATTCCATCTACAAATGCAGACTCTAGGAAATCTAAACATGGCCATCACACTGGCCTAAAACCTTTGTTGAAAAATGCACAGATAAATACAATACAAGCTGTTGCACTAATATAGTCCCATAACCAGTTAGACTATGCATAACTAAAGAAAAATCGTATATCATATTTGTAATGTGCTGATCTTTCCAAAGGAAACATTCAGTCTTGGTCTTAAGAAAGAAACAAAGATCTTTTCAGTAAAATTGAATGGGAACAGAATAAACTTCGGGCTACTAGCTTTCATAAGCCAGCTTTGCACCAGGCATTTCTACGCATTTAAAATTTTTAATCCTTATAATGACCTACACGGTGAGATTTACTTTACCTTTTCTGTAAAAATCGAGAAGGTGAGTCACAGCAGTGTTCTGTAATTTCTTCCAGTCATTGCCACCAAAGTTTTAATTTATTGTTATGGTTTACTTACATATGTTTATTATGGTTTACCAGGACTTATTATCATAAGTACCATTCCTCAATTGCCAGTCCTACTGCCTGTTTCTGCACAGGTCTCCCTTTTTTCACTCCTCTAAACTTGTGTGCATGCGACTATTCTTGGATGTGAAGGGCTAAATCCTGTATGACTCTGAGTTATTGTTATCAGGAGGTTTACCAGCAAAGTTAGCCAGTCATTCCAACATTATCAAGTAAACTACAGGAAATATGTTTTAGAAGACTCAAAAGGAAAGCATCTTTCTTCTAAATCAACTGATAAAAATCCAGTATTCAAAGACAATACTCTTGGATTCAACTGCAGTTCCATTCCTGAATGCCAGGTCTCTGTTGCTGTGGTAGATTTTCTTCAGAGGTCTTCACTCTTTGGTTTTTGAATAATACCCTAACATCTTTGTGATCTCCCTAATCTTCAACAGTGGTGACCAAAATATGAATTATAGCTGCAAATAACTTGTAAACCATAGTTTGGGGTATATGATACATCAAGCTGGAGCCAGAGCTCTCACTGACTCCTATAAAACAATCTATGACTTTCCTAGCTGCACCAACCTTGCTACCTCATTTCTCTGGGGAATTCTGCTCAGTTCAAGGACCAGTTTGAATGCCACTTCTTATAGAAAACTTTCCTTCATTACCTGAGACCTGTGATTCTCTCTGCAAACATATCTGCAATGGTGTTTGGCATCATAATAATGACTAATATTTATTTAAAATTCATTGTATTCCAGACACTATGCTAAGAGTGTTACATGTGTTATCTCATTTAATTCTCACCTTTAATTCTCATTAATACCTATGATCATCCATATCTTATGAATGAAGTTCAGGTTGATGAAGGGACATGCCCAATGTCATCACTGATAAAAAACAGATTCAGGATTTAAATCCAGATTTGCAGGTTACCCAAACCTTAGTATTCAACCACTATATTATACTTGACACATGCATTTATAAAACTTACTCTACAAATGTGTGCAAGAAATGGCATATTTCTTTGTTTTCTTTAAATAAAATTAAATCCACATCTGTTTTCACTTCTCTGAACTTGTGTGCCCAAGACTTCTCTTGGATGTGAAGAGCTGAATTCTTCATGGTGATGGAAATGCATCCCTTCAATGGGTCACAAAAAGTCCCAGAACTGTTCTGCAGAGCAGAATATATAATATGGTCCTCCGAGCCTTTAGCTCACACTAGTTATCACAAGGGAGTCTATAGTCCAAGCACAGGAATCTCCTTAAAATACATAATTCCATATTTTGGAGGTTAGAACCATGATGCATAAAGTTCAGCCTCACTGGTAGCCCCACGCAAACTCTACCCCACCTGTCTTCCCTTCTAATCGGAGTAGGAGCCATATTCCCAGGGTTCTATGAAGGATTAGGCTACTGGTTCTCACCATTCATGGAATTCTGCATCTCTCTGTTCCTCTTTCAGAGTTAAAATATTTCCCCTCCCTTCCTGACCATCAATGGCCACAGGCCTCTCACCCATCCCTGTTCCTGCCTCTAGCATTGCCTTCTCAAGGAGCTGTGCCTCCTGGAAAATAAAAGCCAGGAGGGCAAGCTGTCCGCTGGCACCTGCTGCTTCCACCTGAATGCAGCCTCTCTGTGCTGCAGGGGCAAATCCACGCCTCTTCTTAATGATCACCACTTGATTTTGTAAACCAGAACATGCAAATTTGTGACCTTCAGGTCTTACCTAGCGAAAAGAAGTGAGTCACTTAACTCAGTATTTTCTGAAAATTGAGCTATATTTCAAAATTGAAAGATTCCATACAATAGTAGTTAAATCTAGGAACCTTGGGTGAGCATTGCTTATGGCAGCATCAGCTGGCACTGGGTAGCTTCTGTCCCCTTGGGATGCCCCTGTGCTTTCCAGGTCACTTGCATTTCCATCATTCAGTCCTGAGGTTCATCAGCTTGCAATAGATTTTCCTTGTAATGGAAAAATATTCCTTCATAGACATGCTTCTAACAAATGTGGAAATACAGAACTTAGAACAAAATGGCTTCATGTTTCAAGAAAAGTTGGAAAAAAACATTTTCATTTGGGGGAGTGATGTACCTTTCCACATGCTTCATGCACAAGCAAAACACGTCTGTTTTAAAGGAGGGCATCTCTCATGCTTCACTTGCTGATGTTACCTGTTTGTCCTGCAGGCATCTCAATTAGCATCTCATCTCAGACCCCTTCAGAACAGCAGAAACACAGAAGATGCAACAAATAGAAGCTGAGGTTTTTAAAAGAGGGTTGGCCCTTCCACTTATAGGGCTTTCATTCTTGTTTGGATTTCAATTTCACACCATAAACTCTGTGTGTATGTGTACGTGAGTGTGTGCATACGTGTGTGTGACACCCTTTTGCTTATAAGCCAACGCCTTCTGAGTTTGCTTCCAAAAACTCTTCAGTCAGGCTGGCCTGGGAGGCCCAAGCTAGGAGAGGCATGCTTCTCCTCCTCCTTCATCCCAGTGGAAAATTCTCTATCTTCCTACTCAATTAATAATCATAATAATTTTTAAGAAGACCTGATATAATCCCGGTTTAAAGCACAATGTCTCCCATTAATTTCTCCATCATTTTTCAGTCCTGCACTAATTTTTTGTTCTCTGAGTGATTTAAAATGTATAAAAACAATAGATAATAATGAAAATAATATTTGATACAAATCTAATTTATGTTCAATAGTTTTATGTCATAAAGAAGCATAGTAGATCTTTGAGTGGCACAGACTGTATTTTACTTAGCTTATGGTGTGTGCGTGTTTGTATGTCCCCCAGAAACCATAACAGAGTCGGATACAAGCTGCTTAAAAACTATCTGTAAATTGATTCGGTGATTGAGATCTGAGTTTTTGTTAATAACGTGTTTACTTATATAATTTCCCCCACTTTTTCCCATTATTTTCACAAGCACTTGGGTCCCAGTTCTCCACTGCCTTCAAGAATTGCCCTCGGGGGATTCTCTGATTTACTAAACAACAGTGACTTTAATAAAGTACCAGAACAACCAGTGGCAATGTTAATTAGAATTGAGATCTCCTGACACTTTTGCTTTACTTCATCAATTCTTCCATTCCTCAAAAGAGCTGTTAGGAACAACCATTTCAAGTGGCTAAACTACTTTTGGTAAAGCAATAGTCTGTGACTGGTACAAGTTTGTATGCCAAATGTGTATGTTGGGGTGAAGACAGAGACAGACAGACAGAGTGACAGGCAGAGAGACAGAGACACACACACACACACACACAGAAAGAGAGAGTTGACAGAGGGAGAAAGGAGTTTATAGATAGAATCTTCTTTCCTCTCTAGTGTTAGATGTGGAGTTGAATATCTATGTTATTCAGAGAGGAGGGTTATAGGGTTATAGATTACAGTTCTAGTATTTCTGTTAGGGGATTAGTAGTTCAGTGGCCCATCAAGGACACAATAATGAGGAAGTGTAAAGAAAAGAAGGAGAAACAGTTAAAATTGACTCATTCCCTTCTGTTCCAAAATAACAAGTCCAAAATTCCTTCTTCATATAGTTACTTGCCTATGTTGGACTAAGACCATCTCACTGATAAATATTCTTCAAGTAGCGTGTGGTTTGTTTAAAATAACAAAGATGAATGAACTTCAGATACTCTTATGTTATACATGTTTGCTAGTGGAACTATGGCATTTTCTAGTTAAGAATTGGCATATTTTAGGTTCTTTCTCTTCAGAAAAATAAAAGCTAATGATGCAACAAAAATTTTTCCTTTTCTCCTTTTTATTCCTCAAAAGTGGTGGAAGGGTGGACTACAGTTGCAAGTAATAGTAATGCTCATCTAAGTTTCACTTTCGCATAAGAAACTCTTACTTGAACTGACATTATACATGTGACTGGACATTTGACTCTATATTTTGCATTTCTTTTAATATGGATACAAACTTTCACTTTTGAAAATTTAACATAAATCCTTTCTTCTTTCATATTTGTCTACCTCCTTCCTGATCCAAGATAAAGAATATGAGGGACTAAAAATATTTGTGTCATTTATTCTGGTCAGTAGACAATTTCCTGCTCTACAAACAGAGCTAAAAGACTCAGGAGAGAAGATTTTAGATGCCATAAACCAAAAGAGATGTTTCAGAATTTTGAAGCAGAGGACAGCGAAAGTATGGTATAAATTGAGTTTACACTCTAAATTTAGTAGAAGATTCATGTCAGATTGTCAAAGACACTATATGATATATATGTGTACGAATATGTATTACTAGGCATTCAGTGAAAGTTTAATTGTGGACTAATTGTTTCATTTCTATGTATCTCACAGATTCTTCTTCCTGTGCCCACCTTCAAAATGTTGCAATTCCCCAGGGTCCCATCTTAGTTTCCTTTTCATCTCAGTTTCCACTCCAATGTCTCTAATCTCAGCCTGGGATCCCACAAAATCTCTTTAGTTCCAGACCTATAATTCTAACAGTCTACTGGCTTCTCAGTTGGATGTCCCAGAGCACTTTTAACTTAACACAGTCAAAATTTAATTCCTGACTTTCCCTCCTGAACCTCGCTCTACACCTCTACACACAATGCTCAAAACCTAACCATGATGTGGCAGATACTGTCCATTGCTTATGCAACATCATTCCCCTCTTATCTCTGTTAACAGATTGTCAATTTCATTTCCAGATGGAAGACAGAGGCCCCATTGACTCAAGGGAAAGAAAGGCTTTCTACAAATCCATGGAAATCCCATTTTCCTTCACTTAGTGATTGGCCCAAAGAATGTGTTTCCCAGTTCTGACCAATTAGATGGAAGAGTGAGTCTTCTCAGCCATGGTGCCCGGAACTGTGTAGTCAGCTCCTGATTGTGAAAACAATTTTCAAGAGCAGCAGGAGAGTTGGGAGGACAGAAAGTTCTTGGGTCACTGATGACATCCCTGAGCAGCTACAAAACACCTGGAGCTGCCTACCTCCAGACTTGATGCTACTGGAGCAAAGGCCGTTATTGCATAAGCCGCTGGTAATTTGTACTTTATAGCTGAAAGCATTTCAAATTAATAAGCAAGACCTTCAGGGTTTTTGCTATCTTGTCACCACCTACCTTTGCAGTTTCTTTAGTCAATCTTCCTCCACTCTTCACACCAAACACACTTTGTTCCATCCTTTAGACTTTTAGGTTTTCATCCAGAAGGGAGGTTTCTTTCTTTATCTTCCTGATGACCAGCTCCTTGTTTCAAGCTGCAGTTCAGGTGTTACCTCCTCAAGTAATTATATTTTATCCACCAAAAGCCCCTGTTATTTCTGCCCAAATCATACTCTCCCAGGAAGAAGTAATTGATTTCTCTTCTGCTACGGTTCAGATGTGGTCTGTCCCCACCAACACTCATGTTGAAACTTGATCCTCAATGTGGCGGTGTTGGGAGGTGGGGAACATTGGGAGGTGTTTGGATCATGGTGGTGGATCCCTTGTGAATGGCTTGGTGCTGTTCTGGAGACAGTGATGAGATTCTGTTGTTATAAAGCCAGGATGGCCATCTCCAATGTATCTGTTTTCCCTCTGACCTTCCACCATGTTTTGACCCAGCTCAAAAGTCCTCCCTTCATGGTGAGCAAATAACAGTGTCATGCTTCTTAAACTTCCCAGCTTGCAGAACTGTAAGCTACATAAACCTCTTTTCTTTATAAATTGCCTAGCCTTAGGTACTCTGTTATAGTACCACAAAATGGACTAGGACATCTTCTGTTTTACATATTGTTTGTATATAACACATGTGATTTCATACATCAACTTGACTGGGTTAAGAGATGCCCAGATAGCTGGTAAAACATTATTTCTAGGTATATCTGGGAGGGTGTTTCTGGAAGACATTAGTATTTAAATCAGTAGGCTGAATAAGGAAAATTGCCCTCACCAATGTGAATGGGCATTATACAATCCTTTGAGGGCCTGAATGGAACAAAAAGAGGAGGAAGGGCAAAGTCACTCTCTCTTCTTGAGCTGTAACATCCATCTTCTCCTGCAATTGGACATCAGCACTCTGGGTTTTGGACCTTTGGACTCAGATTGGAACTTACACCATTGGCTCCTATGTGTCTGGGGCCTTTAAGCTTGGACTAGCATTATACCACTGGCTTTTCTGGGTCTTCAATTTGCAGATAGCAGATCATGGGACTTCTAAGCCTCCACAATTATGTGAACCCACCCCTCAAAAGAAAGACTTTTCTATATATCTATAAATATCCTAATGGTTGTGTTTCACTGGATAACCCTTACTGCAACACAGATTATACTGCAATTATCTATTTGACTGTCTTGCACTATACTTTGAGCACCTAACTGCAAGGATATCCTATTCATCCTTATACTCTCTGTTCCTAGAACAATGGCTTTTACAAACTAGGTACACAGGCAATACTTCTGGTTTTTACAAAATACATCTCTGGTCACAATAAGAGCACATATTGTTCACATAATTTTGAAGGGAACTGGTATAAACTTATATAAGTCTTTAAAAATTACTAAGAAGCCTCCAAATTAATCATAAGCACTAATTGAATAATGATGTCAACCATTTTGGGCTGAGTTACTGCCCTCCACCACCACACACAAAGAAACCTATTTGTTCTCTATGTTTCTTTTTTTTTTGATAAAATGCATACATATTTTCTTCTTGTATACCTATAGCAATTTATACTTTGCTATCAAAAATACATTTTGAAATTTCTGCTAAATTCACATCATGTTCCTTCTGCCAGATTTTCACTCATGCTTTAAAGTTGATTATGCACATGATATATGCGACGGCTCCACCACCAATGCTTTAAGTTACATTTGAAGTCTGGGGAAGCTATTGCTTTGCTCCTGCCTAGGGACTGTTCCAGGAATATTCCTCACCAAGTGCAGAGATCAGACATCCTGTTCCAATTTTAACTTGTACATGACTGAGAGACCACAGGCTAAATTCATGTAAATTGCTTTCTAAGATGAGTATCAGAGTTGAAAAGAACATTAAAAGATTGGTCTTTTCTTCAGAGCCCTAACACTCTTAAGAAATAGAAACCTGAAAACTGCAGGAGGTTTCTTGATTATTTGTTGTTTATTTCAATTGGCAGCTCTCCGTGAGTACAGAATGAAGATTCATCAGTTCAACACAAACATGCTTTTTTTTAAACAATTTGATGTTTAATAATAGCTATATATTAACCATTTCAAATTGCATTACAGATTTTAAGTTCAACTTATGAAATTTAAAGGTATATTAGTTAAATATTTTTTTATCTCTTTCGATTTATATTTTGAAAATTAGTATCATGCCCAAAGACCATTGTCTTCAGCTCACCACTTCAGATGCCTCATAATATCTACTTTCTCTACTGTCTTCAGATTATCGTTGCTACATTTCTGTCCTCAATTTTACTTTTGTTCATTTTTAACTAGTTTCCTAATTTTGTTAAGCAAAGGAGAGAGACATAACCTCTAAATTACCCAAACTTCATAAATTAGAATTGCTTTAGTTGAGGACTCTGAACGTTTTTGAAGAAATTTATTTGAGTTGTCAGGGATGCTGCCTTGCGTGACTATAAAAAGCACCATTCACTTATCTATGATCTCTGCGAATAGTTGTACCATGAAGTGGTACAATATTCTGCTGTATTTCTTCATGTAACCTATGTGAAGGACTATTTATGTTGTTTATTTTAGTAGAGACAGAGATAATTCTAAGAGATAACTGCATGAGAGTAGTTTCTAGAGACAGGAGGGATTACTATCTAAAGGTCATCATCCTTCTTACCTGAACTATGGTTTCCTGCCAACAAGGTGGGGCTCACAGAGCATCTTCCCAATCTACTGGTAACCACAGGTGGACCTGGTGTTCCATCCCATTCCTGAGCTTTGACAGGCTCTCTGGAGGAAGATGCCCCATGATGGCCTCTCTCCTTGTTGTCCAACTTTGGTAATGGCTCCGTGCTGTGGCTTCGGACTTTCAGCTCCTCTGTTGATTCTGTGTATTAACCAGAACAACATTCTGTTAAATGAAAGTCAAGTCCATCCCAAATTACTTTAAAAAATTAAAGTGTGATTTTCTAAAATACTTTCAGTATATTGTCGGAAACATAGGCTTGTGTTGGACACTACACCATTTAAATATAAAAGGGTCATAGATTCCACCAGGCCTTTTTTCTTAGGTGTATCGGTTAATAATGCTAGGAAATACAGTTTTCTCTTTGGAAAAAGAGTACCTCAGTGAATCTTGAGTCTTCTTCAGTAACTCTTCCCTTATGCTCATCTTCAAGGAAACAACTAACAGAGCACTTTATACTCCCTCTCTTTACTTTCTCATCTTTTTCACTTCACCACCCACTGTGACACACTTTCAGCCGAACCACTCGACTCAAGCTGCTTTTGCTAAGATCACGTAGTGCCTTTTAGTTGGAAAATCTGGAAGACATTTTTCAGCCACTAGACAACTCTCTGATTACTCACTTATTTGTGTCTTCAATTCTCTTGGCTTCACCAGTGGCCCACCTTCCTGTGTTGTGTTCTAGGTCTAACACCTTTTCTGTGTCATTCACACTTTCTCTTCCTCCACGCATCCCGCACACACTGGTTGTCTCCAAGGCACTAGCTTAGCCACTGTTCTCTCAGTCTCTATGTGCTCTTCCTGTGATTTTATCCTCCAGGATTCAGCCAGCCATCATCTGATTGTTAGTAATTTCTAAATATTTTATCAGATGCCTGGGCCATTCTTCTTATCTTCAGATTCAATTATTCAACTGCCTGCTGGATGAGTCCATCTGGGGGCCCCATGGGCAACATAAATTTAACATTTTAGATGCTGAACTGATAACACTTTTTACTAAACTATCCTTTCTTCCCATTCTGGCAACTATCCAAGCTAGAAGCTTGTCTCTCCCTTTCTTTCACTGCTGTTCCCCAAATCCATCAGTCACGAGATGCTACAGATTTTATTTCTGAATATCTTGCTTTCCCTCCTCTTACTCTTTGCATCATGTCTACTTCAACTGCTCTGGTTCAAGCTCTAATCATCTCCCTTGAAACACTGGAACTTGTCTCTGACTCTGTCCTTGACTCCCCAAAGTACAAGTACAAGCTCCTTATAAGTGCCAAAGTGATCTGTTTAAAATGCAAATCTGATCGTAACGCACCCCTGATTAAAATCCTCCCAGAAGCCTCTTTTTACCCTAGAATAATGTCTAAACTTCTTAATATGACCTGCAAGAATCTCCATTATTTTGCTCTTCCCTTCTTCTCTAACTTTGCCACTCCCCAACAAACACTGTATTCAAGGAACACCACTGCCTTATATCTGCTCTCCCCCGAAAGTTCT
Source organism: Microcebus murinus (assembly GCF_040939455.1). Taxonomy (NCBI): domain Eukaryota; kingdom Metazoa; phylum Chordata; class Mammalia; order Primates; family Cheirogaleidae; genus Microcebus; species Microcebus murinus. The sequence continues at coordinate 94,916,087 of NC_134111.1, read as the reverse complement.
TTGAAGGCAGATACTGCGTTTTGGGTTTCTTTTACGTTTTTTAAATTTGGTGCCTTCATCACCTAGCATATTGCTCAATGGGAATTTAATTTTATTTATTTGCTTATTTAGTAGGTTTCTCAACTCCTAAGGCATCTTTCTGGTCTGTGTAGGAAATGCAACATTCACAATAGAAAAGATAACCAAGTGATAATAAATGTATTAAAGTAGCATGGAGCTAATAGCATTTTCAAAAATCTGATTATCTAACAATCACAAGTTGAAAAATTCACCAGATTAAAAGTTTAATTCAAATAAGAAAATTTTGAGAAAGGCTGTAGTAAAAAAAAAAAAAAAATCACAGAAATGTTTAAAAGAATCTGTGTTTTTTTAATTTAGGTTAAAATATTCAACAATATTCAGCAGTGTAATAATACAAATATCACAATTTGATTTCCTGAATCTATTAGGCAGCGATAGAATAGGTTGTAATATATTAGGCAGCCTGGATCAGGAATCCCGGAGACTTTAGCTTTGCGGCTCTGGCTGGTGACCCATGCAATGGAGTATTTGGTTTCTCCTCATTTTTTCTTACCTACAAAATGCAGACAATAACAACACAACCTAACTTCCCTGATTGTATTTGAACAATCTAATGATAGTCTACATTTTAAATTATTTTAAAAGCTATAAAGTGACACAGAAATAAAAAGTAGTATTCATTTAAATGAAGTATAGCCGTTTGTCCTTTAGGAATTTATTTAATCTTTCTAAATACAGATAGATAATCACTAAGAGTCTGAGCATACAAATGGAAAATTAACCCATTTCTATAGTACCAGTCCAGGAAGCCAACCCACTATATACAAATCAGAATTATAGGAAGTCAGATCACTGTCTGTGGTAACTAATCCAAAGCCAAATAATAAATAGCCCATGTAACTACTGGCCCCAAACAGTCAACACTTGATTAATAACTTGCTGCTTCCCCAGTTTTGGGCACAGTTTCCAACTTAGGATCCCGTGGAGAAAGCCAAATATACACTTTTAACCAATCACAAAGGATGACCCACTTCTTGTTAGCCTGCTTACCTCTTTCCCAAGAAATAGCCTCGAATCAAGAAACATATGACACCTTCTTTTTGTTAAAAGAATAACTTTAGACAAATTAAATTTAGCAGAGTTTATTTGAACAAAGAAACAATTCATGAATTGGGCAGCACCCTGAACCAATAAAGGATCAGAGAGCTCCACCCAGCAATGTGGGAAAACATTATTTCTAGAAAGAAAAATTGAAATGACATACAGAAATATCTTGATTTGTCAGAGTCCAGCCTTGGCCTTATTTGGACGTGTTCTCAGCTGCTATGATTGGTCAAGATTCAGTTACTTGTTATAAAAATATAATCTTATGTTAGGTTGCAGTTTGTTTACATATTGAGTTAGGTTGCAGTTCACTACATATAGAGTCAGCTTTAGGCCAAATTTTATTTAACACATTTATTTTTCCACCGTAAAGCTTTTCCACTCCTATGTCTGCCTGAATCTCTGCCAAATGCAAGCTCTGAATAAATAGCCTTTGCCTATTCTCATTTGTTTGGTCTTCATTTATTTTCACATTGCTATAGTCCCTTCTAGCTCAAAGATACAATGCAGTTGTGTAAACACGTCATGAACAGCACTCTAAGAAACTAATGTAAACCAGAAGAGTAGCCCCATAACAAAAACCTCAGAAAGATTTCATTTCTTTAAATGGGCCTGTATAAGAGCTTAAGTTTCAGTTATACTGAAATCAAGTATAAGAAGTCAAAATATTTTAAAGATAATACATTCCAGCATAATAATTAGAGCAAGACAATTTAATCAACACTTGCTTTTCAGTGCCCTGAGACAAATGGAATAAAATCAGTATCAGAAAAGAACATCATAGACTATTCTCAAGCTGTTTGTTCACAGTTTCAAAGAAAATGTTACTCTAGCTTCCAAATGTCACAGCCTCAAAGCCTAATGACCCATCTGTTTCACCCCACCTTCACTTCCAAATTTCAAACAAACCATTGGGGTGCTTGCTTTATTATCTACTTCTGTATTTTCTTCCATTACCACCATTGAGCAGACACTAATTTTTTTTTTCTTACTTGTCACACACTCACAAAAAAATCCTCTCTCATTGGAATTGGAACTAAACAAAGGGGAAAAAAATGCTCAAACTTAAACATTGGGTCCAATAGTGTTCTTGCAGGTTCAGACAACGTTTTAAATATGAAAGGCTGAGCTGTGTGTTAGGCACCTCCACTAACATTCTTGTGTCTTTGTTCTCATTCAAATCACTCCTATGTACATATCAGGGGAGTGTCACTTAGGTCTCAAGCCTCAACTAAATAAAAGCCCAATATAGCTTTGGAAACAAAAGGGAACATTTTTTTTTCTTTTCTTCTTTCTTTGTTTTCAAGTCCCAGAGGTTAGTCTTCAGTGAATTTTGGCAGGTATATTTAGAGAAACTTGAACAAAAGGACTGAAGAAATTGTACTACTCAGACTCATACCTATGTACCTTAATGTCTGCCTCCTAAATAGAAGTTAGAGCTGAAAAATCTAGATAATCATAAATGTACTATTGAGCATTTTATTTGGGAATAAATCTATTTTCCCATGTATATGTATTTAAGAACTACATCATAACCAAATATGCTTTCTAATTAAAATAAATACAAACCTCTTCAAAATAGCTGTTGAAAAGAGACCCACTGAAAGTGAGCAATCAGACTACTGAAATATATAATATGTAAATTAAGACATATTAAAAGCTCAAAGAAATCTATCTAGAGGAGTAAGGGCACATTTATCCATATCCATATATGCCAATGATTTTTTTGGAAGTTTATTGAAAACAAACTTGATTTCAGTAACATAAGCTTTCTGGAAAAAGAGCAATTTTATATACTATGGTAAAGTTTGATGTAGAATCTGTTTTTCAGTGTTCACAGTTACAGCTCCAGCTGTATGACAGACTGAGTGAATGTTGACCATTCCCCTAAAATCTAATTCTCACATTGAAATCTTATCTTAAATTGAATTCTTGTTGCAAGAATGCATGGGTTATTGCATTACATTTTTATTTCAGACTGTGTGTTTGATAAATCAATGACTTAAATGTCTTAGTGTTTAAGCTGAAAAGGGGCAAATAAAGACAAGATAAGGAATTTAAATACCTCTTTGACCAAATATTCTCTCTAGGACTCTGACATATCACACCTTATGCAGTTAACTCTGAAGTTCCTTCTCAAAATTTTCCTATTGTCTGCTCCTTTTTGCTGTCTCTAGGTCTATATTTGTCTCTCTGACTTCCTCTCTATTTCTTTCCCTCTTCATTCACACCCTGGATCCCTGGACACCTGGAAAGACTGGGCTCTCTGGGTCTTAGGATTTTCATCATAAGGTTTGCCCCCATCAGATACTAGGTTTTACTAGACTCTTTTATTCACTCTTCCTCATCAACATTCACTTCCTTAGTGATAAAACAGTACTGAGGATTCATACAAATCTCTGCAACGTAAAGATGCCTCTTCAAGCTCTAGAGATAAAGAAAACAATATAGGACCAATGGGTCTTCACATGTCTTTCTGGGGGAGGGACACGGCATATTAAAACTGACAGCACCATTCTCGTTCTAGACTTGCTCTTTTTTTCTAGCTAAAAAGGTCATGATCTTCAGAGGCAGACAAACTTGATTTTACATTTCAGCCATGCCATCTGTCTGCTAGCTAATCTTAGTCGAGGGTCCTGAACATCAATTTCCACTTCTGTAAATGATGATAATAAAAATTGGTGTTATTGTGGTCCTGTGAAGATTCAATAAGATAAAGCATTTAAAGTTCCTTACATAGCAATGCTAGTAACTATTTAGTTTTTTTCTTACTTTTTTTTTTTAGTGACTTCGAATACCCTTTACACGTGGACCTAAGGAAGACACTTAGCACTCATCCTAAACTATGTTAACTCCCACATGGGGAATGCCCACAACTTAGCAGTCTTCAGGACCCAGACAGGAAACAGAAGCATATAATTCTTCTCCCTAACTACCATCACTGCTTTAATTCTAGCTTTCATCTTTCTACCTTTGTATTATGGCAAAACTCACTACCTGCCTATGTCCTATTGTTGTCCCTTTCAATTCACTTTCCAGTGAAACTACTTCCAGGCTCTGCATCCGTTAGAACCAAAGTCAAAGCCTTTGGGTTGGGGCATAAGGCCCTTCATAAACTGGTTTCCGTAAGGCCTCTACCAATTTTAATTTTGGGGTTTAGGAATCGTTTTCTTTATATTTGCTGTTCCATTGGCCTGATACACCTATCCCTTAACTAGTTAGTTATATCTTCGTGTTTGGGAATACTTAGTATTAATACTTAATACTTAGTATTAATACTTAATACTCAAGTATTATCATTACAAGAAGTCTTCTAATTCCTTTTCCTAGTTTGAGCTTAAGATGTCAGTAAGGTGTTAATAGCAAGCTTGAGTGTCTTGAAGGAAGTGATCTTGGGGCCTGCAACATTGCAGCACTTTCACCTTGGCAGTTACAATAAAAGCAGAATGTCGAACCTGTCCTATTAATTATAAGCCCTGCTCTGTTCCTCTGCACCCAGACAGGTGGACTACTAGGTGACATGAGGATCTTGGAACAATGTAACTAAAATAATATTAATATAAAAGATTTTGAGGGAATCAAGGCTGTAGCTTCTTTGAGTTAAGGTGACATATTGGTGTCTTGGTTTTCATTCTAGCCATTGTAAATTCCCTGTGCAGTAACTATGTATATGGTAGATGCTAGGCATATCTGTGAGCTACAGAGGCAAACTATATCTCTGTAAGTTAAACATGATGTTACATTAAAGCCTTCTGTATTTGCCAGGCCACCCTATCCCTTCCATGACACCTGCCTCCTTGTGCTCCAATGTCACATGTCACGGGCACAGCTTATCACTTGCAGTTGTTGATTTATGTGTCTTCTCCTCTCTCCTCCCATTCGATCATAAGCTTCTTACGACTAAAGCCTACATCTTTCATGTTGGTACTTAATATCTAAATATCTAGAGTCCTCAGTGAGAATCAAAAGGATGAATAAATGCATGCCTGCTTTGCCCCAGACAGTGAGCTTATCAGCTTTCACTGCTGGCTCTAACCCCATCTTGGGCTCACACTCTCCCCAATAATCTCCCCAGCACATGGGCTGTGGCAAGCGTGAACCAATAACTCTGAATAACTGGTGGACATGAGCTAGTTACTGTAGCCAAAACTGTCTTTTTGTTAACCCATAAATGTTCATACAATTACAATTTGCTAATCATAAGCCAGAAAACAAGCAATTTGCCTGGAAAAATGAGTTTTATTTGTAAATATGAATAGTCACACCATTTTCTTAGGTGAACATAAGATTTCATCCTTTCTCCATTTTTTTTTTTGCAATATTTAAAGGATTCATCTGCCATTTCATTTAATTGCTTTAGGAACATATACATGATTCAGATGATTTAAACAAAAGGTTTTTATATTTGTGGTTCCTGATTGCTGTTACTTTTTTTCCCTTTTCTTTACTATTTATTTCAAAATATTAGGGGAGCACAAATGTTTTTGTTACACAGATACCTTGTGTAATGCTTAAGTTGGAGCTTTTCATGTGCCCATCACCAAAATAGTGTTCACTGTACTCAATAGGTACATTTTTACCCCTTTCCTTCTCCCACCCTTCCCCCTTCTTGGTTTCCAATGTCCTTTACATATCTCTGTGACTGCTGTTATTCTTGAAATGTCATATCTAACCTAGGGATTCCCTGGTTACAAAATATGGACTGTACTTGTGCCTGGAAATACAGAGACCAAAGCTCGTGTTGCCAAAAAGCATTTGCGCTTCCTGTAGAGACAAAGAATGCTTCCAAGTTGTTGCCTCATATTGGCATAATCAACAAGATCAAAGTCACTCCCTGCTATTCCAACTGCTGAACAATGAAAATAATGAAAAGTGATCAAGGCAGATTAATTAAGCAAAAAAGATAACACGTTTGAAGTGTTAGAGGAGTCACTGAACTAAATTGCATTATCAGATGAGTATTAGATTCAGTCATCAAATTTTAGAACTAAAAGGGCCCTTGGAAATCACCAACTGCAACAGCTTACTTAAAGCAAGGGGTGTGTGTGTGCGTGTGTGTGTATATGTGTGTGATTACAGAGATGGTTGTCCTGCCTTTGGAAGGGTAGCTCCAGGGTGGGTGAGTTCCTACCTCATGGGAAACCTTGGCTCAATGTTAAACATCTGTCAATTCTTAGAAAGCTCTTATACAGAGCTCTAGTCAGCTCCCCTCCCCGTACCATCATTCGTTGGTTGCTAGGACTTCTGTTTCTGGAACTACTTGGAACTAGTCTATTTGTGCTTTTAAGTAAATACCTTTAGAATCCAGTGTGATGTAGTCTGCCTTCCCTTGGTCACCTCTTCTTCAGAATACAAATCTAGAACTCTCGCTCTTCTGGTCACCCTGACACAGACTCTAATTTTATGTCATGGTGTCTTTTAAAACTGTGATGTCTGGAGGTGATTAGAGCCAGACAGGCAGAGACAGTTTACCTACAAGTCCAGGCAGGCAATGGGGTCTTGTCATTGCACTTCTATTACTCCAGCCTCCGGGTCCCTGAGGAAAAGAGGGCAAAGGCTCCCATGTCTCCACAAGGAAAGGGCACCGAGGAACAGAAGCAATTTATTTTTATTTTTTTTTATTATTCCTTCTCTCTTGTGTGAACTCTGTCATTTGGAGTCAGTTATGTCAACTCCTACATCCAGGGGATGCCTTCTCTTCAACTATGTTTATAGAGAAAGAACAATAGCTCAGTCATCTGGAGAGTCTATGGTTTTAAATAAAACCAGAAAGAAAGTCCAGTTTTGTGTTAAGAAGGCACACAGGGTGCAACGTTGATTCACAAATAGAGGAGGCACATTGAAGTAGAAAGGATTATGCAAAGAATCCTAATCAATTTACAGGCGTGAAAACAGCGCAGAGCCTTTACACAACCTGCCCAAGGTCACACAAATACCAATTAGCAAAGACCTGAGAAAGAAACAGTTTTCCCAGCCAACACGCTATGTGCACTTCTCACTATAATACAGGAGGACTCACACACTGACTTGCACGCAATGGTACTTTGTCATAGGGTGGAATAATAAATGAAATGTTTAAAGATCATGTCCAGCCTTTGCAAGCTCTCCACCAAACGTCCAGATGATATAATCATTCACATTTTATCAAGGTATGTGAGGATTGTAGAGATATTGCCATCAAATTATTTCTGTCTAAAAAACTTTCACTGAAGTCATCAGGTAAAGATTAGGTGTTGACATATTTTAGTAACACTTTCTTCAAGAGATTTCTAGCACTGCATAACAGAGAGAGACAATTTGCTCTGAGAACAATCTATATTCACACTTGTGTTTGCACTGCGAAAACCAGAGGACGGGTGGGCAGAGACTAGCCACATGCTGACCAAATCCTTTTGCCCTTATCCCCAGGCATCTGGTTAACCCAGACATCTGAGCATTCCTTGCAGTTAGGGAGAGCCATATAGCTGAGGTCTGGCCATTAGAATTCGGGTGGGAGTACTGCATACTATTTCCTGGTCTGCCTATCAAACACCCCATAAAACCCTCATCTTCGGGCTTCCTCAATGTTTTGAGGTCCTAGGGGCTGGCAGAGCCATCAAATGGAAACTTCTCAACAATTACAGGAAGAAAAGCCTATCTTTCACTGAACTCATTAACTGACTGCTGTCTTGCCCATGACAAAAATCCTGGCCTATGATATAACCCAGAGATATGTCATATTACATTAAGCCACTGAGGTTTTGATAAAGCAGTTGGACCATTCTCTAGATGTAGCTCTTAATTCTAATTATAAATTCAACTACAACTAAGCTTTAGCCCAATTCCTAATGCACATTTGAACAGATATTATTTCTCATTTTTTTTTTATTTCGGCATATTATGGGGGTACAGATTTTAAGGTTTCAATAAATGCCCATCCCCCCCTTATTTCTCATTTTGTCTTCTGTAAAATAGAGTCTAAATATAAGATCTTTGAGTTTCCAAGGAGGAAAATATTTTTATTGGCATACTGACAGAAAAATTAAGGGGCAGAGAAATTAATTAGATTGCCAAATACAGTTCAAAAATCCAACATGCAATGCTTTTCCCTTAGCTCTAGTTTTAATAAAACTCCTTTACAAAACTGATAACCTTTACTGAGTATTTGATAAATATTTTAAATACTATGGCTTCAGTAAATATGTGCTGAATATATAAGTAGATGAACTTCTAGATGATCATTCAGTCAAACTGCTTATATATTTTACTTACATTAATTAGAATGAGGACAGGGCCACCCAAATATTTTTCCAAATAATTTTTCATATAAAATTTTAACAAAGGCCGGGCGCGGTGGCTCACTCCTGTAATCCTAGCTCTTTGGGAGGCCGAGGCGGGCGGATTGCTCGAGGTCAGGAGTTCGAAACCAGCCTGAGCAAGAGCGAGACCCCGTCTCTACTATAAATAGAAAGAAATTAATTGGCCAACTAATATATACAAAAAATTAGCCGGGCATGGTGGCGCATGCCTGTAGTCCCAGCTACTCGGGAGGCTGAGGCAGCAGGATTGCTTGAGCCCAGGAGTTTGAGGTTGCTGTGAGCTAGGCTGACGCCACGGCACTCACTCTAGCCTGGGCAACAAAGCAAGACTCTGTCTCAAAAAAAAAAAAAAAAAAAAAATTTAACAAAAAACAAAATCTCTAAGAATAATTTATTTTATTTTATTTTTTAAGAGATAGGATATCCTCTGTCACCCAGGCTGCAGTGTAGTGACACAATCATAGTGCATTGCTGCCTGGAGCTCCTGGCCTCAAGCAATCCTTTTGCCTAGGCCTCCTCCCAGTGCACTGGGATTATAGACATGAGCCACTGTGCCCAGCTAAATCGAACCATCAGAAATCAGGGACTACCTGTAATATCTTTAGCGATGCAACAGTTGGAGTAAAATGTGTCTCCACCAAAACAGTAAAGCTGTGTTTCATGGTAAAATATTTCACACTATTTCAATTGTTAAATTTAAATAAAAACTAATTATAACTATGTAAAATTTAAAAATTACAAATAAAATATTAACCATTTTAACATAAAATATTTTAGATATAAATTAGATATATTTAGGAAAAATTAAAAGTAAATTATAAATTTTTGCCAGAAATAAAAACTGTAAAACATTCTGGAATGGAGTTCAGATGATCTGTAGTCCATTTTCAACTAAGTTCATTAAAACCTCTGGTGACTTGAGGAAGCAACCCTTACTGAGCCTTGGTTTTCTCAGATAAAATTATAGATTTGAAACAAATTATTTCTAAGGATCCTCCTAAGACTAAAATTTTATACCTCTGTAATATCAAAGTTCCAGGAAAAAAGCAAAATAGTTCATGAAGATTCAATAATATCATTAGTTCTGTTTCAAAATATATTGTTACATTTCAGAGTGGTTTACATTCTTCAAGGTGACTATTAATATAAGTAGTTTAATTCCTCTTCCTACCAGCCTCCCTTAATCAAATCACAGTGAACTATAAAATAAATTTTAAAAGTGAGCTCTTAAAAAATATTAATGATTTATTAGAATCATGGGCAAACCCAGAATCCAACTTTATTCCTGGCACCTGAATAGGAGACTTGATCTAAATAAGGGTCCTGGTTTAAAAAGTATAAATAATTCCCTAAATGTTTTTCTCTGTCTGTGAAAGGGAAAATTAATGTTTCCTAGTTACTATTAGGAAGTCAGCAATGACAATTCTAAACAATGGCCTATAACAATAGCAGCGGCATTGCTATTTGGGTTACCACGTAGTAATAGCTACCACGGTCGGATGCTGCACTGGAGTCTTTACAAATGATAGTTCTAATCCGTACATAGCCCTGCCAGGTTTTACTATTTATGAAAAGTGAGGGTCCTGATAGTTAATAAACTCAGCTAGGAAAATTTAGGGCCCTATGGTTCAAAAAGCTCACTGTTACAGAGTGAATATTTGAGTCCCCCCAAATTTATATGTTGAAGCTCTAAGCCCCAATGATGGCATTACAAGCACTGGGTGTAAGATCCAAAGGTGGAACTTCTAGGAGGTAATTAGGTTTAGATGAGGTCATGCAGGTGGATCCCTGCCTTTATAAGTGCCTTTATAAGAAGAGGAAGAAAAACCAGAGCATCCTCTCTCTGCCATGTAAAAATACAGAGAGAAGGCGGCTGGCTGGCTGCAACCCAAGAAGAGAGCCCTCACCAGGAAGTGAATCTCCTGGTATCTGGATTTTGGACTACCCAGCCTTTAGAACTATGGGAAATATATGTTTGTTGTTTAAGCCACCCAGTCAATGGTATTTTGTTATAGCAGCCCAAACTAAGATACTCACCAAGGAAAACTGAGGGTCTCCATGGTTACGCTAACTTCCTAAAGCCAGTCAGAGATGGATAATTAAAGGAACCATAATTTGAACTCATTCATATCTCTCTGAACAAACAGTCTTTCTAGGGAAGCTTTGTTTTCTTTTCTTTTGTTTTTTTAAAGAAGGATCATTTACCTTATTAAAAACAAAATATTCTTTTTAGAAAAATTTGAAGGTTGTATAAACAGGAAAGTTAATATGACAAGACTGGGGGAAAATCAGTTGCTAATCTAGATAATACATGTGATACACAGCTCATCTCCTGAGACACTTTGGTACACAGTCATAAAGAAGCCCACAGTGGTTTTCAGATGAGACACATATTGTATCAGTAATCTCACACAGTTCTGTGTAATCTAAACCATAGTTACCAAGTGATATTTATTAGCAATATTGAAATAAGCCAGAAAACAAAAAACGTGAACTTTCTAAGACTGGCTTTAGCAATTTACTCTAAAATATTTTTTGGATTGATATTTTTATAAAAAGATAAGTGAAAAAAATACAGTGAATATATTTTTTCTTATTATGTTCGACTGATGGTAAAATGCATATGCCTTTGTCTGTCTGAACATTTTGCATGCCAGGTCCTCTGACCTTGAAGAATAGGGCAGTGAACTAAAACACCATGACCTCTGCCTGAATAGGATTCCTAATCTATGGTAGAGAGAAAATAATTACATGAACTAATACAGGATTAGAGCTCTGATAAGAGCTATAAGGAGAGATGACAGATACTATGAAAAGGTATAATAGATGATTTCTTTCTAGTAGGGAAGTCAAGAAATCTTGATTAAATAGTGATTTGAGAAATGGCCAAGGGGGGGTGGGGTGGGTTAGGTGAGTTTTGCAGGCAGAGGGAACTATGTGTTAACACACCTGGCAAGTTGGAAGAGGGAAGGATCTGCATAGCTGTATTAGAGAGAAGAAGAAGAGATAAAAGATATTAACTTCCGGTGAAGACATAGAGCTGGTCAGATATACAGGACCTCTTTCCGAAAAGAATGACACTGTTTATTCTGAGAGCAAAGAAAAGCCATTTAATGTTTTATGTAGGGATAGTTGACACACACACACAGATAATTAAGTATAAAAAATCATTCTGGTTGCAGTATAGAGAAGGAATTTAGGCCCTAGTCTTACAAGTATTCCTTTATTCTTGATATAATCCAAGAAGGGAAATGCCTGAAAACTAGGGGTTTTGGTGGTTTATTCCAGATTTTCCATAACGGAGTAATGTAATCTCCCCCAGCCTATATTTCGTTTCCATGTACAACACATTCTCCAAATTTGTTTCCAGTCCAGTCTTGCTCCCTCTCTCTCCCTTGCCATACCCCAAACTCAACCAGCTTGCTGAAACCTTCAAGTCCATGAATTAAGTTTTTAATATAAACTAATGGCAAATTCTATGTGGCATAAATACTCTACAACTATTGATGAACTATAGGTATCCTTGACAAAACAGTTTTATAATTAAACAATTTTAGAAAATGCTGGGTTAAACAAAATTAAACAGTGAGTCTTGTTCTCGTAAGATTTCTTCAAGTCTTGAATGGATTATTATACAATCTTCACGTCTAGAAGTTTGATATAATCTGCAGAGTTCCCTGATCTTATTCACTAGGGTGATTTTCCCCCCCTATTCCAAGAACAATCTCAAAGGATTTACTGTTACACAGAATGCACTTTGAAAATCATGGGTGGATAGACTACCAAAAGCCTGCTGCTGGCAGAGATAAGGCTGGAAATCAGACTATTAATCCCATTCTATATTGTAACATAGTTTTCAAGAAAAAATTAAATCCTGATGTGCTACAGAAATTTCCAATTAATTTCTATTTATTTACTGTTTCCTTCTACTTACTATTCCCAACTATTGTGGAATGCTCGGAATACAGAATTGTCTCCCCCTAAATTTCCTATGTTGAAGCCCTAACCCTGCAATGTGAATGCATTTGGAGACAGGCCCTTTAAAGAGTATTATAACTACTATTAACCAAGGCCATAGGGTGGGGCCCTAATCCAGTACGACTGGTGTCCTTACAAGAAGAGAGAGAAACACCAGGGATGCACACACAGAGAGAAAAGGCTATGTGAGGACACAGCAAGAAGGTGGCCATCTGCAAGCCAAGGAGAGAAACCTCAAGAGAGATCACGTCTGCCAAAATCTTGATCTTGGACTTCAGAACTGTGAGAAAGTAAATAATCTGTTTAAGCCACCCAGTGTGTAGTATTTTGTGATAGCAACTCAAGCAGACTAACACGCCAACTATGTAAGAAACCTTATTCTAGTTCTATTACTCTCTAGATTTTATTTAGGTAAAGAAAAAAACTTGATGAATGGAGGAGAATCAATATTTTCTGAGTAATTACTATGTGACTACATAAATTTTATTTTACTGATGAAGACACCAATGCACAATGAAGTTACATAATTTATCCAGTAACACCTGCCTGTTGAACAAGAAAGCTCAGACGCAACTCCCAAATCATCTGACTTCACACTCTGTGTTATTTGCAGTTTACCACATTCTCCTCCTGGAATCCCATTTCTTCATTTTTAAAATGTGGATATCATATAGTAGTAGAGCACTTTTAAGGACCTCTCCAAATCTCAAATAATATGATACTATTTACATTTAAATATCATTGAATTTCACATCTTTTATTTGGGGCATATTTAAATAAAGGCAGTGCCACCTAGACCTGGGCAACAAGGGCCTCTTCCCTGGGTACTTGTACACTTTGGAGATTTCTGCTCTGATTCTCATCCTGTTGCTCCTCATCATGTGGCAAGGAGTCCATGAATCCAAAAGCCTGTGCCCATCCAGAGCCTCCATCCTTTTTTCCAGACCTCTCCCTAAGTAACCTGGACCCAAGAATCCCCTGCATCATTGGCTTTGAGTTGGCTTCCAGGTCCTGGACTATTTTCTTTCCTTGAGTTTTTCCTACCAAAAGTTGATGCTGAAACTGCTCTGTGCACTTCTAGGCCTAAGAAACAGCCAAGGGAGGAAGGTGAATAAGAAAGGTAGGACAAGAAGTAAGGGCCTCCATATGTGCTTTCACAATAATTGGGTGGACCCACATAATAAGAGTATAAATGGCACAGTATGGAACTTGGGTTGACTATAGCTTACTCTCTTGATCCATCCCATCCTTGGCTTATTTATTAAGATTGTAAGTATAAATAATACCTATAATTTTCAAGGATACCTAAAGAATTAAAATTATGCACCAGATGTTCTTTGATTTTATCAGGTTTACAATTTACCTCTAGAGAGGTGACATACAGACTTTATCCTGCAGGCATTGGGAGATTATTAAAGCATTTTGAGCAAAAATGTGACAAGAAGTAGAGGCAGCATCCTGTAGGGTGGATTGGAATAGCCACAGCTTAGAAGTTGAGGTTCTAGTCAGTGTGATTACAATGACCCAGTAACAGAAAGAATGAAAAGGGAAGACACAAGGAGAGATCAGTGCAGGAATTGAGCTGGAATATGGAGGGAGAGAACAGTCCAGGGTGATGTTTGGACTAGGGAACAGGACCACAACTGTGCATATCATCCCCCATCTCTAGTCACATTTATTCACATGTACAGAATTGTGCCCAGCACTAAGAATGATACAAAAGAATGCAAAACACAGATCAGATCCTCCTTTCTAGAAAGTCACTGTCTGGTGGAGAACAAAGACTTAGACACATAGTTAATAAGTGAGTCAAAACCCAGAAACATCTAGCCTTGACAAAATTGCATGGCAAATACTTTCAAAAGAAGGGTAGAGAGGAACAATGGTTCAGGCTCCCTAATAAGTTCAGCCTGTTTCTGAAAGAAGGTTTTATATTAGAAAGAAAGAGACCTGAATTTACATAGAATAGACGTAACAAATTAAGGAGGGTTTTGAGTGACAGGCTGCAGAGTTTGTGTTTATTTTCGAGGAGCAGAATATTGCGATGCCATTAGTATTAAAGGAAGATTCACCCAGCAAAGTTGTGCGAGAGGGACCAGAAGGAAGATGTGAGAGGACTTATCCCAGGTCAGAGGTATGTTATCAGCGCCAACTTTTCTCTGGGCACATGAAATCCAACAGATATGCAGATGTCACCACCTCAACATAAGAATGCCACCAACTTCTAAAACATCCTTTTCAAAGTTTGTACAGACCTCAATACAAAGATGCAGAAATACAAAATATTTAGTAGTATATCTTTTAATAAATAATTTGTATTGTTTGCATCTAATGTAGGTGAATGTGTAATATCTACCAGATGAAGATAATTTTTTTGGAATTCAAAATCTCTCAACTGTTCAATGAAAAGATAATCAGTTTTTGTTAACCAACTTCATTGTCTGGTCTTGATCTGATGTCAAGATTTAGTGAGGGAAATACCAGACAAGGTTATATTGAGAATTCATTAAATGACTATGCTGAACCCAGAGTCAATTCTCTGCATATTAAAAAAAAATGGAACATAATTATGGAAAGTGTCCTTATTGTTCAACAACCCTTTTTACTTCAAAATAGTGCATAAAAATGCAAATGTCTCCCTATAATTTACCACATTAAATATTTATGCCTGCAGTTCTCTGAGGCCCCTGTAATGGCAATGACGTGCTTTTAGTCTTTCTTTCCCATTTAAGACCTGACGGTACTGAAGCTCATCTCACTTCCTCTAAATCCAGTTCTTCACACATTTGATAGAGAAACAGCTGATACAATCTCTTAGAGGGAAAAATAGAATCCTACATTATTGGACAAATAGGATTTTAGGGTTGTAAAATCTTTACAACCTGGGTCAGATACAAACTCTGATTCAGGATGTTTTAAGTTTTCTTTATTTTTTGAAAAATTCCAAAATTATGTGCAAAAGTTATAGAAGATCTTCCACTAGAGTCATTCCTAAGTAGGACACAATGCAGCAAATTAACATAAAGCTAACAACCTAAAAAAGAATACTCTGGAAGAAAGGAGGCCATGAGGACTCAAACATATGTCATTTTAGATTTCTTCTCCTCTGCACTGCCCCAGCCATAGCAATGCTGGATAGAGATTGGCATAATACAAAGATCTCTGGATTTAATTGTTTGGAAAACTTGACCCTGGGAATGGTTCTGCCATCTCTCTATGACACTGGCTATATTTTCTTACTTTCTCTGTCTCTGTGTTTACTCATCTCTCAAATAGAGGACATACCATCTCTAAGATTCTTTCTGGGTCTGAAATTCTATGGAAAACAAAATGAAAGGGCCAAGATTTAAAATCATATACTCAGTTGATAGCACCTAAGTGGACACATAGGTGCTACAGTAATAGGGTATTGGGCAGGTGGGAGGGGGGAGGGGGGCGGGTATATACATACATAGTGAGATGTGCACCATCTGGGGGATGGTCATGATGGAGACTCAGACTTTTGGGGGGAGGGGGGGAAATGGGCATTTATTGAAACCTTAAAATCTGTACCCCCATAATATGCCAAAATAAAAAAAAATAATTAAAAAAAAAAATCATATACTCAGTTGAAACTGAAATGAGATTCATGTGAGCCTAAATATGTTATAGAAATGATGTGCGATTGTGAAGTGTCCCCCTCTACTGAAGCCCAGTGTTTTTAAAACTAAAAAACTGACCCATATTAAGGAGATTTTCTAACTAACTAATGATACCTTACTATAGGACATAAGAAGGGTGGTTTTACATACAAAATATTTTTTAGGTGCTGCCAAGAGGGTGAGCAATCGCACAGTCAAAATGCAGAAAAAACAATGCCAAGCTCAAGGAGAAGTAACAATGGTATGAACAGAATAAAGAAACCATGTCTATAATTTGAGTCGCCCTTTTATAAGATATTTGAGAGGATTTGGCTGTATAAGAAAAATCTCTCAATACAAAAGCCAAGGGGAGAAAGTAAACCAATTATCTATTAGATGCAAGGGATTTAAATTAACTTTTTTTCTATAGGAAAAAAATGTAGAATTCTACTGATGTCTCTACCATCTATTTTCATCTATTTTTTGAAAGTGTTGATGTCAGAATAACCCTTTATACAATAGGAGACAAAGAGAATGACTAGAAATACTGAAAACAGAGTATCAAAGAGATACTCTATTGATAGATATTTTATAGATTGGGAAGACTTATAATGTAGAACATTTTTATGTATCCATAATACTGAGTTAAGGCCGGGCGCGGTGGCTCACGCCTGTAATCCTAGCTCTCTGGGAGGCCGAGGCGGGCGGATTGCTCGAGGTCAGGAGTTCGAAACCAGCCTGAGCAAGAGCGAGACCCTGTCTCTACTATAAATAGAAAGAAATTAATTGGCCAACTAATATATATAGAAAAAATTAGCCGGGCATGGTGGCGCATGCCTGTAATCCCAGCCACTTGGGAGGCTGAGGCAGCAGGATTGCTTGAGCCCAGGAGTTTGAGGTTGCTGTGAGCTAGGCTGACGCCACGGCACTCACTCTAGCCTAGGCAACAAAGCGAGACTCTGTCTCAAAAAAAAAAAAAAATACTGAGTTAATATGCATAGGAAATTATTATTAGGCATTTGCAGGTCAAAATTGAAGTTTCTCTGCATGGGTTATTACCACATTTTTTATAGGACTGGCCTAGATGTTGTTGGAGAATATACAATTGTTACTAATAATTGTACGGCATGAATTCATACCAGCAATTTGAAAACCAAGTGTAGAGAGTTTACACCTCTGGACACTCTGATCAGAGGGTGCCCAGTCACATAGCATTGTAGAGAATTGTCTTTGGGTTATGAGCCCCTGAGTATCAGTTCAGACTTAGCCCTAATTAACTCTGAGGCCTTGGGCAAATCACTTCCCTCTTCTGAGCCTCCATTTGCTTATCTGTAAATGAGGCATTTAGACTCAAGGATCTTCAAGTATAGCATTCTACTAAGTATCAGAATAAATTGTATATTATATGTTCCTATTCTTGACTGTGTGCTAGAAACACTTGAGAAGCTTTCAAAAACTATCCATGCCTAGTCCACAATTAAATTAGAATTATTGAGGGTGGGCCCTTGACATTGGTAACTTTTAAAAGCTCCTATTTATAAAATACAGCCAGGGTTCAGAAAAACTGTTTTATACTATGGAAAGTTTTTAGCAACATTTAACATACTCTTGATTATTAATTTCATAGACTGGCTAGGTCCTTTATTTCCATATTTTTTCCTATTTTCAGATGAAAGCATTCTAACTATCATCTTTCCCTCAAGAGAAAGTAAAAAGAGGAAAAAAGTAATAAATAGGAGATAATTTAAATTTATTAGAAGCCCTCTGGAAAAAATATTACAGGTGGAGAAGAAAAATGTTTGACCACTCCAAGTTTGCAAATGATCTCCACCACTTTACTTATTTATCTATTTATGATTATTTCCCAATCTCATAAATAAGGAGAGATTGGGCTGCCAAATCTAAGAACACGCACAAGCAACTAGTGAGTAGGTGGGTGAGAACTTGTTATTGAATTTTGATTCTTTTACTTGGCTTCCTCAGCTAGGCTGTCTTATAAATTAAAAGAAAACCAGTTTAGGAAAGATAACCAACTCTTTTATATCAACCACTGAATAATCATCAGGAGATAAAAAGTTATTGATCTAATGTGGCCAAGAAGCATCCTATTGAACACTTCACAGTGTTATCTGTCTTCTCTATCTATGACTTTTTTTTAAAAAATGGGTCATAGTTCCCTGTTTTAATTTTTGAAGGAAAGAGAATCTTTTCCACTTTTAAGTGGGAGGTGTGTGGGTAGCTGAATATATGCACAGGTGCAATCAACTTTAATTAAGACTCAAATCATTTTAACAGGCAGATGGAAAAATGTTTCAATCTTTAAAAGAATCAGAGGCATTCAAGCCTAAAAATATTAATGCATGGGGAAGAAAAATATTATTTCCATTCTTCCTAAAGATGTAATTCTGAAAATACATTCATAAATGTTTCTGAAGAAACACTAAATGCCAAGAAGAATAATTCTTTCGTCATAAAGGGTAATAAAAATATTTAATTCCTATCAAAGTAAATGCAGAACTTGGAATTGTTGGAATCACAGTTACTAAAAGCCATATTTGGGAAAGATAAAGACGTTGTAGCTATTAAAATTTCACAAGAAAAGCAAGGCAGGAATAGTAACCCTTTGGGGTACTATAACTCAGCCATAGAACTGCATGTACTCAGTACTGTATTTTTTTGCTGATTTCTACTTACAGATTCTCTAGATAAATACAGTTAGAGAGAGCAATAGAGTTTGGGAATTATTGGTGGCAAATACAAAATGCCTCATAGTTTTTTTGGGAAAAAATATACATATAAATTTGAAAAGGGGGAGAACATTGGGGAAAGCCAATTAACCAGATTTGATTTTTTCACCCAAAAATGACATTTTAAACAAAGTTACTTAAGAAAATAAAAGCTTTAGGTAAAACCAATAGAAATATACTTAAATACTGATATCTTAGTAATATTTATAAGAACCTGAGCTCAGTTTCAGATTGTACTTCTTCATAATATTATGGTTTTGCCCAAGTAAGTAAACCTCTTTGGGTTTCTGTTTGTCTGTGATATGAGGAAACTAAATGTGATTATTTCTAGGGCCCAGTAAATAGTTATTGAGCCCCACTTGTAACTTATGCTCTAAAGATAGAGAGTAAGGAGTCACTGCTCTTATTCTCCACTTGTACTCTTTGAAGCCAATGAAAGAAAAGTACAAAAGTTCTTGTTTTAGAAATTTTATGTGGCAATACCATTTCCATCTCTCTCTCTCTTTCTCTCTTATTTTTCTTTTTTCTTTAGCTTCCTTATAGGTTAGGTATCTGCCACCTGTTGTCACATACAAAATGCATGTATAAACTGTTTAATCACAAAGTGCCTCGGGAATATTTATTTTTTATTGTTTATTTTTTATTTTTTGTGAATTTAATGAAAAAAATAGGACCTGGGTTAGATGTTATTTCCTATTTCTGATGTTACTGATACATTTTATTACTGTGATGCTTTGTTTCATAAATTATCTGGTAGCAGACTTCTTTGTGGCAAAATCAATCTAAATAATAAATAAGGCCTCAGAGAGTTCTAATATTCATTGTTTTGGGTTAAACTCACTGGCCAAAAAAGAGGAAGAGAAAAATGGAAGAAAAACAAAAAAAGAGAAAAGTAATAGGAGGAGAATGAGGAGAGAGCAGCGGGGGCAATGTAAGACTCTTCAGATGAGGCTATGAGTGAGCCTCAGGCAGAAAGAACATCTTAGGGTCCCCAGACCCTGTCTATTAATGTGGGTGTCGGGATGCCTCTGGCCTTTGTGAGCTTCAGAAACCAAGAAAATGTTGATACACAGGCCAGGAGAGCCAGAAATGACACAAAATGGAGGCAAAGGAGAAAGAGAAACAAAACAGTTTTCTAAAATGTTCAGTTCTGAAACTTCCTGTCTTCTTTATTATCTACAACTTTGTAACAATGTTTTTGACTATCACATCTTCCCTCAGAAAATACTCTCTCAATTATAAATTATCTCTGACCCTTATTTGAATTCTTAGTTTTCATTTTCTGATACTTCAAAATAAAGATTCTAGCACCTGGAATAATGCCTGGCACAGAGTAGATATTCTACAAACATTCACTGAATCAATCAAGGACTGACTGAATGAATACACATGGTTAAAATATTTATATATTAATAGCATCAAATAGCATGCATTACTGGTAGAAATGGAAAATGGTATAGCCACTATGGAAAATAGTATGGCAGTTCCTCAAAAAATTAAACACAGAATTACTATAGGTCCAGCAATTCACTTCTGGGTATATACCCTAAAGAGTTGAAAGCATGCTCTCAAACAGCTAATTGCATACCCATGTTCAAAATTGCATTACTCCAAATAACCAACTGGAACCTGTGGAAGCAACCCAAATGTTCTCTGATGGGCAGAGGATAAATATGATGTAGTATACATATACAATGAAATATTATTCCACCTTAAAAAAGAGGGAAATTCTATAATATGTGACAACTGGATGAACCTTGAAGACATTATGCTAAGCGAAATAAGCCAGTCACAAAAGGACAAATATTGTATGATTCTACTTGTGTGAGCTACATAGACTAGTAAAAGTATTTGAGTCAGAGAGTACAATGGTGGAAAGGGGGGATGGGGTGTTATTGCTTAATGGGATAAAGTTTCAGTTTGGAAAGATAAAAGTTCTTGAGATGGACAGTAGTGATGGTTTCACAACACTATGAATGCACTTAATGCCACTGAACTATACATTTAAAATAGTTAAAATTATAAATTTTATGTCATATGTATTTTAGCATAATAGAAAAATTCTTATGTATCTACTGATTTGGATTTCAGGGTTGGCATGAACAATTACGAAGCAGTAACACAGATCTCTAACACTGATGTTTTTTGAAGGTACAGATCTTCTCAACTTCAACACTAACTGCAAAATAGTATCCTGGACTTTGAATTCTTCTCTTTGTCATGTATGGGCCATGTGGCCGAATTTACCCTACCTCTTCCATCAGTTTTACAAACTTAGCCCCACTCTAGCTTAGTATTTTGGAATTTAGTATAAGCAAGCTTCTCCAGGGTCAAGGGGTCAAGGTTTCCCACTGACCCTTTATGTGTCTGCATATTAAGGAACTTGCCTGCTCTTAATAGGACCCTGGTTGGATGGAGATCCAGTGTGCTTTGCCATGCCCTGATGACTACTGCTCATCTGTCTAGCTGGTTTTGATTTTTGTTCCTATTTCATGCCCTACAACTGGAGTTTCTAACATACTAGTCTTCAAAAAATTTGCCATATACCATATGTTCTAACTTTCAAAGGCCTTGAAACATAGGTATCTGAAGACCATTTTCTGGTGAATTCAATTTTGCTTATTTTTATGGAATATATCTGAATGCAAATGGGTGCTTTTTAAGCCTTTATTTCCCCTCCTCAGTCCCAGACAGGGCAGGGGAGGGAATGTTCCTGTTAATTTGAAGCCATTACGTATGTAGCTGACACATCAACTCACAATCTCCTGGGGCATATAACTCAGGTGTGGCTTCACTTACGGGGCTCAGTAGCTCCCATAGTCTTCTCTATTCGTAGAACAATGAGAGAGAGAGTGAGAGCACGAACTGAAGCCCAGGAAAACACACATTTTACACCAAAACCGATTGTGAGCTGGCTTCCTTAAATGTCAGCTACTCATGAGTCTATTAAAGACCTCCATTGATTTCACATGGAAGTAGGTCAGGACTGCTTTTAACTGAAGAAGCCTCATGCTGCAGGTTTCATTTAACTGTGAGGAGTGAATATTAAAAATTGATGTGCAAAGCAAACCTCCACTTAATTAGCATTTGGATAAAGTCTTTACTAGGAAAGCCATGGAAGTTAATAAAAAAATGAGAAAATTGACAATTGAAGCTGCTTCTGTGACTGTAGCCTTTCACTTATGAAAAATATTACAGATGGTCACTTTTCATGCATTGCCTTCTATATGCCAGTTAATCTGTATTTAGGAGCATTCTTTCCCTGTCTTTGAGGTTGCTCTCATGTTTTTAAATATAATTTGAGTGTAATTTTTTTCTGATGTTCCATTTTCCAAAAGTTAACCATAAAATATGTTTTCATCTTAGTTCATCAATTTAAAAGGAAATGAGTGTGCTTAGAAACAACACTTCACAAATCACACTTTTTAACAGTCTTCCATCTCCATATTAAGTATTTTTGATATTAGGTATTTCAGTTCTCCTTGGTTTCCACATAAGTATTTGGTTAATACCCATACTTTTTTCGAAGCAGAGTTTTTATTTTAAAAGAGAAATCATTCAGAACAGGAAAATAAAAAATATTTGTTACATTCGAAAAACACATCAACAACCCAGTTACATTTAATTTTTTCTTTTGCAAGCAAATCATCTTTCACAATCAAGATGGTGTTTTGTGTGGCCCTTTCTATAACAAAGATGGCCTCTTTGTCCTCAGAGTCGTTCTTCATGGGGTAAGGGTACTGGGCTCTATGGAGTGTGACGACCTCTGCCTTCAAGGCTTGGCTATCACTGCACAACCTTAAAACAGCCTGCTCCTGTGGGGACAGAGAATGGCTGACACTCTCTCTAGTTCTTTATGCTTCTGACATCAGGTTCTGGAAAGATTCACTTAAGATGTCAGATCCTTTACCCAAGCCTAACTGAAGAGAAAGTTGTGCAAACAACAACATGGAATCCCTGAAAATTTAATTCATTTTCAACTTTATATTTTAATACAATATTTATTATTTTCATATGTATCTAAAGATCAAACAATCACCCCTTATACAGTTGTATAACAATTAACATTTTACAAGGTATTTTCCCATACGTGATTTTCTTTAATTTTTCAAAATAATCCTGTGAGGTAAGTATGAGAAACTGAGACTCACAAAGTTTGGCCTGCCCTAAAAGAACAACTGATAGGTGGTAAAGCTATCTTTAGACCCCAGGATATAAGACTTTCATGTCTTTTTTTTTTTTTTCTCATATATATCCTAAGTCTCTCCCTATTCTCCCTTCCATTCTAAGGAGGTTTTTTCTCAAGCTAGTTGAACAAGGAATTTTTAAAAACAAACAAAGGTATGGAAATGATGATATGTATTTATTCTCCTTATCTTCTTTTTTATTTTTCATCTTTTGAAAATTAAAAAATTAATGGGCCATATTCAATACCATGTACAATCTAGTTGATAATTTTGCTTTCTAAGATATATCTTAATACTGCTTCCAGAACTACTTATCCAGTGAAAATCTATGCTATAGTATTTTCCATGGGCTCTACTTTAAATCTTGTATAAGATATTTAGATTTAGGCTATGAGTACTTGCTTTCACTTTTTTTAAATTTTTTTTTTGCTAAGTATTTTCTCCTTTCCCCTATCAGTAATTGAACTGACTTCCCTTTTGACAATTATATATAAAAATCATCTACACCTGGGTTCTCCATTGATATTTATTGTTGCATTTGGTTCCTAAATATCTCAACTACTGTTGATCTTAGCATTCTGTGCAAAACTATCAAGACTTGGTAATAATGGTAATTATATTGGACTTTGCTATTTTTAAAAAAAGTTAGCTTTAGAGAAATCAATAAATTCACAAATATAAATTGATTATGCAAAATACAGTCATAGAAACCATGGGTACTTAGAACAAAGAAAAATTATAGTCTTCATCCTCCAAAACTTACAATTTAATTGGGGAGGTTAGATGCATATTCATTCACTTGGTCAAATAGTCATTTGATCATTCAGTGAACACATTGAGCATACACTTTATACCAGAAAATGTACTAGTTGCCACAATAAAAAGACTCAGTATTGCCCTAACAATTTAGTGGGGGAGGCAAACATTTAAACACATAATTCCCTCACTGTCAGTCATATGTCAGAAAAATATTTTTATATAAATGGAGGAACAGACCTCCCCAAAAAGGAAGCAGAAGAGACAAAGTTTAAAAAAGACTACGAATGAGGATATCATGTTGAATGGGAATCAATAGAAAAAATCTTCACATTGTGAGCCAGGTGCATTGTAGAGCACCTGTAGTCTCCCAGTTACCTGGGAGGCTGAGGTGGGAGGAACGTTTGAGCCCAGGAGATGGAGGCTGTAGAGCACTACAATCACACCTGTGAATAGCCGCTGCACTTCAGCCTAGGCAACATAATGAGAACTTGTCTCTAAGAAACAAAAAAAAAATGTTTTTAAAAATGGGGAAAAAAAAGACTCCTTTTCACATAAAGTGATCACCAATATCAGATGGTCTATGAAGGTTTAAAAGAACTAGGAGAGGGGAGATAATAATACCAGAGATCAATTAGGAAGACTTGTGTAGCTTTAGGGAGAGTAGAAGAGGAAGCCAGGTTGTAGGAAATTAAGGACAGAATGGGAGACACGAAATAGAGGCAGCAAATACAGAATATTCACTTCAGCGGTTTGGTCATGAAAGCTAAATGGAGAACCATGGCTAGACATAGAATCAAGCTTTTGTTTTCTGAAACATCAATGGGCAATTTTATTATAGTTCATATTAAATAGCCATACACATTGTTTGGTTCAAAAGACAAAACGAACTCTGCAGGTTACAAGTATATTATCAATCAAGCAAAGAAAGACAATCTACTTTAATTTCTTAGTTTAAAACTTGTCTTAGACCATTTGAACACTGACAAAAGCTTTCATTATTTTGACACATCTCTTCTGTCATCAATAACTGATCAGTCATTAACCCACTTACAAAAGTGGTCAATGACAATCATTCAAAAGAATGAAACTAGTTTGTGGATATAGAGGCAATTTTGATGTCCAGAATGTGATCATTTAAATAGAGCAATGCTTCACTTTAGCTCTTATCATTCTGTTGTGGGCTGTTAACAACTAATCGTTTCCCAACTTATAGTGCTTAGAAATCTAGATTTTTAGTTGTGTCAGGGGAACAAAAGACACATTAGAATTACCCACCTATAATATTGGGGGTGAATCTAGGGTTGGACAATAGCTGGATGCTTCCAATCTCTACTTTATGATTCTTTCTAGCCATTGTTTTCCTACCCTTATTCTTTTTTTACCTTAATTATATCAGTTGCACAGAATAAAGAACCCAGATATAAATCCATACAACTTATCTTCAACAAAGGCACCAAGAACTTGCAATGGGGATAGGACAGTGTTTTCAATAAATGGTTCTGGAAAAATTGAATAGTTACATGCAGAAGAAAGAAACTAGACCTCTATCTCTCACCATAGGCAAAAATTAAATCAGAATGAATTAAAGACTTGAATCTAAGACCTGAAACTACAAAACTACTAGAAGAAAACATTGGGGAAATGCTCTAGGACATTGGTTTGGGCAAAGATTTCTTGTGTTAAGATCTCAAAAGCACAGGCAACCAAAGCAAAAATAGTTACTTGTGATTATGTCAGGTTAAAAAGTTTCTGCACAGCAAAGAAATCAGCAAAGTAAATAGACAGCTCACAAAATGAAAGAAAATATTAGCAAACTATCCATCTGACAAGGGATTAATAACCAGAATATATAAGGAGCTAAAACAACTCAATATCACAAAAATAAATAATACAATTAAAAATAGGAAAAAGATCTGAACAGACATTTCTTAAAACAAGACATATAAATGGCCAACAGATATATGAAAAAATTCTCAACATCACTAATTACCAGAGAAATGTAAATTAAAAACACAATGCAATATTATCTTGCCCTAGTTAAAATGGATTATATCATCAAGATAAGCAAAAACAGATGCTGGTGAAGATGTTGATTGAGAAAGGAGAACCCTCATAAACTGTTGGTGGGAATGTAAATTAGTATAGCTACTATGTAGAACTGTATGGAGGTTCCTCAAAAAACTAAAAATAGAACTTCCATATGATTCAGCAATTCCATTACTGGGTAAACATTCAAAAAGGAAATCAATATATCAAAAAATATATGCTCTGCAAGTTTACTACAGCACTATTCACAATAGCCAGAAAATGATATTAATCTAAGTGCCCATCAGCAGAGGAATGGATAAAAAAAATGTAATATATATGCAGCATACAAGGGGATATTATTCAGCCATAAAAAAGAATGAAATCCTTTTATTTGCAGCATGGATGGAACTGGAGGCCACTTTGTTAAGTGAAATAAGCCAACCATAGGAAGACAAATATCGCATGTTCTTACTTAGATTCAAGAGTTTAAAAAGGTGGAGCTGATGAAAATGGAGACCAGACCGCTGGTTACCAGAGGCTAAGGAGTAGGAGAGAAATAGAAAAAAAAAAAAGAATATAAATGTATTTATTACCACTTGTCTGTACACTTAAGAATGGTAAAGATGGAAAATCATATATGCATATTTTACCTCAATAGAAAATTTTAAAAACGCATATCAGTTCCATCTACAACAAGAGAATAGATGCAAAAAAAGGAAAATGCTATTTTATTGAACTTCACTGAAACTTGACCAGTAGAAAATGTAGAAAAAGTTTTTCCTACACCATCAATTGTTAGGAGAATATTACAGACTTCTGGATTTGAATATTTTCCTTTAAGTTCAGTTGTTCTGGATATACCTTGGTAGATTGGATATGCTGCTTCAAAATTCATGTTACTATACTAACATTCTTCTCCTCTTAGATTCTCCTTAGTTTTTATACTCCTTTCATTTGGGAACAGCAATAACCCAGATTCTCCAGTCGATTGGTTATTCTAACAGGAGTGGAACATTTAATTAACCTAGCTCCCACTAGCTTACAACAATAATGAGTCTGCTTCAACCAAGAAATATCATGCACCATTACAGACACCTCACTAAATTGGTGCCATCCATTTACAGAATTCTGAAAAACGTATTTTTTTAATTATGGAAAGTTTTCAAATATTATAACTAAAAATGAAATTTTACCTGGGAACACACACATTCAAGACCACCAGTCATATAATGATAGCTCCCTGGATTTATGCAGTTCTTTTTCTCCAAAGATGTTAAATGACTTACTTGAATGTGTTTTCATTATCTTTACTATTTGAGTTCAATAATGCATAATGTCAAGCATATCAAAAAATTCCTTCTTTAAAATAGTAGTCTCTCATTTTCTTTTAAAAAATGTATCTTTATGTCTTCAAATGTAGAAAAGGGATCAATTCTCACAGCTTATTCACTTATATAGAAACTGATGATGATTTGACATCAACAAAATGGTCCAAATTTAAATGCTTGATGGCTATATTCTTTATAACTTTTCTCCAATACATCTCCCTGGAATGGAATGGCCATTCTTTTAAACATGCCACTTAAGAACAGAAGCAATGAATTCAGCACTCATCATAGCTGCTTTTTTGCTTAATGACTATATTGATTTCAATGTGGTATGTTCTAAGTCATAGAAGCCGATTTTTTTTTCACTTAATGGTTAAACATTTCTTATATGGCTTTTTTCCCCTCTAGTTCAATAGCCTTCTCAAGTCACTATGCCTCTTAATTAAACAAATTCAATAAATATTTATCATGTATCAACTTTGGGAAAGATTACATTGGACCAAATGTTACAGGAAATAAAACAATAAAAAGGTGTAGTCCTTTCTTTTAAGGTAGAGTAAGATAGAAAAAGTCTTTACAACAAATCATAATAAGTATCATAGAATTACAGAAGTACAAAGTACTTAAAGACAATGGCATGAAAAAAACTGGAGAAATTAGTAAACTGACTTGGGATTCAAGGATTAAACTGACATTGCTTTATGGAGTTTCTGGGGAAGTCCTTTCAGCAAGTGAGAACATCAGACAGAAAGTCTCAGAGACAGGGGTCTTGTGTTTGGGATTTATAGATCACCTAGTAATCTACAGAAGTACCAAACAAGGAGCCGGAAGGAACTCACAGTTTTAGCATCTAACATTTTCATTTGAAAAGTGAGAAAACTAAGACACTAAGAGGCAAACCGATTTATCCAAGGTCTCAAAGCTTGTTAATGGAAACCACCTCTTGTGACACCCAGTCTTGTCAACCAGGCTTCTGGATCATATTTAATCAGAATGTAGGACATGCATAGAGGAGTATGATGTAGCCCACAGGAACTCCCTTACTTATATCTAATATTGGATTCCTTATAGATCAAGAATACATGATAGTGTCAAGAATACATGATAGTAAATAAGAATCAGAAATTAAATTTTTATTTCAGGTAACTGAACATGAAGGAAAGAAATCAGTTCTAGTTCATTTCATTTGTGTAAAACCCAATACTACTGAGGGAATCTTGGTTTAAAAAAATAGACTGGTATAGCTTTATTTCTGAATTAAAAATGTTTCTGCATTTTATAAATCTAAAGCAGGGAGCGTTCTTCTTAATGGAGAGAATTGCTGATTAAATTGCTGACAAGAAATTGCATTTAAAGATTCAACAACCAGAGAATATAAACACAGGGGATAAACACGTCTGCTTGCATCAATCAAAGACAGCTGCAGTCTACCCCCAGAAAGGTGAGCAATTATTTATGAAATTATGTCTTCTTCAGTGATTCTATATTGCAATTCCAGGAGAAACTAAATGAGAAAAACAGACAATGTCATGGTCTCAATTAACCAAGGAGTCACACACATTTTCAAAATCAAGGAATTTTACTTATCCTCTATTTAACCTCATCACCCTGCAAAAAATTTTCTTCACCTTTAAAAAATATAACAATTAAATAGGCCAGCTCATTCTTGAAGAACTGTATTTTTAAAAAAATTTTAAAGATGAGTGTCTGATTCTATCAACTACAAATTAAACATAAATCTAAAGAGAAAAGCAGTAGTAATAACAAGCATTTGCATAGGTCCCTTTTGGAGACTTTTTGTTTGTTTGTTTAGAGTCACTTTCTAAAGTAGCACTGCTAGGGCTCCCATTGCTTTTGAGCAATAGCTGGAGTTTTGGATTAATCATTTTTTCCCCCTTGGAGTAGCCATGGGCCATCAAGCTACAGTATGGTTATGCCAGCAGCTGAGGACAAAAGCTTTACATCCCTGGAGCAAAATCATCTAGTTGGTAATTTAGTATTGCAAATATGACAGGCCAAAGAAACCTGCACATATATCTGTAAGTCATGCTTAGAGGCACTGAGGCAAGCATTCACGCCTCTTTGGTTCTGAGGCCCACTGGGCAGACCACATGCCTGCAGGGGCAGCTCAGAAGCCTGTGGTATGGAGCTCATTGCAGTGACTGAGACATTTCCAACATGAGCTTTGAAATGTGCTGAAAAGATTTCCCACTCCCTTCCTAAATTGATGATGACCATTAAGAAGCCCACACCATTTATATACAGATTTGGCTTCCTCTTATTAAGCAGTTACCTTTGAGAGTGATAAGATCATGAGCCCTTAGAGTTTTGATGATAACTGGTGAATTTTAATGGCAATAAGGCAGAGATTGATCAAGTATAGGTAAATATCATTAAGATAAGAAACTCTGGAGCCAAATAATCTAGGTTCAAATCCTTATGTGACTCTGGTTAAGTTGCACGTCAGTTTCTCCCATCTTTAAAATGGCAATGTTAATATCACCTGCCTCAGAGCATTGCTATGAGGACTGAGTTCATGTAAACTCTTAGTGTCTGGTATAGAGTAATTGGCATAAAAGTAAATATGTGCTACGGTTATTATGGAAGCCTTCTCAAGAAAAGCACTGGTTGCTGTCTGCTTTCCCCAAGTCTTGACTACTAATTTTTTTAATGCCTCCCGCTTTGGGCTTAGTTGGTCTCGATGTTGTTCCTGAGACAAACATGCTTGAGGCCTTTTTTTAAAAAAATTCCTCACCTTGTTCTCCCATTAGCATTGTAAGCCCCAACTCCTGAGATCCCTGGCCCAGTCATGACAGCCAGACCCCCCGACTGCCCTCATAATGCCTTTATTCCCTACCAGTGCCCCACAAGAAAGATTTCCCTTCTCTTGTACTCCCTGTGGGTTCCAGTGCTCTCTGCTCTCCCATATTGATTAGATGATGTGACTGGGTGTCCCCTCTAGACAGCACACACTTGTTCTCAGTCATGACCCCCTCTGGGGGCTTCACCCTGCTCTGGCTAGTCCTCCCCCTCCAATGGCCTGGACTCATCTGTTCTGACTGCTGGGCTGAGGAATGCTGCCAGCTTGAGTGTCAAGCTTCCTTCCCTGCCTGCCTGGCCTGCAGTACCAGCCCCTATCTGAAGCAGCATTTACCAGTGGTTCTCAGACTTAAGCACTGAGGATTCTGATGAGGAGAGCGAGACAGACTTGGTATGACTAAGACGGAGGTGCTAAGACCAAGGATAGATGTTATTCACAGATTGCCCACCACACGCACACACTCCATTCTTAAATTCTTAAGGTCTCTGGGAGAATTTGCAGGGAGTAAAATTGTTTTCTCTGAGGATCCATCAAGATTATCCTGACTGTTCTCTTTGCAAGATGCCAACTAATCACTAACTTAGTCAAGGAAAGGAAAACAACATTCACTCATTTTGAGCTATCTGTATTTTGCTTTCTCCCTTCTCTCTTCTTTCTTATATAAATTTGTATATAAATTGTCTTATATATATACTTAGATGAAAGCAATGCATAATAGTTTTCTTTTGAATACAAGCACATGGGGATGCTAATATTTAACCACATGTTCCTGAGTGATTGTTTCACAGAAGGCACAAAAATCACAGGGGATTATTATTAAATATTCAATACCCCAAGCTCAACCCCCAAGAGTTTCTCATTAAACAGGTCTATGATAAGGCCCAGGGATATGTATTTTTAATAGCATTCAGGTAAATAGGATGCAGGAAGTGTTTGCACCACTCACCCAAGCTTTCTATGTCTTCTACCTACCATGCTTTGAAATACCTGAGACACTTCTCTGGAACCCGACCACATTCCTAAGGTCGTGGCCTGGGAGCATCATCTAGTCCAGGTCCTGGCTTAGTTTCCCTTCTGAGATGCTGGAAGGAGCCTTGCTAAGGCAGAAGCCAGTCTAAGACCACAGTGTGGGAGTCGGAGCAAGGGAACAACCAAAAATCAGCAGGAGGGGGGACCTGAAAAGGGACGACTCTAACCAAACTAACAGGTCTTGGTCCTGCCAGAACTTCTAGAATCTTCCTCATGGTATCCTGAGATGTCTTCAGGTGTTATGGGTATAGCTCAACTCCCAAATATCTTTGAAGAATCCCACAGTACAACAGTTCCAGATCTACCTCCTAACTCTGGCCAGCTTTCTCCAAGTCACCATGCATCCAGAATTCCTACACAAAGTCAGCATTCTTGCAGGTGGCCAGTCGCAGGCTGAGTGTCTGCCCATTCTCCACTGCAAATGAGAAACCCAGAGCTGTAGATTCTACCCTCTACCCTTCACTTTGCCTTTCCAGTACCTGTTTTTATCCTACTCACTCTTTGTCAGCACCTGCTTTCACAAGAAGGAAAATAAGGGAAGATAAAGTTCTTAACTATTTTGCTTGCTAAATTTTAATGAAGAAAAAGTATTTTAAATAGGTTAGACAAAATGTGCACACCCTCATAAAACACACTAACATGCATCCGTATTTCCCAAGACAGCTTAATTTTGGGGGAGTTGACATTTCTGACCTCTCCAACATGAATCCAAGAACTCCATTCAAGATCTAGGAGGTGGTTAAAGTGTCCTTTGCAAGTAAAGGTTACACATTCCCTACACTTGAATCAGTTGAGTGGCTCCTAAGACAAGCTTGGATATCTGGTTTCTTAGTCCACAACTCATTAATGGTGAGATATTGCAATGAGAAAAGGAGTAAAAGGAGAGGACCATAGGTGGGGGAAGGGAAGGAAGGCTAGATGCATCAATAAAACTACCTGACAGAAAAGGAAGAGGCTGGAAAACTACAAGAACATAAGAATTTGTCAATTTAAATGATACAATTGTTGAATAGCAATTCAACTCTACAACCTCAAATAGCACCTGCCATCCCAAGGGAGGAAAAAACTAATACTGTGCTACTGCTATTGTAAATGACCTGGAACAAGGGCAGTCACCACTGTGTGAAGCCTTCCCTGTTTGGGTCACCCTGTTAGACACTGCATCAGTGCATTGTAGGCAACACAGTGACTACCACAACAAAGACCTTGAATTGTCAGGATAGCCAGAGAGTGTTAGTAGACCCTTCCTTTTTTCATAAAAATGGAACAACATGTAAAAACAGAAATATATTTTAAATGATTTCTTCCCCCAAATCATTATTTTCCTTTATATATATTTAAAAAATAAACTTTTACATTTAAATTTTCTTATTTGAAAGTTCTTTTTAAAATTAAATTAGTAAGAGTTAGTTGGAAGGGCTGTTTCACAATCAATGCCTAATATTTTAGGCATCACTGAACAACACATGACTCAAAAAAGGAGAGAG
This sequence comes from Microcebus murinus, assembly GCF_040939455.1. Taxonomy (NCBI): domain Eukaryota; kingdom Metazoa; phylum Chordata; class Mammalia; order Primates; family Cheirogaleidae; genus Microcebus; species Microcebus murinus. The sequence continues at coordinate 94,883,680 of NC_134111.1, read as the reverse complement.
GTGTGTACATATGTGCACATGTATGTGGGGGTTGGATCTTTTAGGTTTTTTTGGTTTTGTTTTCTTTGTATGTGTGTTTTAGATTATAGTTTCTATACAGTTTTTTTAAGAAGTCCATAAAAAGGCAGAGATTACATCTCATTCTTAATTCTATTTCATGAGAACCATAGGACTCATCTCTATTATTGTAAAGATATAATGTGACATCTAAAAGTAATAAATATTTTTTAAAGACTAGAAGATGAAATTTTACAGTAAAAAATTGTGACTCTCCAATAATGTGGAATATTGTTGAGTATGATATAGCTTTTTGGTACTGTCAAGCCACCATTTTTCTGGATAGTTGTTTTCTTTGTTCCTTCTGTAGCCCCACTGTGTCCCATGTCTCCTGTCCCACTCTGTGTGAACCTTTCCATGTACTTCGGGTCTTGGTGCCCACATTTGTTCACATGGCCTTCTGACCCTATATGTACATTTCTTTGTTTTATTTATTTATTTATTTATTTTTGAACAGGGTCTTGCCCTGCCACCCAGGCTGGAGTTCTGTGGCATGATCATAACTCACTTTAGCCTTGAAGTCCTGGGTACACACTATCTCACTTAGTAATTTTTTTTTTTTTTCTGTAGCAATGGTATTGCCCAGGCTTGTCTCAAACTTCCGGCCTCAAGCCATCATTCTGCCTTGGTCTCCCAAGGTGCTCGGATCACAGGCAAGAGCCACCACACCAGGCCTCTTTTGTATCTTAGTGCAACTAATTTATTAAAACAAAATGTCCCATTCATGAGATAGGCATTTTAAAGATTCAAATCAAAATCATAATTGGAACTAACCAATGAGCACACATGTGCACAGAGGGAAGTAAAACTCAGTAGATCAATGGGAGTGGGGTGGGGGGGGAGGTGAAAAATCTACTTAATGTGTGCTAGGTATAATGAACACTGTTTCTGTGATGGGCACATCTATACCTGGGACTTCAGCATTACAAAAGCAATCCATGTAACCTAAAACATTTGTACCACCTTATTATTTTGAAATAATAAAAAAGGATGTAACATCTGGGTGACATATATAAAAGGAAATGGAGAAAATAATTCAAAAACTTAAATCTCTTAGAGAGTGGATATAAAGTTTGTTTAATTTGTATTAAATTAATTTTTTGCTTTAAAAAGCATAATGGATATATAAAAAAGAACATGTGAAAGAATGAGAAAAATTACAGGTAGAAAATTATTATCATTTGAGTCTCCAAAATTCACCATAAAACATATTTGTACCTGGTCTACTTATCATGTGAACACAAAAATTTACAGCAATATCACATGAGTTAATCACTTCTTACATGCCTCATATCATCCACCTCTCTACACATTTTTTTAAAAAATAATAAAAGAAAGAAAAAATTATGATAGCCACAAAGACTATCAGATGTTCTCATTCAATCTTAGATAAACATTACAATGTCCCATCAGCTAGGAAAAAATGCTGTCCCTCTAGCAATGAATGTGAGGGCCATATTTAGAAAACTTGAAGCAAAGTGAAATTTATTCATAATCTACTACTTTTGTCTTATTTAATCTCTTTCCTAGGGACCAATCCCAGTCAACAATTGTAAATCTTTAAGATGTGAAACCATTACCTTTGGTATGCTTTTTATACACTATTAAAAATGAGTCTACTGTATAAATTTTATTTGACATAGATTTCCTTGACTAAAAAAAGTATGTATTTTGTTTTAGATTGAAGATTAGATAATTATTAAACAGATGTTCCTAATAAAGCAAGAAAAACTTGGAAAGTAGAGATATCAGTCTTACTTTTAACCCTGAAATGTAAAAAATTCCTGAAATGTGAAAAAAAATTAGACTTAGAAGTCATAAATGTTACACTACTTCATGTCACTTATTCTGTCCCTAAGGTGTCAATAGGTATCTACAAATTCTATCTAGTGAGAGTAAAGGGGAGAGCTGTATCAGAGAGTATACTGCAAGAGCAATTACTGGTTTACTCTCAACAATTTTGGTTCTACTTTTTGCATTACAGAAAGATTCTGAGAGCCCATATGATTTTGTTAGTATCTAATAGTGTCTTTCTATTTTCCTTAAGAGTCAAAAGTAAATATTAAAAGCAATTTGACTATTCATTTGTACTATCTGCATTTTCCCTCCCTTCCATTTATGTAAAGTAAAATACTGAGGTTAATGTAACTCAGGGGCATGCCCTTTCTCTGAAGAGTTGATGCATGGTTAATAATAGCACATGGGAAGGAATTCGATTCTTTGCTTCCTAAGAGCTATAAAGAGCCTAGATCACTTTGTCATGTACAAGCTTTGTTTTAGAAGCACACAAAGCTTGTTTTTAGAGTCAGCTGGGAAAGTCTGTGACATATAGCACATAGACTGATTCTAACAGATGGATTTTTCTTGAAATAACTTCATTAGCTAATCATTTCTTTTACATATACTTTTTCTAGCTAATTGGCATAGCCGCCAGCTGGAGCTGTTAAGGATCCTCCAAAGAAGCTGATAGGTAGGGAGAAAATCCAATCATCTCACCAATTCTAAGATGAAAATTCCATTAATTTCACTCTAACCATTATGCATTTTAAAAGTAAAATATTTATTTTTATTTTTTTCCCTTATTCTCAATACCTTACATGATCTATGTGAAAAAAAGCCAAATCAATCAATCAATCATCTGGAAACAACCTTAAACTTTAATAAATTATCTAGATTAGGGTTTTCCAACCTTAGCACTATTGACATTATAAACCAGATAATCCTTTTTTTTTTATTTTGTGGTGGGCTGTCTTGTCCATTTAGGTTATTAAGCAGCATCCCTGGCCTCTACCCAAAAGATGTCAGTAGCACCCCCAGTTGTGACAACCAGTAATGTCTCTAGACATTGCCAAATATCCCTAGGGGCAAAATTGCCCTAGTTGAGAGCAGCTGCTCTAGAAATAGATTGCTCCTAATTTTTAATTCAATTCTGAAAATAATTTAAAAATAAGTTTATGTTTATGTATATGATGTATGTAATTCCAGACATGACCAATATATTAGAAATTGGTGCCTTCCAATTAGATAAACAAAATGTTTTAGGAGGGATTATTTCAATAGCTAATGTTTTTATAAATCTCTCTGGGTAAAGGAAAAAAAATGACAGAATTAATGGCTTATATCTACCAAGGAATGTTTATTATCTAAGAAATGTCATCATCATTTTCATCAACAAACGCATTGAGGATTTCTTTTCCTCATATGACAGTAGAAATAGATAAATAACACAATCTTGTGGAAGGATTATCTGAGACATAAATGATTAATTATAAGTTTAGGTGCCTAAGGCATTTTTAAATAATAGAAAGTATATTTTAATGAAATGGACACAGAAAAAAACTAATGTGGATGTGTTTTGACTTTACCATATACTTGTGGAGTGATTTGGAGCTCGTGAAAGGGCTACTCATTCAGATAAAGAAACTTTCTGGTCTTTGAAATTGAGTAGTAAAAGTAATGTTCACCACCTTGATGATTTTTCTGTAAATTGTATATCAATGGATCTAGGAAGAGTATCACAGAAATAAGACATGAACTACCACAGCTTTTAAAAGGAAAGCAATGAGTCTATTCCAGTTTTTAGTGAAGGTAAGAACATAACCACCTGAAGAATGCAGAAAGAATCATTTGTTACGGCAAAAAAGTCCTAATTCTATTGAAATTGCTTTCTTTCCGACAAAGTTTTCTAACAAAGATATTATCAAGCAATTTTTTTAGTGTAAGATAAAGATAAATTTTAACATTTAACAATCCTGTTTTGAATGTTTAATTTTTTTCCCGCCAAAATCAAGATATTTTACCTGAAAATTCCATAGTGGCCTCTCAGACTTTTCTGGGCCACTGTAAGAATTTAGATTTTTACACTTGATTTTTTCAAAAACTTAGGAAAAGTTCTATTGTGCAGATTGCTGTTGCTCTCTCTCAGTGCCCCTTCAGAACACACTATTTGGTTTAGCACGGCAACAGGAAAATAACGCGAGATTACAGCAGAAAGGCCTAAAGATCACATAGGCCGTGATTTATCTGTGATAACGGGCTTCATTTTTATTTTAAGTCATGAACTACGCTTGGGGTTCCCCTCAGCAGGGCATGTGACTTACTCTCCGCGGGTTCCTTGGAGCGCCGGCCGCTGGACGACGACTTCCTCAGCAGGCTCCGTCCTGAGGTAAAGAGGCTGGTCAGTTCTTCCAGAGGACTGGTGGGTGTTCGCGAGCGAGAGCCGCCCGGGGCCGCCGCCCCGTACGTATTCACCGAGGCGTTGACCATCTTGGCGCCATCTTGCGACACTGGCCTGGGGGTGGAATGAGGCACTGATGGAGAGCTCCTTGAGAGGCTGCCCGAATGCACAGCGTCGTAGGGGGGAGGCCTTTTGAGGCTGAGGGGCGTCAGGGACCTCCCCATGCTCACCGGGGAGGGAGAGGTGGAATGACTTTTAGGATAGCCGTGCGGAGACTGGGTTCGGTACAGAGTGGACGGGGGCGGAGGAGACGAGGACAGCGCGGAAGTGGCAGAAGCAGGTCCCAGGGCTCCGGTCTGGTCTTTGTCCAGTTTAGCGTGGCCGGGGGTGTGAGACGGCAGGGAGGACGGAGACGCTCCAGCCGACTGCTTCATGTAAGACACGTTTTCCAACACGGGCAGCTTGGTGACCTCTAGGGGGGTCAGCGGAGACTCGTCAGAGTTGGGGGAGCAGTGCACAGGGGCCGGAGGGAACACCAGCAGCGGGGGTCTGTGGGAAAGCAGGTTGGGGAAGGGCGGGGGGATGTCACAAAGCAAACCCTTAGGAGTACATGGCACTGAGGACTTGGCGAAGTCCAAGTCAGGCACCGTGGGAGTAGCACACTGTGAAGAACAACTGTGATGGTCAAAGTCACATTTGGAATCTTGGCCTAAGTCGTCAAAAATGGGGTACTTCATTTCCTCATAGACGGCCTCGCTCTGGTCGTCGTCCTCTTTCCTGAAGTCTCTGAGGATGTTCCCTACCATCTCGATGTACACGGGCTCCTCTTCCTCGGGGTCTCCTGCGGGGCTGCCGACATGGGACAGGGAGGAATCCCGGGTGAGGGACGTCCTCCTGGGCCCGTGCTTTTTGACGTACGTTTCATCGAAAGATGTGCTAAGTTGGGTGTTTGGATTCCGTTTCGGTTTGGGTGGAGGAATCTTCTTGGAATATTCATCACTGTGGGGTCTTGGTTTGGTCGATACTAAAAGAAGGAAAAAAAAATAGTAAAAGAGATGAGTGTGATAAGAAAACTTTAAAAAATGATTTGCACTTGGGTCTACTGCTATAACATTTTGGCTAAAGGGGTAGTCTGCTTCTTTTCTGGCTTGAGGCTTAGACTGAAAATCAACAAAAGGGTGAAATTGTGATGGCAGAATAATCATTCTTATCTTCGAACCAATATTAATAATCCAACACTGATAAATGCATTAAAATTAGGAGTATTCACCAGTCTGCCTTATAATTTCTAAATGGAAGCTTTCAGATAAAACATGTTGGATAAGAGCAATCACAAATTTCATAAAAATTAACCTTCAAGAATTAAGTGAGAAAGGAACTCAGGAGGAAAAAAGAATGTCTGTTAACAGAAATAGTCCCCAAAATACCATGGAGACTTAGCCCTTTTACTGATGTGGCTATTACACACAATCACATCTTGCTTGCATTTAGGATAAAAATTTCCCAGCCTGCTAGACTTAATCTCTGTCTTGGTTCAGATAAATAGCTTCTATATAGATGGGTCTGATACTTCAGGGGAAATTGATGTGAAAATCTTATGAGGCTAGACAAGTTAATCTCTAAATCTCCAGGTATTGTTGATTATGGTGTATTTGTCTGTTTTTGTTCATAAAATCCCTTATGATATCCCAAATGCTGTCTTGGAATGAATTTATTAGATATGTTCCACTGACACAGCGAAATATCCGAGAGTTTTAAAAGAGAATAACTCAGGGAATGATATGTAAGCTTCAAGAATAACTTCTGAAAACTCAAAACAGATATGTGTACCAACACATCCCACAGCCTGCTGCAAGCCCCCCTTTTTTTGACAGAACATAAACTTCTGACACCATACAGTAGGGTGGAACAGGCTGGCAAATGTCTGTGACTGAAATGAATTGTTTAGCATGCAGAGAAGGTACCTGTGTCTTGTTATTATCTCATTATCTCATTGTGTTGATATATGATTACAGTGATTACCATTAGTATGCAATGTAGCAGAGTGTAGTTGCTTACAGTAGAAGATAGTATATAGTGTAAATTGACAGTATAGCTTAGGGTTGTAAAACTGTGAGGAAATAACAGGCTTCTCTATAATGTGCAGCCTGAAGAGAGGGGTCTGAAGGCCCAATTCAGAAAATATCTGAATTCTTTGTTTATTTTCAACTAGAATAGCTTATGACACAGGAGTACTTCTGAAACTTACTAAAGGAGAGGAAAAGTGCTTAAGGACAAGTTACTCTAAGCATCAATCTTTCCTTAGGCATGAAGGAACCAATCAAATACTCTAGTAGTGACTATGTATCTCACTCTGGTTTCAAACATTCTATGCCATTGTACCGGTGATCATAATTTACTTACTACAACCAAACAGCTTTTTGAAGGGAAGGTTGTTAATGTAGGTTGTTAATATATCTAGACTTTTCCTTTAACCCATACTAGGAAAAACTAGATGTCATTTTCCAGGGAGCTGTAGCAGTGAAGTCTTTCAATGACCAAGGTGAAAAGCCTAGAGACTTGATGGAGTGAAAACTACCCAGTAAGTCATTCTTTAGGAGGGACCCAAACTCCCTGTACCACCCAACTTGGCATAAATTTTACTAGTTTTGAGATCTACTGAGTATATTAATTTTCATATGATTTAAATAAGTCATCAGATTATATAGAGAAATTTGAGCTCTAATAAAGTAAAACTATAAACCAATGAACAAGGTTGACTGACTTAGTACTGGAAGAATTTGAAATAGTCAGGACTTGGAAGAACAAAAGCACACCCAAAGTGTTCTTCTGAAGCTTGTTTCCTGCCATCCTCAACCTAGGAAATTACTCAAGACTAAGTTACTCAGGCTCTGGGAAAATATTTGCCACAAATATTGGGTTCTTGGGATTGAATTGTGTGGGGTTGACGGAATCTTTTGAGGAGAGGAGTCTGAATAGCGAAGTACTCTATGAATGGCGGGTTAACCTGAGGCCAGGAATTAGGGTATATCCATGAGATGAATAACTTCATTATATGGAAACAAGATATTTAGAATCCGATTTTCATTTTTCTTCCTCTTAAACTATAATTCACTTTTATTTTCTTTGACTCTTCACTGAAGTCTCATACTTCGACATAAACTATGGAGAGAAATAATAGTACAAGAATTCAAGTATCTACTGAGTTTCTTTCTAGGTAGCAGTGAGGTTAGGTTATAGTCCCAGATTCCACAGGCTGAAAGGCTATCAGTGGTAGATCTGGAAGTAGATGGTATTCAGGGAAGGAACAGAATATGAATGACACTGGAGAAGGTGTTTCTCTTTTCCACACAGGTGACCCTTGGAATGGATAAGACCAATAATTGGGTTATACTCAAAATGCAAGCAAATGATATTTCATTTTGTTTGACAAAAGAAACAAACAAAAAAATATATAAAGACCCTCTATATACATGAAATAATTGAAGAAAGAGAAGTTTCGATTCCAGAGCACAACATATTTATGATTTATGTGAAACAACTATTTATTAAGAAGGAATTTCTACAACCTATTTATATCACAAGAACAATTTCAGTGACACACCAAGTATAGATATTGCCTGACAAGGGAAAGAGAATATAATACATGACTCTTTGGGTAACTATGAGATGATCAAAGTTGACAGTTGTTATTGACTGAATTGTGTCCTCCTCCCCCCACAAAAATTTCATAAATTGAAGTCCTAACCTCCAGTGTGATGGTATTTGGAGATATATCCTTTGGAAGATAATTAGGTTTAGATGAGGTTATGACGGTGAGACACTCATGATGTGATTACAAGAAGAGACACCAGCGAGCTAGCATACACTTTCTCTCTCACTCTCTCTCTCTCCCTGCCATATGAGAACATGGAGAGAAAGAAGCAGTCCCTTTCTTTCTCTCCCCACCACCCCAACCCAGTGCCATATGAGAACACAGAGAGAAAGCAGCAGTCTACAAACCACATAGAGAGCCCTTACCAGTAGTCAACCAAGCTAGCACCTTGATCTTGAACTTCTAGCCTCAAGAACTGTGAGAAAATAAATTTTTGTAGTTTAAGCCACCCACTTATTTTGTTACTGCAAAATTAGTTTAGTGACCTAAGACAAGGATATTTATTGAGTCCTATGTAAAGGCCCTTTGCAGTTGAATGATGAGCACCCACTTTAATTTCATCCTCTGGCATTGGAAGACTTTAACTGGCTTTGTCATTTTAGAATTAACGCAACTGTTTTCCAGCACTGTAAAATTCTCCTGTCCCCTGACTCTGACTCCTCACTTCCTGCAATTATGTCACAAAGAGCACCTCCCAGCTACATACAGAGATGCTCATCCCAGACACCTGCCCAGGAGCCAGCTTCCACCACATGCCTGTGATGCTGCATCTTCCTGATCTGACCCAATAGCCTCTCTTTATAGAAGGCATATGCTACTTCAGTCTGACCTATTCTCTGGATGTTTGTTTGCTGTTGTTTGCTTTGGTATACTTACACCCTGCTCCATGTTGCTCTGCTTGTTCAGCCCACAAACTGAAGTAATTCTCCAGCTAGCTTTGCCCAGGGAATTCCCCATTATCTGAGCAAGCTTCTTGTTTCTTTCCTTCCCTGCCTGGTGAAGGGAGCCGAACGTATATAGATTCAGACAAGTCAAGCAATCCCCCTCCACACCCCATCCTCCTCCTTGGCATTGATCCAAATTTGAAATGAGGGTATGAGGATATTTAGAGAGGAAAGGGTTATAAATTATGATGATCGAGATGAATAAACAAATCCATTCCTTCAATATCAAGGAAGGCTTTTTTTCCAAAGGAAAAAAAAATCTGTTTTCCTTTCCATACCCTCCCCCCTTACAATCTCATTTCTGTGGAAAATCAGGAGGAAATCATTTCTTTTCTAATGAAGTGATTTTTCTTCCCATTTTCCATATATCATCTGGCTTTACATTAGTGTAAGTATTGAGTAAATAATTTATAGAACAATGAAGATGTGTTTCAACTGTCATACGTGCCGTGTTAAAAGTTTATCTATATAAGGAAAAGTCTGAAATTTGATGCAACATTGTCCCATAATTTATTCTACTTTAACCTCACTCTAAAAATTAAAAGTTAAAAAATTCATTTAAAATGCTATTTTTAGGGGCTGGGCGTGGTGGCTCACGCCTGTAATCCTAGCACTTTGGGAGGCCGAGGTGGGCGGATTGCTCAAGGTCAGGAGTTCGAAACCAGCCTGAGCGAGACCCCGTCTCTACCAAAAATAGAAAGAAATTAATTGACCAACTAAAAATATATATACAAAAAAAAAAAAATTAGCCGGGCATGGTGGTGCATGCCTGTAGTCCCAGCTACTCGGGAGGCTGAGGCAGGAGGATCGCTGAGCCCAGGAGATTGAGGTTGCTGTGAGCTAGGCTGACGCCACGGCACTCACTCTAGCCTGGGCAACAAAGTGAGACTCTGTCTCAAGAAAAAAAAAAATAATAAAAAAAAAAAATAAAAAAATAAAATGCTATTTTTATAAGGTACTTAAAAATAGTCTTCAACTACATACATAGATGCTGAAACACTGCTAATAAAAGACAATACAATTGTATTGCAAATTTCAACCATATTTAACAATAATAAAAAGGTGATTTTTATCGCTCTTTAATAAATTTTAAATTATTTCTAATAAGCCCAAAGATAGAAGCAATAATTCCTGTTCAGCTCCAGAACACAAATTTTAATGCTTAAAATAGTACAATGACAGTAGCACTGAATAAGCAGAAAGTGACATTTTTTTAAATGAGATATCTGAGCATAAAGGTTATGCATGGCTTTCAGTCAGGCCCAGATGATCTGTCTTTCACAGTTAATTTTGGAAATTCATCACGTCCCTTGTCAACCTATCTTTCAGAAATACTTTTTTCTTATTAGAAAAAAAGTCACATAAAATCACACTTAGTATCTGTAGATGTTCTTGACCCAAGAGGTGAAAAAGAAACACAGCACAAGTCAGCATTTGCCCTTCTAGAAAGACTGTGGCCACAGAATCTCATAATTTGAAGGGTTTTTAGGGATTATACAGTCCAAACTCCATATATTACTGGTAAAAAAAATGAATTCCTTACCAATCACATTATTTATGAGAATTTCAACTATAATCTTTAGTACTCTTTCAAACAAAGGAAAACAATAAGGGAAAAAGCTATATAGTTCATTATTTTGTATATGGCATAAAGTATCATTTTAAACAGTCCTCTCAGCCCATGTTAGAATAGTGGAATTATAACTTTGTATATCTTGTTATAGAGAGAAATGTAAACAGGTAATTTAAACTGGAAAATGTGGGTCCACCGAAGGAAAATAACGTCCACACTGTGCAATAGTGGAACTGGCTGATTCTAGAGGGTGAGAGACACATTTCCCACTTTCAGCAGAATTGTGCTCACAATAACTTTCTTTTCACAACTCACAATTCCACGGCTTTGAAGGATATTTTTATTTTCACAGTCACAAGCCCCACAATACTATCCACAATTTTTTTTTTAAAATTAAGGTGTTTTTTAAGCAATGGAAGTTGTAAATGCCCTTGGTCTGTTTACAGTAGAACCAAGAAAGTGTACCAGCATACAAACAAGAGAGGGTTTAGATTTGTAGGACCTGTGTTATAGGCCTGCATCTAGTGACAATAAAAATGGAGAATTCAGATCAACATTGTGGTGGAACCAAACAAAGTTAAGGCATGGAACTGGCTCAACAGTGTGGTTGTAAAGTTGAGTGGGACTCAAAGAATCTTGGCTTGATTCTCTGCCAAGAAGACTTTGCCAGAGACATGATCCTGATCCCTCCTCTGCCTCAGTCAAGCATAATGCTGCATAGCATGTTGCATAATGTTGGGCATATTACTCTGAAATACAATTTGATTTATACTCATGTTTGCTATATATACAATAAGAAACTATAATCAGAACCACTGTTCTTTGAATTTCTCATTTTCTACCCATTTGTTGTAAAATAAAATTGGAATCTGTACCCAGCATTTAAAAAAAAATATAACTTATAATAGATTAGAAAATGTGAGTACATTTTATGTGATAGGAAGGTTGTTTCTTGAAATAATATTTATTTATAAGAACACAGAAATTCCCTAGGTCACACATATTTCTTATAGATTATGATAAAGAATATTTGAAAAATTCTAAACCAGAAAGTTTCTGATTGATAGTCTCCAGTAATGGCTCCAGCAATTCTTTTTCTCCCTATCAGTACAGTGCTGCTGTAACAAAAATCTAAAACATGTGCATCGGCTTTGATCCTTGGTGGCAGCAGACGTCAAAAAAAACAGTGAGACCAAGAAGCTAAAAAGCTGGTGAGGAAATTCCTTTTTGGAGGTTGGAGGCTGAAAAAAGAGTGAGCGGTGTTATAGATTGGGGGAAAATTGACAAGACTATTGCCAGTGGGAATGCAGAAAATGACATATGCACCTAATGAAATTATGAACCTAACTAAGGAGAGTTCTGGAACAATATGAAACTGTCAGATGGTTTGTTTTAGCCACATACAATAAAGGTTTGCAAGAGAGATATTTCTCTCTAAGGAAAGAACTTCTGAAAAAGAAGTGAAAGAAAATATATCCATGCAGTATTTGCTATTAAGACTTTTCTGAGCAGCAAAAGATTTCAAAGTAAAGAAGGGCCTGAGGGCAAAGGTCAAATCCAGTGCTCTGCCAGTAAAATGTGGCCTCAGGGTAAAAATCAAATTAAGGATGTGGCTTTAAGATCCCCTGTTGAGATCTCCGGAAGATTTAAGGTGGTTAACCCAGAGCTTTTAAGACTGTCACCAAATGTGGTGCCACAATGCCTTGACCACAACCCTAAGTAGACAGGAGCCACTTTCAAGGCAATATGTGGTTCTTTCATCTAATGAAATGGAATATAATCTGATTCATACCAAAAAATTATAAAGGAGGTTTGCCCACTTTGACTGAAAGGGACAGAGACCGTTCAAAATTTAAATTAAAAAGACTTTGGGCCACAACAGTTTTACAGGCTTAAAGCAGCTAAGAAAACTCACAGCTACAGTTCATTACATATAGATGAGAAAAGATTACTTGGACAGGAGATTCAAGAGCTCAGAGAGCAGAACTGGGCCCTAATCAAAATGAATTTTCTGCCCTCAGTGTAGGGAGAACTGGCTACATGGGTCTAATTGGACTTCTGAATTGCTATGTGCCAGTGACTTCTATGTGCCTCACTTTCTCCAGCCCCCACTTTTTTTGAACGAGAGTATGCATTACAGTTTTCCTGTGCCTGACTCACCAGTGTATGTTGGGTTTGTGTAATGCAGATAAATTGTACTTTTAGTTCAAAGCCTTTGCATATGAGAAAGTGCAACCAAAGAACTATGCCTGAGAAGCTGTACCCATTGTATGTGGGTGTGATTTAGATGATGAAATCCTGAATTTCAAGCTGTTGTTGTACTGCAATGAAACTTCTGAGCAAGAGGGTGAGAATATTTTGCCTAACAGAAATATTGTGGCTAGAAGGCAAATTGTGGTAGACATTCTTCAAAGAGAGTCACCCTCAATTTTTTTCCTTTTTTATGCATTCCACCTATCAAGATGTAGCACTATTTTCCTCTCCTTAAATCAAGGCTGGTCTTATGGCTTGCCTTGACCAAAAGTATATGACAGAAATGACATTTATTTTGAGTCTTGGACTTAAGAGGACTGGCAGCTTTCACTTCCTCTATATTGAAAGCCAATTCCATGTAAGATCCCTTAGACCAACATGCTATGAAGAAGTTCAACTTAGTCATATGAAGAGGCCATATAGAGGAGAAATATAGTCCAGATATATGAGTGAAGCATTCTTCCACCTTCCAACTATCCCACCTGCCAGCTGAGAACAGACAAATGAGAGGGGCTAACCAATGTTACACAGAGCAGAGGAACCACCCATATAAGTAAAGTCAACTCACAGAATAATAATAATAAATTGTTTTTGTTTTAAGCCACAAAATTTTAGGTTGGTTTATTGTATAGCAATAGATAACTAAAAAAAACTTTCAAGATTAGTTTCCTGTGCATGTGGATATCTCATAGAAAAATGCTATTGTCATTTTCATAGAACTAGGGTACAGATTGTACCCTGAGGATACAGAAAACATTCTTTCAAAACATAGAAATTAAGAAAGTAAGCTTGTCTTCTGAGTATTTTAAAATCACCACAGGATGATTCAGAAAAGAGATATAAAAAGAGATCAAATGCTTTCTGGTCAAAAATCGGGATTGATATAGACTGAAGGTAGTAACATATGTAAAGGAAAAACAACCAGAGTGGAGGCTGTCAGCCACAGTGAATGCAAAACCAGAAGACTCACAGAGCAGGCCCTGGTGTCGCCTCACAACAGGACTTACGGGGTCTGATCTTCTGTTATATCTCAGTTAGGGAGATGGACTCAGCATGCCAGCAGAGCCTGAAACCACTACCTACATGATTCTTATGAGTAATTATTCTTCTGACTTAAGATTTGCCGAGGAGTATTTTTTTTTTAGCGTATTATGGGGGTACAAATGTTAAGGTTATATATTGCCTATGGCGCCCCTCCCCCCTCAAGTAAGAGCTTCAAGTGTGTCCATACCCCAAACATTGCACATCTTCCTCGTTTGGTTGTATATACCCATCCCCTCCTCCCCACTCCTGACACTCGATAAATGTTACTCCTATATGTCCACTTAGGTGTTTATCCATTAATACCAGTTTGCTGGTTAGTACATGTAGTGCTGTTTTTTCCATTCTTGAGATACTTCACTTAGTAGAATGGGTTCCAGCTTTAACCAGGAATATACAAGAGGTGCTATATCACCATTGTTTCTTAAAGCTGAGTAGTACTCCATGGTATACATATACCACATTTTATTAATCCACTCACAAATTGATGGGCACTGGGATTGTTTCCACAGCTTTGCAATTGTGAATTGTGCTGCTATAAACATTCAAGTGCAGGTGTCTTTTTCATAAAGTGACTTTTGATCTTTTGGGTAGGTGCCCAGTAGTGGAATTGCTGGATCCAATGGTAGATTTATTTGTATTGCTTTGAGGTATCTCCATATTGCTTTCCACAGAGGTTGAACTAGTTTGCAGTCCCACCAGCAGTGTAGGAGTGTTCCTATCTCTCCGCATCCACACCAGCATTTATTGTTTGGGGACTTTATGATAAAGGCCATTCTCACTGGAGTTAAGTGATATCTCATTGTGGTTTTGATTTGTATTTCCCTGATAATTAGAGATGTTGAGCATTTTTTCATATATTTGTTGGCCATTATTCTTTCTTGTTTTGAGAAGTTTCTGTTCATGACCTTTGCCCATTTTTTGATAGGGTTGTTTGATTTTTTCTTGCTGATTTTCCTGAGTTCTAAATAGATTCTAGTTATCAGCCCTTTATCAGATTTGAAGCTTGCAAAAATTTTCTCCCATTCTGTGGATTGTCTGTTTGCTCTCTTGACAGTTTCTTTGGCTGTGCAGAAGCTTTTTAATTTGATCAGGTCCCATTTGTTTATTTTTGTTGCTGTTGTGATTACCTTTGGGGTCTTCATAAATTCTTTGCCTAGGCCAATGTCTAGAAGGGTATTTCCAACATTTTCCTCTAGAATTCTAATAGTTTCACACCTAAGGTTCGAGTCTGTTACCCAGTGTGAGTTGATTTTTGTGAGAGGTGAAAGGTGTGGGTCTTGTTTTGGTCTTCTACATGTGGCTATCCAGTTTTCCCAGCGCCATTTATTTAATAAGGATTCTTTATTCCAGTGTATGTTTTTGTCTGCTTTGTTGAAGATTAATTGGCTATATGAGGATGGTTTTATATTTGGGTTCTCTGTTGTGTTCCACTGGTCAATGTCCCTGTTCTTGTGCCAGTACAATGCTGTTTTAATGACTATAGCCTTGTAGTATAGTTTGAAGTCTGATAAATTGATACCTCAAGGAGTATTTTAATAATTTTGATTTTCAAAATATTATGCATATGTCTCTCATTAGAAACTAGCAATGTGGAATCTTGGTTTCATACACCCAGCTCTTTTGAGCTTGGTTACTATGACATCTTGGATACTCTAGACATCTGATGAGATGGAGTTTGGAGCTTATAGACTGAGGACAGCCCTCAATCTACAATTCACCCCAGTAACACCATTTTGTAGAAATCTGTCCAGGCAGGCAGCCAGCATTCCCAAGGAGACACAGCCCTCTGTTAACAGTGTTTGTCACAAGTTTCTAGTTTCATATTTCCATTCCAGGGCAGTATCTTATTTCCAAATCACTCTCCTTTTTTTCTGGACATGGGATGCCCATTAGAAATAGCAATAGATAACTAAAAAAAAAAAAAATTCCACTTGTAGAGAACATGAGCTGTAACTGTGCGTCAGGCAATTCCTTGGCTACGCTGCTACATGCTCTCAGACTCCACCTGCTGTTCCATCCTTTACACAAGTCTGGTAGGAGTAGAGAAGAGAACTGGAGGCAATGTATCCATCAGGCAGAGGAATTATTTTTCAGGAATGATCCCAATTGTAGGAGATGATAAAATATTAGGTTCCATAACCTAATAAATGTGACAAGTGGAGCATAAGACAGGAGAAAGATGGCAAAGCATAGTGAACATACTCGACAATCAAATCTGAGTTCCAATCCTACTGTGCCATATGCTGAGTGATCTCAAACCATTACTTAACCTTGCTTTATTCATCTATAAGGAGATATTTATACGGCTTCTTATGAAAATCAAATAAGACAATAAATATTTTATTTAAAACCTTTAGCAGAATGCCTGCTTCTTAGAAGGTTCTCAAAAAAGTTTACCTATTATTATTTCAATTTCTCCAAAACATCAATTTTATTCCTGCTCCCAGGAATGCTTGTGCCTCTCTGGAGGTTCAGAAACTGGTACCCCAAAATATGGTGCTGTGACAGGCTGGACGTCTCAAGGTCTCTCTGACTTCCCCCACCTCCTGTCTCTCAATGCTCTGTCTCTCCCAAAGCACAGGATGAAGTCATCCCCTTATCTGCCTAAAGTCCAGACACACAGAAGAAGAAAACAATTACCTTTCTCTTTTTCCCTTTCATTAACTTAACTCACATAGCAAAAAAAAGACTGAAGTCTGTCAGCACACCTGGACAGACTTTTGTTATAAGCCATTGTCTTCTATTTTGGTCCCATTCAGTATTTCAAAGAGAACTTACTTCATCCCAAGCCATTATATGTTCTCCAAATCCATTCATTTCCCCTCTAAAATGCCACATTTTTGCCATCTACTTTCCCCTATGAAGAAGGGTATATTAACATCTGGATCTGATTGGGTTATTAGGAATCATTCCCCTGGGATTTCCCCATGCTGTACACATTAACATAAATTTTGTATGCCTTTTCTCCTATTAATCTGTGTGTTGTCAGCTGTTTTTCAGTGAACCCCCAGGGAGTGAAAGGGGAAGCTTTGCCTTTCAGCGTCTACATCTCCTATATGTAGCTGGCTTCTTTGTGTCACTTGGGTCTAACATAAATGTCATCTCTTCAAAGAAGTCTTCTGTGAGCACCCAGTTAGCACTTATCACTATTGGATATTTCTCCTCTCTTCTTAATTGGTTTATGTGAGCTTACAGGTGCCTGTGTAGGCATTTTCATTTTCTCCACCTGACTATGATCTCTGTGAGAACAGTGACTTTTTGGTCTGTCTTGAGCTTTGCTGAATCATCAGAGTAAGTGACTAGAATATCATAAGTTCTTAGTGTATATATATAGTATTTGTTCACTCTTGACTTGGTTACAGACCTTTGGCATTCTTAGAGTTAGCATTCAAGATTCGAGGTATTCTATAATAATCCTAAACAGTCACGAGCAACCCTATCACTTGCAATTTCTTTAGGCATTATTTGTTTTTAAGAAGCAAGATGAAGAGACCAATGAAGAGTAATAACAGTGGCAAAACAAAGACATGGATGTGAAAGTGGTCAGTGAAGGAATACTCAGCATTATCCATGTGAAAAAATCGAGGCAGGTTAAATATTTGCCTTGCCAAAAAGGAAAGACAGAAAAATTAGCTGAGAAATTAAAGTGCTCCTCTTTCAGCTTACTTATACACTAAGGAAAGATCAAAAGAAGGCATGAAGGAACATGGCAGAAAGAAATCACAAGTTAGATCCTGCAATGGATAAAACACCTAAGGTCTAATGACTTCATAAGCATTATCCCAGACCATAAATTTGGGATGAAAACAACCATTTCTTGGCCAAAAAAAATTGTTTGTTGATACAAACCTTAATATAGCAAGGCCATTTGAAACTACATTACTAATGTGTGACATAGGAAATGTAAATACCCTAAAACTCCTTTACAACTCTTGTCCTTCCCATGTATGCAAGGGATGCCATACTGGACTCTCTCTGAAGCAGTAAAGAACTACTATGATGAATGCCACGGCCATTATGATTTTATACCTCTAATAGAATGCAAGACCTCCAATCATAAGCAAAAATAATTTCCATCCTTTTTTCCCTTAGTATTCTTCATATACTCTTCACTCTGGCCAAACCACACTGCCACTGTGCCCCACACTTTCCAGATATATATGCATTCAGACTTTGCTTAGACATTTTCCCCTACTCTTCCACCATCTTACCCTAAATAAAACCCTTCCAATCCTTTAAGGCCCAAATCAAATGTCATTACTTCTTCCCTTTCCTCTTATTCCTTTTTTCAATTTGGGCTTCACCTTTTCTTTCTTGTGAACTTCTTTATTGCCCATCTTGTAGTTAGTTATCAGCCTCTCTCTCCTAAAGGCTACAAGATTTCCAAAGGCAAAATCAACTCATCTTTTTAAAGGCCCCAACAAACTTAACACAGTAACTTGCTCTCAGTAGGTAATTGATTATTATTATGAATAACCATTCACTGAACCATAAATTCTGAATGTATGATGATTCAAAGTTTCCAAATTCCTTTCTCATATGTCCGTTCAAATTTTCTTTCTTCTTTCCTCCATTTTCAATTTTTTTAAATGAAAGTTTATCATCCTATGGTTTGTAAGAGTACTTAATCTTAACCATTAGATTTATCTAGGAAAATAACTTAAAGTCATATACCATTATTAAAAAGTCAAAAAGCGCCGGGCGCGGTGGCTCACGCCTGTAATCCTAGCACTCTGGGAGGCTGAGGCGGGCGGATTGCTCGAGGTCAGGAGTTCGAAACCAGCCTGAGCAAGAGCGAGACCCCGTCTCTAATATAAATAGAAAGAAATTAATTGGCCAACTAATGTATATATATATAAAATTAGCCGGGCATGGTGGTGCATGCCTGTAGTCCCAGCTACTCGGGAGGCTGAGGCAGCAGGATTGCTTGAGCCCAGGAGTTTGAGGTTGCTGTGAGCTAGGCTGACGCCACGGCACTCACTCTAGCCTGGGCAACAAGCAAGACTCTGTCTCAAAAAAAAAAAAAAAAAAAAAAGTCAAAAAGCAATAGATGCTGATGTGGCTGCAAAGAGAAAGGAGCGCTTATAAACTGTTGGAAAATAATATGGAGGTTCCTCAAAGAAATAAATATAGACCTACCATTTGATCTAGTGATCCCACTGCTGGATATCTACCCATCCCACTGCTGGGTATCTACCCAAAAGAAATGAAACCATTTTTATCAAAAAGACACCTGCACTTGAATGTTTATCACAGCATAATTCACACTTGCAAAGATGTGGAATCAACCTAAGTGCCCTTCAATTCACAAGTGGATAAAGAAAATGTGGTATATAGATGCCATGGAGTACTACTCAGCCATAAGAAAGAATGAAATAATGTTATTTGCAGCCATGTGGGTGGAACTGGAGCCCATTATCCTAAGTGAAGTATCTCAGAAATGGAAAATCAAACACCATATGTCTTCACTAATAAGTGGGAGCTACTAGATGGGTACACATGGGTAGAAAAAAATATAAACAATATGAGAAACCAAGAAGTGGGGAGGGAAGGAAGGTGGGTGTGGAATAAAAACTTATTAGATACAATGAGCACTAATCTGGTGATGGGCACACCAAAAGCTCTGACTTAAGCATCATATATGTGTAAGAAAAACACTTGTACCCCCTTAATTAATATTTTGACATAAAAATAAATAAAAGCATCCAGTGTCATCAGAGAAGTTAAATACATCTATGTGTGCCTATACACACACACACACACACGCACATACACATATATACACCCACACGTCATGCACTACAACAATGTTTCAGTTAACTATGGAGCCTATACAATGGTAGTCCCATGAGATAATACCATATTTTGTATGGCACCTTTTCTATGTTGTACAGGTTTGTAGCCTAGGAGCAATAAGCTATACCATACAGCCTAGATGTATAGTAGGCTATACCATCTATGTTTGGGGTAGTACACTCCATGATGTTCACACAATGACAAAATTGCCTAAGGGCACATTTCTCAGAAAGTATCCTTATTGTTAAGTGACACCTGACATACACACACACACACAAACATATATACATACACATTACTATAGGTTCCCTAAACCAAGCTCTCTGAGTGGTTTTATCTCTATAAATCATCTCTACCCAATGATCAATCAAATACTAGGAAGGCAAAGCCACAGAAAATATATATGTTTAAAACATAGGGATAGCTGAGTTATTAAACTGCTGGTAATAACTCTTCTTGGTTTGCCCAAATATTTTGAAGCCATCAGCAAGTTTTCTTTACAAGTTCACAGTAGCTATATCTTATAGATCTTTACCTGCAGTGAAGGGAAGTTACCAGAAAGTTGATTTCCTAAGTCTTAAGCAAAAAATATTGTGATAACATAAAAGTGCCTGTGGAAAATGCATGATGCTGAACACCCAGTAGAAGCTCAGTTAATTTGGATTCGACCCAGGAGGCTGTTATGTTAAGGAAAAGCAAGTTGGGAGAAAAATCCGATTAACTATTGGAACATTTCTCCTGTCCCTGGGGAAGTCAACTCTGTAGAAGCTGAATCCCTGCAGTTCCACAGATGCAGTCTACTGAGGATTATCCTTTGTAAGTCTGTCCTGGTTGTGATATAAAAATAGAAATATTTGTGATCTTTTTAAGTATCTGAGATCACAGAGGGAGCAGCTTGGAATTACACAATCGTAAAACATTTCATTCAACCTTATTGAAGTTGTGTTGATGTGTGCTAACATCTCCTGTTAATGAAGTATAACTTCAATAATAATAGTAATAATGACAATAATGTATAATAATAATAGCTACCATTTATCAAATGCCTTATTTGTATCAGGTAATGTGCTTTTGGGGGATTATTTCATGTAATCTTCACAACATCCCTATGAGGTGTAGATACTATCATAAACTCCAGTTTACAGACATTGAAATTTAGTTATAAAAAAATTGAATTCCTTGCCCCAATGTCAGAAACTGGCAATGAAGGCAGGCGATCTGAATCTAGTTACCATACTGTCAAAAAATAATTTGCCTATATAGATGATAGCATATATTTGTTTTACAAACATACAGTTAAGGACATTTTAACTATTAGAAAAATATATTTCCAATACTCTCCCATGAGTCAAATTAGCCTGAATTCTAATCCTGATTTCACAGTTGTGTAACCTTTGGAGAGTCAACTCTCACCTTTTTAAGCCTCATTAAGCTTAACTCTTAAATGGATGTAATGACGCGTATTCACAGGATGTTGTTAAAATTTAAAAAGATACTATAAGTATTTGGCATACTCCCTGGGACCAAAAGAAGGGCTTGAAAAGTAGAACCAGTATCATTATCAATTATTATGACTACACACAGAAAAATCTCTTTGACTACATTGGAAGCTAGGAGAGCATATGCTTTCACACATATTTCACATTTATTTAGCACAGAGCTATAAAAATTAATGGTGCCAATACCAAAGAACTTACCAGCTCTGGGAAATTGTAAAATGAGTGATTACCCAAATAAATACAGAGTTTATGTTTATTGAACTATGAGATCAATATGTCAGTTTTCTTCTGTATTAGGTTTATGTCCCATGTATGTCCATGTAATAGAAGTGAATTTACTTTGAAAAAATATAAGCTTTTAAGAAAATATATATAGGCATTGAAATTTTCTGGACATTACCATTTTAGTGTTAGCATTCTTAGTTTTATTATCAGCTTAATTTTTATTTTAAAGATGATTTTCCTTGGGTTTTAACTGAAGATGCAATTAAAACAAAAGAGATAGTGAAGGATGTAAATGAGAGCGTATATATGGCCATGAAGAAAATTCAACAGATTGACACCTTTTATCTAAACACCCTCTTTTCCAAACCATAGATATACCCCTTAGATTGTGCAAAATGACATTTGTGGGTTGTTTTCTGTGATTCTCAAATTTAGGAAAAGTGTGACTAGCTTATTAAAAAAAGAGAAAGAATATTTCCGAAAAAATTGAGATGGCTAATTGCAAGGACATCCTAAAGTCTTCTGCCATATACAAGTAATGAACATATAGGTTATTTTATATTTATGCAGTTCAGCTTTTGATATTACAGATACTCCATAACCTCTATGTAGCTTACCTCCATTGTTGAAGAGTTTGGTTGGAAAAGAGAAAGGATTTTCTTTTATTTCTGCATAATTTTTATTTAGCCTGTGATGTAATACTTCTTTAGTGGGTCTTTTACATAAGTTCTATTTACGTTTCTCTATATTCAGATCAGGAAAATGGTTCCATCTAAGATAGAATAACTTGATCCAGGTAAGAACTTTACTGACCATAGGAATCAGACACTAGTACTTTTTGGTTTTAAGCTCATAGGTTTTGCTGAAAACAAAAACACAAACTGAAACAGCATTAGAGAACAGGAAAGTGTAAGCTTTGACTGTTGAACCAGTTTTGCTTTTTGCCTTCTCATAGTATTTAGCAGTTCTGTTTAATCCATAGTAATTTCAGAGAAATGTAATATCTCAGAGCCAGGCCCCTGAAGAAGCAGGCCCACAATTGGTCACACCAAGGTAACACCCTAGGGGAGACCTCAGCCTTCTTTGCCTCGCTATTTGTGAATCTAGTATTTATTATTCAGTAGGTATAACAACTACAGAGATTATTACTTGGTTTTAGTTTTGGATTTGTTTTCCTTTTTTTATAGTAAATGTAACCAAGATAACATAAATTCTGAGTCTGAAGTATAAGAAAGGAGGGGGGTATTACAGTTCACTCAGTCTGCATTATTCTTAGATTTCTGTCCTCAAGTTATTTCCTGTGAGACTTTTCCAACCCCTAGGTCATACCTTACACATCTAACTCAACCTCAGGCTGGAATCTTAACCTGTAAGTTAAACTTTAATTCCTAGATATTTTGAGTAATAATAGTGGGAATTTAGAGATATGGTCCTAAGCATAATCTGAAGGTATATTAATCAATCTCAAATTTTAGTTTGTATGTGTATGCACATATGTATGTATATGTATATATATGCATATATATGTATGTATACACACCCATATATGTATGTGTATATATGCATGTATATGTGTTTGTATCTATATATTTCCCCCAAATACCAAGAAATGCCCTACTTTGCGATCATTTATATATAAAGTTTGTAAATACTATAATCAGTAAACTCTGACCACATCACTAACCCAGTCCTTTGCCTCTGCTCAAAGCATGGCAATGCCTTCCCCAAATTATTAGACTAAACACTCTTCCATGACCTGGCTCCCATCCTTCTCTAGCCACATCTTACAGTGCTCACCCCTTTGATAACTCCCTGCAACCAAAGGCTTTTTTATTTCTAGTGATTCAGACCAAAAAAGAGATTCTCTCACCCAGAACTTTGTTGTCCAATGCACCTAAAAGCTGAGATGCCATTTCCAACACCCTTTGTTCCCCTGCCTCCCTTCCTACTTAACTTTTAGGTCTTGGTTAAATGTTCACTCAGGGACTTCATCTGGAAGGTCAATCTGAGAATAATCTCTCCTGGAACCCTTTCCTTTTTTTCTTGCCACCATTCCTAGGTGCATGCTTATTTGTGTTACTGCTAATTTAATGTCCTTCTCCTCCCCTAGATAGGGAGATTGTGTTTGCCTTCCTTACCCCTAGAACCATGGCTCCTAGCACAGCACCTATTTATGAACAAAATTAGAATCTTTTGCAAAGTTACAGATAAAAAGATGCAAACCTTCACACTGTTCATTCCTTCTAAACACCCTTTATTAATTTCATTTCAGAAATATTTTTCAAGAAATAGATAAGTGAGTACACTTTGTCTCAACATCAGACACCATATCCATAGAGAAAGAATGAATTGTAGTGTGAGAAGCTGCAAAGTCTTGTCACCATTAAAATGAAAGAAAAGATACAAAGTACACCCAAGCTAAGCAGGCAGTTAGGTACAGACAATACAAAGACAAAGTACTGGAAATGTACAAGTAGAGAGATCCAACATAAGAGGAAGTTAATCTTAACAGGTACAACGTTTGGGGTAGTATCCTGGGTTGCCTAGCAGGTACAAACTATACAGGACAGGTACACAAGGTAATTGGGAATAGCACTGCTTCTTCCATTCCCTCAACTCAGAATGTTCTTAGCTAATTTGCTCCTGCAACGCTTTTCAAACAGCACAAAAACCCAGACAGGGAAGACAAACTGTTCTCAGCCAATAGGAATTTTCATGTTACCTTGGAGATAAGGTCCTTTGCAATCAAACCTATGTCCTAAAATTCTCCTACAATCACCCGAAAGAAAGTACATAGCACTTAGACCAGAGAATGAGAACTTTTCCAGGGCATGCCCCAGCAAGCTGCTTGAAACAATCACAGAAGTTCCTAAAGTCATGGAGATAATTGAGACATAGAACACATACAGCAAATGCCCTTAAAATGAGCCAGAAGCCACATGCCCTGGATTTTTAGAATATTTCTATAAACATATTCCAATGGGAAGAATTGTTTTTCCTCATTTATGTATCATTTGTCATACGCCCACACAAAGCAATAGCAGAGACTGTTCTTTCCCCTAGTGAATTTACCATTTAAAGGGGAAACAAAACACATATAATTTCTTACTATTTACCAGCAAGTGAGATTCACAACTGACAAAACAAGTAGGAAAAGCACCAGTGGATCCAAATTGCTGCTCCCACTCACTCCTACCCCCTCTGTCTTCCAGATTTCTAGTGAGTTTTTCTTAACATTTTAATCCTTTAGCTAAGTTCCCAGTTACGTCCAGAACTTTTCAAAAGACAGGAAGCCAGGCATTAGTGGAATGATTTATTTTTCATCATAAATTCATTGCTATGAACTGAAGCAAACAGATGAAAAGATGTGGCCCCTAACTCCAAAACCCAATTCAGATAAGCAGACAAGCAGACAATTAAATGTTTAATGTCAAAATAACATAATACATACAACAGTATAATAATATATGCAGGCTACTAAAATAAAATAATCATTTTATTAGAAAATACTGATTTTCACATTGCAACTGTCTAGGTGAATTGTTATTCCTTTGCTCTCCCGCTAAAGCCTTCTATTTTACTCATAATAGCACTATCATAATAAAGTATAACTGCCTCTATGCTTGTCTGTTTCTTCCCCTGGAACTCTCGCTCCTGAGAGCTCTGCCTGTCTTCATCTCCTGTATATACCCACTGTCTCGCTGGGGCTCTGAAACATAGCAGGAACTTTAAAATATGAGTTGGATGGATGAATGCAATGATTCAAAATATGAAATGCATGGAGTCTCTTACTGCCTCGTGTCATGTCCTGCATTGACTAACTCTTGTTCATCTTTCCAGCTTCATCGTCTGTGCCTCTCCTCCATGTTCACTCTGCTCCAGCCACACTAGCCTCCTTCCCATTCCAATTACCAAGCATGTGCTGATCTCAGGCCTTTATTGTTGCTCTTCCATCTGTCTGGAATGTTTCTCCCAGATATCTGCCTGTCATGCTCTATTACTTCTTTCAATTCTGCTCAAATATAACCTCAACACCAAGGGTTTCCCCTTGACCACCTTATCCAAAATAGTCATTCCCCTGTCTCTCCTCTTCCCCACCAATGACTCATTTTTTATCTTCATAACATTCATCTCTAATTGCCTTCATATTTGTTTATATTTATTGGTTTATTGCTGCCTCTCCTTATTGGAACATAAACTCCATGATGATAGAGACTTCTTTTTAAGCACAGCTATATCCCCTAGGCCTGCAGCTGTGCCAGTCATCAAACACTTGCTCAAAAAATATTTGTTGAATTGAGTGAGAAGCCATCAAAAAAAAAAAAACAGTTTTGGGGAAGGCGTGCATTGCCTACATCTCTTCCATCTCTGATCTCTATAGCCAATCTATTTAAAAAGCTAGGATAAAATGTGTGGACCATATTAGAAAAAGAAAAAGTAAGAAAGAAAATTCAAATAGATCAAACAAAAAACAACTTGGATTAAAATCATTTTCCCTGGTCCTTTGTCCACAAAAGCCCCTATAGTTTTGCTGAGCCAAGTTACACATGTAAAATTCTGAACACATCACAAATATCCTTCCAGTTCCTGCTTGCTCCACAGAGTTTCTTTCCAATTGAACAATTACACCCTCTAAAAATATACCCAATCATCTGGATGCAAATGTGATATTTTATTGGTAGGAAGATACCACTCAATTTACCAGAGCCTATCCAAATTTTGCTGTGATTATGGCTTTTTGAAGGAAACCATGCTGTTTTGGTGGACAATTTAGCATCATATATCAAATTCCTTGGAAAGTGCATTGCTTTTGCCTGGATGATTGCACTTGTAGGCATGGCTCCCAAGGAAATATTCAGTCATGTATGAAAAGATGTATCCAAGGCTCTATATCATACTGTTGTTTCTCTCAAAATAAGTTAGAAACAACTTAAATATCTGCCAATAGTATTGTGCATCTAAATTGTGAGGTATTTATAATATATATATATATATAATAAAGTACTCTGCAATGAAAATAATGTGATATATGCCTACTGACATAGAAAAATGGTTATTATTTATAAAACCATATCTTTGTAAAGTGCGTGTAAATATGTAAGTGCATAGAAAAGTACCTAGATGGATATTTAAAAAAAGTTTTCTATGACTTGAGGAAGGGAATGGATAATGGCTGTTATTTATCATTCTTTTTACAAATGTATATATTATGATCCTCATGTCATAATAAGACTTTTTAAAAAACATTATAAGTGATTATAATATTATGAAATTGGAGAGGAAAGAAAATAAAATATGCCCCTTATAATTTACATCCTACATTTACAATGGGTATAATATCTTCCCCAATAGGGTGAAAATTGGTTCTTGTGGGAGGAGCAAATATCTTATTTTTTCATGTATAAAACACAGATACATACATAGTACATAAAGAGATATACAGTTTATAATTGGTATTAAAATTTCATGGAAGGCTGATTAGGAAAAATATATCTTATAAAACTCCTTATAGGAGTAATAATGAAAAAATGGTTGGGCATTGCCAATTCATTTCAATCTAAATATTTTAATCTTATGTTTGTGTGTCTTTTTGGAGATTTTAACAATCCTTTAATTTATTTTGCTCATAATTATTCTTCCTCACTTCTAGTATGTGCATGTTTAAATCCAACCACAGACCATAAGGAGAGGTGCCTACATAAATTCATGAGGAGTTTCTGAAACGATGTAAAGGGGTAAGGTTAGTGGATCACTAACAGCAAAAATCTTCAGCTTAGGAGAGAGTTAACTCCAACATCCAGTAAGCCACTTTACACATCTCAAAAGCAATCCTTAGAAATATTTCTGCTTTTTCTAATTGAGGTCAGACAATGGGAAGCTTTCCCTAATCCCCAGACATAGTCCCTTTTTTTTTTTTTTTGGCATTTGTACAATGCCTTCATTTAAGACCTTCCTTAAAAGCCTCTTCTCAGTGATAAATGGGCAATAGAGTTGGCAAGCCTTTTCTCTACTGACACTTATATTTCAGAAAGTCAGGATTATGATTAGAGAAGTACAATATCAAAGACAAGGCCCAAATCAGTCCCCAGAGCAAGAGAAGCTGAAATTAGAATTATTACCAGAGTTTCCTCCCAGGAACAATTTGGAATCCATCAAAAGGACAGAAGGGGATGATTCTAAAACATAAAAAGAGAGAGAGAAGACAGCCTCCACCTCCCAACACAAGAAAAACAATTTCTCCAGGTTGTCATAAAACATCCTCAAGGGCTGACTCAAATTCCAGTTACAAGAACCAAACAAGCTGGAGCTTTTTGGTAGCATGTCACAAAGAGTACTTACTCAGGCCTGAGATGAACTGAGTTCTTGGTTGAAAACTGAGTAGTATCACAGTGCTAAGTAAGATTCCTTGCCCATTGCCAGGAATCAGGTTAGTCTCATTAAAAATGGCTCTCTTGGGTGATGCTTCCCACATTAGTGGAAGATACAGCCATAAATTTAAAGAGAAGCTGTGGTAGATAGCACAGTGGCACTCCCAAAGATGTCCATGTGCTGACCCTGGAACTTTTCAATACATTACAAAGCAAAGGGAACTTTGGAGATGTGATGAAGGTTAAGGACTTTGAGATGAGGAGGTTAGCCTGGATTATCCAGAGAAGTCCAGTCGAATCACAGGAATCTTTAAAACAGAGAACCTGTCCCCTGGCTGTTGTTCGAGAAAGAGATTGGACGATGGAAACAGGGTCAGAGAGCTGTGACCTGAGAACTTGACCAGTCATTGGTAGGTTTTGAAGATGAAGGAAGGGGTCGTAAACCAAGGAGTGGCCTCAAGAAGCTGGGAAAGTTAAAGAAAGGGATTCTCCCCATAGTCTCCTGCAAGGTATACTGGCTTGCTGACACATTGATTTCAGCTCTGTTAGACAGAATTACCAGGCAAAAAAATGTGTTGTTTTAAGCCACTAAGTTTGTGATATACAAAATTACACAGCAACAAAATGAAACTAATATGAAGCCAAGGATAGAAATCTCAAGTGCTCACTTTGTTACCTACATTGCTAGTTCTTAACCATAATCCAAAATACCCTGAATGTTGGTTGGAGAAGCCAGACCTCCCTCCACAGTCAGATTATGCCCTTGAGAGTCACACCATGGGACTGAAACCTTTAGTACTCATCCCTATTGGGTACAATGAACCCTATTCTGGTGACAGACACACCAGAAGCCCTGACTTAGCATTATACAACGTCTCCATGTAACAAAAGCATTTATACCCTCTTAATATTTTAAAATGAAAAATAAAAAATAAAAACAGTACCCAAAACAATACCAAGGCAGGGCAGGGAAACGACAGTAAGGAAGAAATATTTCTGAGGATCCTTATCCATTTATCCCTGGATCTTTTAAATTAGTACTATAATGCATTAGGCAACATTATTCAACTTTATTTGCTCAATTGTGGCCTTGTTAGAAAAACAAAGGCCCTTCAAACAATGTGATTCCACCTAATTTTAAAATAACTGGGCAAACTGTAGACCCTGGCAATCAGCCCAGTCTATTCCACTTAGCCCTTTTTGTATTCACCTGACAACTTAAACATGATAAATGGATGCCCGGAAGAAAAAAGAGAAAGGGAGAAGCTTAACAGGTTCTTTAGTATGGCGACCCTGATTAGAATTATATATTTGATTATAAATGCATGGCTATTTTATTCTCAGCTCAATTATTGAGAAAGGTCCTCCCTGACACCTATTTAATGCTGCTACTTTCCCCCATATAGTTGTACTTCCCCATTTCCAGTCATTCACAACATTAGCACTATTTAAAATTGTATTTATGTTTTGGCTCATATATCTATGTTCGCCACTAAAATATAAGGTCCCTAAAATTGGAGATATTCTTGAATATGTTATTCATGTTACATCCCCATTTAGTAAAAGAATGTTTAACACATAGTAGGCAGGCATTAAATAATTTTGGAAAGGATGGATGGGTGGATGGACAGAACAGAGAAAAAATGGGATATTCAATGCCCAGAAGGTAAAAAAGTCTTTGTAGAACTGGTGTGATTTTATAAACCTTCAATGGGTGGCTATTAATTGGATGGAGAAAGCAAACATTCCAGGTGACATTCCCCATCCTACCCAAAATGCAGAGAGGAGAATGACTAATTTGTGGAGCATACTAAGTAGCCTGAAAATGGTAGACCACAAAGGAAGTAATGGACAGAAGAAAAGCTGAGTTTTTGCTTAAGTATCAAATAGTCTTTTCAAGAAGTGAGAATAAGTTAAAGAAAGGAAAGCATCCCTCACTTCAGCACATCTTCCATTCCCAAGTGAAGCCATTTGAAATGTCATAGTGAACTCCAGTTCTATGTTTGACTGCTCAAAGTCTGAGTGTGTGTGTTGGGGTTGTGTGTATGGGGAGTATAATTTGTCATTAGATATTCACTTCCCCATCACACCACCCAAGTGATGGAAGAAATAGTCTCTCCTGCTTCATTTTTGTTGAGTTTGTCCATGTGATTTGTTTGGTGAGATTAGTGCAGACCTAGTCTATTCCTTGTATAAGAGAAAGGATTTATATATGTGTGGTTTGGCTTCTTTCAATCATGCTCATGAGAAAAGCATGTCCCAAGTGCTATTGCTGCTTAGTCATGGCAGAACAAGAGACATTTGAATTAGATCCGAACCTGACCAATGGTGTGAAGTTTAGCACAGTCAAAGACATTGACATGAGTCAGCCATTGTATTTTTCTAGTTGGTATGCATTATTATTAAAGTAAACCTCACTAATAGAGCCAAGCAATGTGTGTGCATGCCGCGGAAAGCTAGATCATGAAATGTAGCAGAATGGGATATTTAACAAGCCATCCAAATGCATTCTTCTTCTACCATAGTGTAGAGGTGTCCCTAGGAAGTAGCTGCTGAGAAGAGACTGCACAACCTACTGCACCCAGGTAGCCACATGACAGCCCTGACCAATGGGATAAGACTGGTGTATGTCACTTGAAGTGATTAAAATGGCCAGGAGATTAAAAAGCCATCTCTTTCCCTTCAACCATATGGACACTGATGACTGAGGAGCCCTATGAACAGCAGAGCCATGACACCAAAGAAGTCTGGATGCCAAAATTACCATACGAGGTAAAGCCTCCGCAGATCAGACACACCCACATTTGGACTACCACATGGGCAGTTATGAAATTTCTATTTTGTTAAGCCACTAAAATTTACTTTGCAGCAGCTAGTAGTAACCAATGTAATATGTTCAACATGTAATGAAATTGTATGTATTACATACTTATTAAAGTATATGCACAGAATGAGAAAATGTTTATGTTCACTTAAGAGAATGCTTCTCAGAAGAGGATGTTCACTTAAAGAAACAATGCTGGCTTTCTAACAGGGTGACATTCTAAATACATTCCTGTGAACACATGTAACTGGATATTTAGGTGTTCTAGCTGATGAGGTTTCATCAGTGAAAAGATTCCTGCCCTCATAGAGTTATAACCTACTAGGATTCAGAAAATAAACAATCATAATAAATAAATAAATAAGTTAGAAGATAATGACTTCTATAGAAACAACAGAGCAGAGCAAGACTGTTGGGTGTGGTATCCTGATTTGTGGAGGTTGGAGGAGCAACTTTAACCACTGCTTAGATCACTGCATAAGTTGAGTTGAATGGGGGGCCGGAGGGGCACCCTCAACCAGTACTTTCCACTTGTATTCCTCACCATCTCCCAAGGTGATTCTGGAAACACTAGGACTCTTTTTGTCCTCATCTTGGCTCAAAATGAGCCAGGCTGTTGTTTTTTAGATGGAGGAAGAGAAGAGTTAATCAGACTTAGACGGGTTTGCAATGCAGAGGTCCTTCTGGAAAGCCTATCTGACATTCGTGGGCACACAGACCAGATCTGTTGGTTACACATTTACCATTAATAACTGGGGGTAGATCATAACTCTGGAGGTTCTGGTGACCCCTAAAAATCAAGTATGTTACTATTAACCTAAAACTATTACTAAGAGATTTTAAAAGTATAGGATCTTTGGTTGTGATGTCAAATCTAAAAAGACCAGTCCTAGGAAAGGGAAAAGAGGGTTCTTCTGATTAGCCCAAGTTTGACATTACCTACATGTAATTTGAAAAAGGGAAGGAAAAGGAAATAAAATAAAAACTTAACCCAGGTGCACAAAATATATTTTTAAAACATAAGAAACAAAATGCCTTTTTTCTCCCTTCCTACCTCAGACTATATTTATTTCAGCTGCTCACATCTCCTTCCAAATAGTTGGTCAAAACATCAATCCTTCTGGAACAAGCTTGAAAATGACTATTTTGGTCTACAAATTATCTTCGAAAAATCATTCCAAAAGTATTAGCATATTTTGTATTGAAAATAAATAAAGATGAAAAATTGTGAAGGAAAACTGGAAAATGTTTCCAGTTTCTGTATGCTGCTATGATGTTGCATTTAGAAAGCTGTGATTATTTCACAAATGCTGCTCAAAATTCCCATGATCTGTGCATTAGCTGGTATCAACATATTTTCTTTTCTTTTTCAAAAATAAATGTTATTGTGTATATTTAGGGTATACAACATATGTAGTAAAGTGGTTATTATAGTGGAACAAGTTAACGTGTCTATCATCTCACACAGTTGCTCATGCCCTTTTCCCATGGCAAGAGCAGCTGTAATCTACTCATTTAGCCAAAATTTTGAATACAATGCACATTATTATCTGTAATCCTCATGCTGTACATTCAGTCCTTCGCGTTGTTCATCCTTCATATCTGCTAGTTTGTATTCTTTGACCTATATCATTTTTTCCTACTCCACCTCAATCCTGGTAACCCCTGTTTTATTCTCTCTATATGTAATATAAGAAAAATGTTATCTGATAACACTTTTATAGATGTTTTTGGATTGAGGAATTTTTCTATAATGAAAATAGTTTTATTAAGGTCATAGGAAGAAATAAGAAAAAAAACTTGGACATAGGTTACTTTAGAATGTATTTTGTTTATCTTATTTTTACTGCACTGAAAAGTGAACAATCTGGCAGATAAAAGCATTAGTAATCGAAATAAGGGATCAGATTATTATGGGTCAGTGAAATATCCATTTTTTTTTATTTTTTGGAAACATTTCTTTTATCATTTCTCTTTTAATACTGATCAAAGTTGATCCGCTTCTTCACCTCATCATAAGCCAACAATAGAAGGTATGCACACTTTTTAATATTAGGACCTTTAAAAATTGGTTATGTTCATGAAAATGAAAAAGATGGTATAAACTGTGCTGGTTATTAAGGTTTTGCTTCCCAGCTTCAATCCCACCCTTCCACATTCAGCCTTGTGATTCTGGGATTGGAAATTCTGGAAACCACATTTATGCTTTGCCAGGTATTCCCTGTTAGATTGTTCCTGTAGGAGGCGCTAGAGAAAGGCAGCATAGTTGAAAGAGGGGAGGACTTGTTTCTTCCTGTTTTGCTTCTTGCTTTTCACCAGAGAGATGGCATTTGGTTACAGTTTCCAGGATCTTCTAGCAATCCCAGAGCCAGCTTCCTTATGTTGTGCAGGCAGCAGCCGCCAGACAGTGACCTCTCCTCAGAGCTCCACACACCTGGCTGTTAGGGCCCTTCCTCCAAGCTCTTGGGTTTAATGATCTCCTTCCTTTGCTCCCGAGGGTATTTCTCAGCCTGTTCAGGTTGTTATAACAAAGTACCATAGATTAGATGGCTTATAAACAACATAAATTTATTCCTCACAATTCTCGAGGCTGGAATTCCAAGATTAGGGTACCAATGTAGTCAGTTCTGACAAAGGCTCTCTTCCTTTGTAGGCTGCTGTTTTCTCCTTGTGTCCTCACATGGTGGAGAGCAAAGGGAGAGAGAAGGCCCTACTCCCATTTATGAGAACTCCATCTCCTAAAGGCCCCACCTCCTAATATCATCACATTGTGAGTAAGGATTTCAACATTTGAATGGTGGGGGCAGGTACAAAAACATTTAGCCCACACAGGATGGCAGTTACTTCCTGAAGTTACTACTCCTGGATTCCCTCTGGGTCCTCTTTTTGCCTTTTCAGTCTTTCCGTATATGTTTAATTCATTCTTTTTTTTTTTTTTTTTTTTTTTTGAGACAGAGTCTCACTTTGTTGTCCAGGCTAGAGTGAGTGCCGTGGCATCAGCCTAGCTCACAGCAACCTCAAACTCCTGGGCTTGAGTGATCCTTCTGCCTCAGCCTCCCGAGTAGCTGGGACTACAGGCATGCGCCACCATGCCCGGCTAATTTTTTTTTATATATATATCAGTTGGCCAATTAATTTCTTTCTATTTATAGTAGAGACGGGGTCTCGCTCTTGCTCAGGCTGGTTTTGAACTCCTGACCTTGAGCAATCCGCCCGCCTCGGCCTCCCAAGAGCTAGGATTACAGGCGTGAGCCACAGCGCCCGGCCTTAATTCATTCTTTATATGAAATTCCCTATGTTTAAATAGCAAGTATAGTGTATAGATTTTATGTTTGTGACTGGACATGGACTAATATAGGGAGTAAAGAAAATTTGAAAATCTGAGGGAATTTAAGACAATCTATTAAATTGGGCAAATGAGGCAAAATTATAAGAAAAATGAATGAAAAGTAAAAAAGCAATAAATGCCTACATAATAAATGGCCTACTTTATAAATTTCTCAACCTTTAAAATAAAATGTTTGAGGCCAAGGACAGTGTCTGATAGCTTTTGAACCTCTGAGGCCTTAGTACATTATTGGCCTAGACATAATAAACATCTAAATTTATTATGATGGGCTGATCTATTCTTAAAGGAGAGCAGGGCAGTCTACAAAAAAAGGGTAGATATTACATGCAGTGTTGCTTTTCTGCTGTCCACATTCTTTCTCCCAAATAGAGTTAGACAATTATAAATGACCTCGCCAATCTGTCTGTTTCCTGTATGCAACGGAGAGCAGCTGAAGAATATTACACAAAATTGCAATAATAGAAGATTGATGCCATTATCTATTATAGATATGAATATAGCTCGTTGCAAGCACTCAGCGCTGCCCCAAAATATTGTCACATTTTTCAAATTCCCATGACAGTCTTACTTTTTATATTTCTTTCCAAACTAACTTTTAACAGATAACACTGTTTTGTTTAAGAAAATAGAA
Source organism: Microcebus murinus (assembly GCF_040939455.1). NCBI lineage: Eukaryota > Metazoa > Chordata > Mammalia > Primates > Cheirogaleidae > Microcebus > Microcebus murinus. Next base: position 94,849,285 of record NC_134111.1, on the reverse strand, counting down.
GAAACCTGTGATAGCTACTTTAGTGACCCCAAATGAACTTCACCTTCTGTATGCATGACCTTGGATAGTCTCTTTCACATTGACTCTAGCTTTGGCCTTATGACTTGCTTGGCCAGTAAGCAAGTGTGAAGCAAACAGAGGTGTGATAAAGACTTGCATGTCAGGTATGGCCTCTTGGGAATGCTTCTTCTTAGAAGCCAGCTGCCATGTTGTAGGGATAGATTACTGAATCCTGAAAGGCCACATGAAGAAAGATGCCAGGGTTTGAAAGATCTTGTCCACCCAAGCCCCTAGCTATACATGATAGCATGAGAGACCTCAGCTACACCCCATGGAGCAGAACTATCCAGCTGAATCTAGTCAAACCTAGAGTAATGAGACCAGTAAAGAGCTTCCAGATGGCTGTGCTTGAGATGTTTGCTAGATGCTTACGTGGAGAGCAAAAGTAAACAATTGGATATAGTTCTCTGGATGATTGCAATAGAGACACAGGTTTGGTTGATGTTATTATAGAATAAAGATGATTTTTAGCCATTGAGTTAGATAAAATTGCCTGAGCAAAGACTGCAGAAGATCAGAGGGTCTAGAAACAACCCATGTGGAACTCAGGCTCACTCAGTTGCAAGAGGGAAGCCAAGAAAGGAAATGGAAAAAATATACCAAGTCAGGAAAAAACATAAAGAATTTTAGAAGCCAGGACAAAAGAATAACAAAGTAATTCTTGGAGAATCATTCTCAAGCCACAAAGTAATGGGGTGGTTTGTTACATGGCAATAGATAACTGGAACACCACTAGAAAGAAATTTCTTCTTATTCTCATCACTGTATCAAGAAAAAATCAGAATTTATACTCATTTCCTTATTTTCTCTTCTCTAAGTAGAGAGGGAAAAGCCCCAGTCCCATCAAAGTTCATGATGGCCTTTCTCATTCTTTGTCATCTTGTCAGGCACTTTCTCCGTTGGTTTTTCCTGTCTCACCTTCATCAGTCTTTCCCTCTCTTCAGGATCTTTCTCATCACCATCCTAACATGTTCTCATTCCTTTCATAATCCACATCATGAGACTGCATACACTTGCGTTACCCTGATCCCTCATCTTCTTCCAGCTACCACCACATTTCTCTGCTGTTTTTTATAGCTAACCTTCTCAAAGAATTATGTTTGCCCTCTCTCCACTTTCTTAAAATTCATTTTCTCTTCAACACCGCCCCCCCTCCATTTTGACTTCTGCCTCCACCACTTCCCAAGTTCTTTTGGCCCTAATCACCCATCACCTGTATATTGGCAGATCTAATAGGTTCATCTAAACCTGGTTAAGCTCTCAATGATCTGTCAACATTGATCAATATATCTTAGGGACCTCTTTTCTACTGGCTTCTAAAATTCCTCATGCTTTCTCCTGACTTGTTACTTTTTCTCCATTTCCTTTCTTGGCTTCCCCTCTTGCACCTGACTGAGCCTGAGTTCCAACATGGGTTGTTTCTAGACCCTCTGATCTTCTGCATTCTCTGCTGAGATGACTTTATTTAACTCAATGGCTAACAATCATCTTTATTCTAACAGCAACCAAGTCTGTGTCTCTACCGCAGTCCTCCAAGAACTACATCCAATTGCTTACTTTTACTCTCCACTTAAGCATCTGACAAACATCTCAAGCACAGCCATCTGAGAGCTCCTTACTGACCTTTTCTATCTTGATAATGACTCCACCATGTATGTATTCATTTGCTCAGCCTAGCATCATAAGATCTATGTTTGATTCTCTTATTCTTTCAAAGAGATTTTAATTGAGCACTTACTAGCACCAAACACATTTGATCAATACGATTCTTGTCCTACAGGAGTTCACTATTTAGAGTTGAAAACAGACATGCAGATTAATAGTTACAATACAACTCAAAAATGTTATAGTACACACAAGATAAAGTATGTCTATGAACAAGCAGATAGGATTTAAGTCTTATTCTCGGAAGTAGAAAAAACTATTTCAAATAGCTAATTTCTCAGAAATTTTGTTCTCATTACAGAAACCATTCAGTACCTCTTTTGGCTATTTGCTTCAAGGTAACCAAACAAGTTAGTTCAAAATTACCTTTTAGGATAAGGAGTTTTCAGGTTTGAAATAAATGCTTTCAGAAGCATTTTCCAATGTAGAAGCATTTCTTTTCAAGTTGTACATTCTTGTTGTAGCACTAGTTTATTTCCTTCCTTATCAGATGTCTTAAAGTTACTTTCCCCTAATGTTTCTACAGAAAATGGCCATAAAACCCATCTCACTTACTTCTTTCTGCATTCTTGTTTTGCTCCCATCTACTATAATTTTAGAGTTTCAGGAAACTTGACATCTCCAGTAAACCTCCTACTCTCCGGAGACACATGAACATTATGTAATTGAATAGTAGGGTACATTGCTTAATACTCAGACATTTTTATTTTAAGTACTTACATTTGGTGACAACTTGAGTATTAATAAAAGTATATGTGTATTTTACATGTCATGTTTCATTCAGGAAGTGCTAGAAAATTAAGGTCCAGAAAGAGTTTGGCATATCCAGGATAATGCTCTCTGGGCATGCTAAGAGCTAAGAGAAAATAATTATTCTTCAAATTTTAAAACTATTAAGAAAATGTGGCTTTCATTGTGCCTTTAGGGGTGGGAAATGCCATAAATAATATTGGATATTGCAAAGCATTTTTCTCTACTTCAATAAATACTCCAGCAGAGTAAGCAATTACTGGTAACAGACGTTAGTTGGTATATAATGGTGAAAAGTAGTTAGCAAGAATTAACTACTATTAGCTAACTTATCTCTGATTAGTAGATTTAATATTAATTCTTGCAGCTTTATTTCTATTAAATAAAGGTTAATTTCAATATATATATAACATAACTTGTTGCAGGAAATTTAGCGGAGATATAAAGAGGAGGAAAACCTTTCAAAATACACAGCTTAAAGAAGATGACCAGGCAGAAATGTCAGCAATGCCAAGACTGGTGTCACACTATGGAAGGGTGTACAGAGAAAAGAATGTTCAGTTTCAGAAAAATACATTCATGGGAGGAGATAGGTAAGTCTTCACTTCAGGAAGTTTTGAGGCAGCAATGTGAAGGAGGAAGGGATTTCCCAAAGGCCAGGGGGGAAGTAGACCAGCATTTCATACAGGTGATGCTGTGAGTAATGGCAAGGGGCAGGAAGAAGGAACAGCATAGGCTCAGAACTCTGTGCTCCTTGTCTTGTGGGAGAGCCTTGGAAGAGCAGGTGAAGGGAAGGCCTGGCCTTTCAGCAGCAGCTGGAGAGGGCTTGGGAGCTCATCTGAAGGCTGGCCTTTATCCCAGACTTGTGCTTGAGATTTGTGCTTGAGAAATATGAAAGTTAAATACAACCCTTTGCATTTATTTATTTGATGAAATAACTCTGGTTGCTACATTTATAATTTAAGTATCTTTGTATCTCTTATTGAAACTTATTGGTGGCTTACAATCTTTCAGGTTGCAAGAAAAAATGTAAATGTAATCAACAGCAAACATTTAATGAGTCTTAATCTATATGGAGTTCTAGGATCCTTTTCTTACAGAAAAGATTTTACAGATAAGACATATGTATCCCACATACATCTATATCTATATCTGTATCTCTCTATATATCTATCCCCAGTAAGGAAGGAATGGAGGTGATATTATGAGTAACTGCTTCAACAGAAAGGGAAGGACTTTTCTCACTAATTATTACCAATTCCACTGCCCCTACCTTGGTCTAAGCAACCATCATCTCTCCCCTGTATTTCTGCAGTAGCCTCCTGACTGGTCTTTCTGATTCTATATCTGACCCCTAACCCAGTCTGCCCTCAGCAGGCACCACAATAGATCATACCACTGTTCTACTCAAACCCTTACAATGGTTCCCTTGGAGTAAATCCCAAGGTCCTAGGATGGCCTACAAGGAAGCTACAGGGTCTCACTTTTTTCCTCTCATATCTGATTTCCTGGTCTTGTCTTTTTCATCCAAAATGCTCCCCCAATACTGACCTTGCTATCCTTACTATGCTATCCTTACTATCCTATCCTCCTGCCTTTGGGCTTCTGCAGCAACTGTTTTTTCCACTTGGAACTCTCTACTTCAAGATATCCACATAAGTCATCCTGTACCTCCTTACTGTCTATTCACATTATCAATTGATTGCATTTCAGTTCCAATTCTATCTTCTTTTCCTCCTTATACAAGGCATCTAGGCCCTTTAAATATTCTCTCCTGGGCTAGCAGGTCCAATGCTAAGCTTTGTCAGTAGGAGACACTGGACAGACATTGAAGCAGAAAAGAGTTTTGCTTCCTGGTTCCAGTATCTCACTAGCCAAGCTCCTTCAGTGCAAGCAACTTCTCTGGCATTTAGCTCTGCAAACACCAAAAAGCCATCAGCTGTCTGCTGACCTTGTGCCATCACGTAGTGGAATGTCTCTGGTGAGAAACTCCTGGACCTCGGCCCTGAGTTGGAGGCTACTCTATGTCAACCCTAGACAGTAGTGGCTGTTTTTTTTTTATCTTCCATTCCTATGTTCTTTGCAGCTTGCTTTACTTTTTACTAGCTGATTTCCTGTTATTCCAATCCCATTATGGTTAATGATTCTTTATAGTAAACATTCCATGTTCAAATTACTATATGGTTTATCTCTCCCAATTGGGCCTAGACTGATAATACAGTGTTAGCTCAAATATCAGCATGAAGTCTTTTATGCTGTCCCTACTTAAAATTTCCTTCCGGACATCTTTACTTTATTCTGGATTTTTCCTTCTTCTGTTGCACTGATCATCCTCCAACATGCTAGCCAGTATATGGATTTATAATGTTTACTATTTATTAACTGTTTACTTCTACAAGAATACAAACACCTTGAAGATAAGCATCTTTTTTATGTTTCTTCATGGATATATCTGAAACTTGTAGAACAGTGCCTGGAACATAGTAGGTGCACAATAAATATTTGTTAAAGGAATAATAACATTGATCACAAGCAGTTGTCTCTCTGAATAATTCCTATATTGGCCCATAATGGGAGGGTTTATCTTGTTTTCAGTGGCTACATTCAGTATTTCCACATCCTTTGGGGAATGAGAGAGATGTTAATCCTTCCATTTGCTCTAGATTGTACATTACAGAAGCTGCTTATCACCATATATGCTGCAATTAAGATAATCTTTTCCTCTACCATTATATAAGAATGTTGTCTCAACATCTCCAAACTCATTTAGCCACTTTAACCAAAGCAAGAACTCTTATTCAGTTGTTTTTTGAATGTGACAATTGTTTTTACATTTAATCTACTGAATTCCCTGCCAAGTCTATTTTCACATATTGCTAGAATAAAGATTTCCAGAAATTAAAATCTAAATTTTGGTTAGAAACATAAGATAGCATGCCAGCTAAGAAACAGATGCATATAGCTCTGGTTTCTGTGATCTGAAGGCACATAGATAGAGCATATATTTACCTTTTCCAAAGATTATGTAGCATGTCAATAACCATGGCCAAATTACCCAGACATAGTTAGGGATAGAAAATAAAATTAAAATATATCAAAACAGGTGAGGTCTAATTTTCATTTCTCTTGCTACCATTTAACATATGGGTGCAGTCTCTTTTTACTATATGAAAGTGAGTTTTATAATTTGAATTTTATCTCTGTGTACTCTTGGCTTTCTATTAAAGATAGTGAAGCCTTGGTATCACATAGACATAGAAAACTATATAAAATAAAATAAGCATCTGAATTCCCCAAATAAAGATTATATATGGAGAGTAGAATTTGGTTATTTGGATCCACAAGAATATAACTCAGTTTGTTTAGCCATTTTTTTTAGAGATATAACAACATTTTCATTTAGTAGCAATACACTTTTCCATTTTAAGCATTTTTATAAGAAATATTTCTAAAATACATGACATGCTTATTTTCACTAGTTTAAGACCCTTCCATTGAGAAGCTCTCCCTGGCTCTTCTAGTTTGGGGTAGGAGCCCTTGATCTATGTTCAACATACTTTGTACTTTCCTTTCCAAAGCACTGATCCTACTTCATTAAGAACGCTTGTTTGTCTGAAGCTCTTGCTGGATTGTAATTACTTTTAAGAAAAATAATCTATCTTTCCTGTGTCCATATTACCTAGCATAGTGTAAATACCTGTTGGTTAATGACATCCTCAGGAGCATCACTGCAAACCCTGAAGCCACACAGGGCAGATCATAATCTAGGTCTTCTGAGTGGGGGTAATCTTTGACTTGACACAAAGTGTATAAATTCTTTTAACTTTGTTTAATATTGTTTAATATTAGGTAGCAGTCATTTCTGTTCCTTTTCCCATGTTTATTCACTACCTCTAATATACTATGGGGTTAGAAACCTCAAATCAAATTTATACTAAGTAGAAATAAGAAAGAGAGAAAGAGGGAAGGAAGGAAGGAAGGAAGGAAGGAAGGAAGGAAGGAAGGAAGGAAGGAAGGAAGGAAGGAAGGAAGGAAGGAAGGAAGGAAGGAAGGAAGGAAGGAAGGAAGGAAGGAAAGGAAGGGAGAAGAAAGGGAAGAAGAAATAAAATAAATACACTAAAATTCAGAAGCCTTAAGGAAGGAAGGAAGGAGAGAGAAAGGAAGGAAGGAAGGAAGGAAGGAAAGGAAGGGAGAAGAAAGGGAAGAAGAAATAAAATAAATACACTAAAATTCAGAAGCCTTACAGCAAGAAGAAAGAGTTTGAATTCTCTAGTTATTTTTTATTCTTCTTAGTTTTCAGCCATTCTGGTTAGATGAAGCTGTCAGAAAATAGAGATTTCCAAAGGGTGATGTCTCTCTATGTTCTGTTCCATATAGTCAACTTAATTTAATGCATATTAATAGTGAAAAATAAATTTAAAAAACAGCTAGTCTTAAATCACTGCCCTCCCACTTAACAAGAAAAATCACAGAAAGTGACTCATAATAGAAATTCTTAGTACAGACATAGGGCCATAAAATCAAAGTACTCTTTATGTGAAAAGTGTATGCTTCATTGAGGTCAATTAACGGCAAGATTTATGCACACATGCAGTCACTCTGCCTTAAAAAATGGCTTTACACACTGTTCTCTAAGATAGGCTGAAGAACTGCTCGAAAGCTGGCTGCCTATAAACTGAAAAAACATAATTAATCTGGAAGAATATACCTGTTCTCTAAAAGTATGATAGAAATGGCTAAGTGAAACACTGAAATACATAAGCATAGAAAGATTAAAATTAACATCCAAAAGCCATTTCAAAAAAAGAAATCTCAGCTCCATTCTGCTTAATTGAGAAACTATTTTTAAACCTTATCTGAATGGCACAAACTGACCATTCTTTGATTTATATCATTCAGATAAACTAAAAGGTACACTGTGCCAACAGCACATTGCCGCAGTCTGTCAACGGTGTTCTTTGTTACCACCCCTAATTCATTTGTGTACCTACCCAGGTTCAGAAATGCAAAACAACAGAAGAAATACAAGGTTTTACAAACCTAAATGCAAGCAAAGCAATTTCATCTTTCAAATCATTCAGAATGGTTACTGTATTGTAAACAAAGCTGGGCCTGAGGTGATCAATGGAGGGACAATTCACTTATACTCTAAGGGTCATGAATCACTGTGCTTCTCCTCTAAGCTCTCCAGTGCCTGAAGTTTTTTCTATATTAAAGATGCCTGAAAGTGTATTAACTCTTCCTAGCAATTAGTCTCTTGGAAGACTTATTTATGAAAATGCAATTATTCAAAATATTCCCATTCAGCATTACCAATTAAGCTCTACTCTGTGGTAGGCATCAAAGGTACGAAGACAAAAGGACAAAGTCCGTGTCTTTAAAGAGTGCTTGCACTCATTATGATCCAAAAATGTAGGTGAATATTTAGAATATACTATAACAGCAGGTATAATGGCATTATATACAAAGTATAGTTCAATCACAGAAAAATGTGCTTACATTTTACCTTACAGAGAAGATGGCAGTTGACCCAGGACCTTGAAGGATGTGTGGAAATTTGTAGTAGAGACTAATTTGGAGAAGACATTCCAGAAAAACATTTTCACAAGCAAGGGAACAGAGGCAGGAATAAGCATGGCTTGTTTAGAGAAAATCAGGTCGTCTGAGTCCACTGTGAGAGGCACTGATGGCAGGAATGTGGCTCTGCAGGCAGGCAGGGCAGACAGTAAAGGCAATGCTAGTGAGTTCACTTTTTATCAGGTAAAAGATGAACAGGATAGTGACATGATCTGATGAAATCACAAGCAGAACAGTGCTATGATTAGATGCACATGTGAGAAAAACCTCTCTGGAAGTAGTAGGGATGATGTGTACACGTAGGTGAGGCTGCAGGAAAGAAGACCAGTTAGATGCCCATGCAATTATCCAGGTGGGAAATGACAATGGCCTTAGATAGAAGCGTAAAGTGCAAATGGACAGAGGGATTTAGATGGGAGAGGAGCAGAATTGTCTAGACTCAATCACTGACAGCCATTGGGGTAAAGGAAGGAGTGCAATCTGGTAGATTTCCCTTTCACATTTCTAACTCGGGTGTCAAGATAGGAAACAGAGAGGAAATGCCTGGGACAGTGTGGATGTGGTGAGTTTATCACACTCTCTATGATATCTGCAGACAGATATGGATCTAGAGATTCAGTCAGACATCTGCAGAGTAAGTAGAATGCATGACTTATTATTCAACAAAGATAAGAATGAGAAGATGGGAGAGCCTATGACAGAGTCCAGGCTGATGGACTCTTTAAATAATGATATGTCATCATTTAAAAATCAGGCAGACTAAGAGATGCCCTCAAGGAAGATGGAGCATGTAGTAAAAGGAAGAAAACCAGTAGATTGCCAGGCATAAAAAAAACATGGAGCAAATTTAGAAAATATGTGAGTTTGTAGTCTAAAATACTGAAGAAAAATACCAAAGGACACTGATAGAAAAACACAATTGGGAGGGGACTACACTTTTGGTAGTTTGTTACACAGTAATAGAGCACTCCCCCAAATCAAACCCAGGTCACAACAGACACTCAGAAACTTTGGGCTTATTTTCTTTCACAGAAGACTCCATCTGTGCCAGTGACATGGGTAATGAGTCATCTTATGAATCTAAGACACTGAACAAATTATGCCGATGCCAGACTCTTCACAGAAAGATGTTGGGTGGGACCATTAGAGGCAGACTAGTTCTTTGGAGTAGACAACAACTATGGCTAAGAAAAAGATGCATTGCATGATGATTTGACTTACAAACTGTTTCATTCATGAGCCTCGGGGCACATTTAGAAAGAGATCACATGCGGTAGATGTACAATTCCATCTCCATCTGAGCAGTGCCTGGTTTGACAGATGGGTTTTACACTAGGAAGCCTGGCAGCTTCTGATTCTGCCAACCTGGAAAGAGAAATCCAGGAATGTGGGCCTTCCGCGATAACTTCCTACATCCCCTCCTCATAGAATACACAGGGATACACTCTACAGCACCATCCAATGCCAAAACAATGGAGATTTTGTGAGCTTTCCTTCCATTCTCTTTGTGTTTTATTAGCGTAGTGCTAAACAATGCTGTGAATACTTCTTAAAGGCACACTGTGAAATGTAAATGCCACTTGTTATGTAAACAAAGGCACTAAGAAGACAAGTTGCAGTCATCCAGATGAGTGAGTTTGAAAGCCTCCAGAAAAGCCACTGCTGAGCACTTTAAGCTAACAAAAAATTGTTGGTGAGAAAGGAAAGAAAGACCCTTTCAGGGAAAGAGTCAAATAAATTCTGAAAAATCTAAGAAGATACTCAAGAGGCCAAATATATGTCCGTATATTTTCTGAGGCTCCATCATCTCATTTATTTTCAAGGTCTGGCCTTCAGGAAAGTTTGGGAAGTGATGCCGTGGTCTTCACCACCCTCCACTGTCTGAGAATGCAACCCAGCACTGAGAGAGGAAGGGGGAAGCAAAGTTATTGAGCATCTGCTATTTGCCAGACACTAAGCCAGATGTTTTGCTAACTCGCTTTTTCTGCCTAACAACTTTGAAAGATGGATTACTTTTCTGTTGCTGCTTAACAAGTTATCACAAGTTTAGCAACTTCAAAATCAATGTTCTTTATTAGCTCATAGTTCTGTAGATCAGAAGTCTGGGTACAGCCAGAACGGAAAAAGGATGAGTTCTCTGCTCAGGGTCCCACAAGCTAAAATCAAGTCGGCAGCCAGGCTGAATCCTCAACTGGAGGTTCTGGGGGAAAATCCACTTTGAAGCTCATTCACTGTTGGCAGAATTCAGTTCTTCACAGTTATAAAACCAGTTATAAAACTTGCCCTGCTTTCTGGCTGACTCTCAGCCAGGGGGCTGCTCATTTCCTTGCCACGTAGTCCCCTCTGCCTTCAAGCTAGTGACTGCGCTTCAGGTTCCAGGATGATACAGGACAACTACACCAGGGAGTGGGAAATCTCAGATATCTTAGAATTCTGCCTATCTCATAAGGCCAGTATTGCTATTCCCATTGGACAGGTGAGGAAACTGAGGCTGAGGGAGAGAAAGAGTGCTAATGTTGGCAGCACTGGTATGAAACCAAAGTCTATTTGCCTCTAAAATCCTGTTTTTCTATTATGTCATGCTGAGTTGTAAAAGGAACAGTCTTTTAAAAAATATTATGACCTTTTTTTTAAATTTTTTTTTTATTTCACCATATCACAGGGGTACACATGTTAAGGTTACGTATATTGCCTTTGTCACACCCGAGTCAGCTTCAAGCGTGTCCATCCCCCAGACAGTGTACACAGCACTCATTAGGTGTGTATATACTCATCCCCTCCTCCCCCCTCATGACCTTCTTATAAGTGTCAGAGATCTGGGCTAGTAACTGAAAAGCAAAATCAAGTATGTGGCTGGTCCTGACCAGTGCTGATTTAGATTCCCAAACTGGGATTCTGATCCAGGAAGCCTGTAAGTTCCCCCAGAAAATAAGCATATGCACTTGCTTCTACTCCTCTTTCCTCAACTGCCCCGGTTGCTTTTGAAGTTTTATATTGGTGGAAAATGAGCTTTGGGTACCTTTAAATTGTCAATATCAAACAGCCAAGGATCAACAAATATTCTTTGTAGGAAAAACCACATTATTAAAATGTGTCAAACGTATTTCTTACCTAGCTAAACAACTAATCACATGGAAGAAACACACATGGTTGTCATGCCAGATTTTCTGGTTTCTAGAAATCATTCCTTTAAATCATTGCTTGCCCTGTGACCTGGATAGAGGAAATTAGGCTGAGTTGGAAAGTTAGAAGCAAATTTTTTTTTTTTATAAGCAAATGAGAGGAATGACAATTTCTGTTCTCTTCATCACTGGAGCTGATCTCCAGTACAGTAGACTAGACAATCAAAGTATTTGCTGAATAAATGGAGGCATGAAAAACAACACTCTTAAAGGCTTTACATTACTCTAGTTGGTAATCTTTATGAAAGGTTTTGTTTTTGTGTTTGTTTTTAAGGCAGTGACCTTATAATGAACTTTATTTTCATTTGGTTCTGGCTAACCATACATTCCAGGTTTTTAAGGACAATCATGATTCCAAATATCTCATCAGATTTTCCAATTTTTGATTCAAAAGATATGACTCTAACATACATGTCTAAAAGATAAAATCAGAAATCAGGAGAATCATCCCAATTCAAAAGTATTTCCTCATTGTTTTGTAAAGAGACAGTCATGAAATAATTCAATAAATTAAGGGTTGAAAATGACTTAAAGAAGAGATTGTAACAAATGGAAATTAAAAATACGTGTTTTTTTAAGACTTTGAAGTGTAGAGATACTTGAAGTTTAATAAAAATATGTTTTATTAAATATACTATGTATTATATTAATATTATAACATTAGTAAAATATTATTACACCTGGGCAATATTTCCCTGTTTATTTTCGGGTTTTGGGGGGGTTGTTTGTTTTTGCTTTTCCTCCTATTTATTTATTAATTTTGTGACAAAAAAGTGTATATATCATTATATAAAACATGTTGTTTTGAAATATGTATACCTTGTGGAGCTAGCTAACATATGAATTACCTCACATACTTATAATTTTTTATGGTGAGAACAGTTAAAATCTACTCTTCTTAATGATTTTTAAGAATTAAATATATTATTATTAACTATAGTCATCGTGTTATACAATAAATGTTTTAAACTGATTCCTTCTGTCTAATTAAAATTTTGTATCCTTTGACTGACATCTCCCTAATCCCCACCCGTCCACCCTAGCCCCTGGTAACTATCATTCTATTCTCTGCTTCTACAAGTTCAACTTTTTACATTTCGCATACAAGGGAGATCAAGTTGTATTTGTCTTTCTGTGCCCAGCTTGTGTCACTTAACATAGTGTCCTCCAGGCTCACCCTTGTTGCCATGAAAGACAGGATTTATTTTCTTTTCGTAGCTGAATAGTATTTCCTTGTGTATATATCATGTTTTCTTTATCCATTGATCTATGTATGGATGGACACTTAGGTTGATCCATAGCTTAGCTGTTGTGAATAGTGCTTCTATGAACATGGAGTGTAGATATCTCTTCAACATACTGGTTTCATTTTCTTTGGATATCATACCCAACACTGGGATTTCCAGGTCCTATGTTAATTCTGTTTTTAATTTCTTGCTCCATATTGTTTTCCACAGTAGCTGTACTAATTTACCTTCCTAGTATTAACTTCTATTTGTGTAACAGTTTCTTTTTACCATGCACAGCCATTGACATTAGTTTATTGGATTGTCATAAAGCTGTGTGTGTGGGGGGGTGCTTTTTAGTTCTTTATAATCATTTTAAAGGTAAAGAAACAGTCTTACTGGATCACTTGCCTAAAGTTAAGGTTTGCCTGTTAAGTTCAATCTCTTTTGTCCAAGCCATATGGCATTTCTAACAGGCACATTATTGAGAAATAAGGATGACAGATGTGAGATCACCTCCACTGCTGGATCACACAGGAGACACAGCTCGGTCTTCCTGGTGAACAGCCTTTATTTCATCTAATCCTTCCTCAGAATAAGCAGGTACCACCCAAAAACAATAGAAAAGGGTAATTAAAATACTAACAGTATACTGATCGCCAGTTTATGCTCACCACTATATACATTTTTAAAGTTGTTGCTATTGTAGAAGATCCTAAAATAGTGTAGTGAATGCATATTTTTAATGTGACAAAATTATAAGTTTAAACATTAGATTATACTTTTCTTGATATATAATTTTTTGTGTGAGTTCAAGTTTTTTTTTTCCCCCTGCCCTGAAAAGCCATTTTGCTACAAGTCCAGTTCTTTTTACTTTTATCCACAGGGAAGTCATAATCCCCTACTTAAATAGAAGCTGGTTACCATGGAAATCATTCTAATGCCACTGAATCAATATTTTGATTTTGCTGGCATTTAACGTAAAAAGAAAAGACAGGCTAAGATTTATAAAAGTCACTTTTTATCTTTGTTATAATGTTGATAGCTAGAAAAATTGTAAAGAAAACATATGCTTAATAATGAACTCCAATGAACATACAATTATATAGAACTGACAGTTCATAAAAGAACAATCTACATATTTATATAATTTGGGCTTTGATTACACACATATGCACGTATGCATTTGGAGTCAGGATTTTTTTTCCCCATCTCTGAACTAAGCCTTGATTCTACACTGCTATTATTGAAGTCATAACTTGCTAAAAGAGATTTGAGTATATCCAGTTTTGCAGTTGCCTTTTTATTAAGTGTTATACAGAGAAAGTAAAATTCTCCTGGAGAATCACTTTTCCAATAGAAGTCTACCATTTCTGTACCATATCCTAATAACTTATGTAGTCCTCTCAACACCCTCAAAGATCCACCGCAGCTGAGGGTGTCTCAGTCTGTCCTAAGAGCTCCTTTTGAAGAAGAAATGTTGGACTTGGACTTTGTGTTTAATGCGCCTCACTACCCATCAAGTACTTTTCCAAGTCTAACAAGTCCTCACTGCTGTAATTTAGTCACTTTCTCGTCTTCAGAAGAAATAAAGATTAGAGAGCTGCTGTCTTCTGTTTGATAACTAGCCATTGGGAACCCTAGATCCTTAGATGGTGAAAAGATCTGAGAATTATGAGCCTCTCCACCTCAGGAAATAGTCACCTGAACATCGCAAATGAATGGGGATTCCCTTCTATTTTTAAGACAATTGAATTGTCACTTACATTTTTCTTCTGTGGAACAGTAATCGTGATTTTTCCCATGCTTTCACTCTGAGTACCCAGCTCCCCATCCCATAAGGGGGCTGTTCTGAAGTGTGTATTTTACACTGTTTGCAGGAATGTTCCTGGCAGCGTGACACTGCTGGATAAAACATTCCTTACTGGCTGCTTTCCTTGCCTGGTCTCTTTCTCCTTTCCCTTCGGGTGGTTCTTTTATTCCCCCTTACTCCTGAATCATTCCAGATTGCATTCAGGCCTTCATCATCCAGAGACCACTGTCTTAAATCAGTGAAATTTTTTCAAAAACAATTTAATATAATTGATTATGTAGTTTTCTGGACTTGTGGACACAGGATCACAGAAAATAAAAAGAAATGAAAAGTACCAAGTAGCAATATCAGAGGAAACTTGAGAATATTTAAAATTTACAAAAGGAAGGTCTCTGAGGCCCTTTAGTGTATTATAAAGTAAATTAAACACCTACATTATTTCTAAAATCATCAATTTTTTACAAGTTGAAGGACACACTCATAACCCTGAACCATGAGACAAATAATCAACTATTTACTATCTCTAGGAAAGCAGAGGAACAATAGAGTTATGCAAATATACATACAGACACCCCCTCCCCCACTCACACACAAATGTCCTTTGTGGTACTATTCATTGTAGCTAAACAAATTAGAACCAACCCAAGCATTCATCAAGATAATGATTAATTAAATTATTATGTTGTATACTTCTCTCTGTAAAAATGATATTTCTTGACAAATTGAATGCCATGAAAAATAGTCATGATAGAATAAGTGAAAATATAAAACACAAGACTCTATGAACTCTGATTTCAATTTTGCACATATGCATACATGTTATTAACATGTGTGCTCTCATGTACATACATATACACATGATATATTTTTGCACATATATATTTAGTGGGAAAACTGAAGCTAAGAGGAGATATTCTTTATTGAATTGAGGGATTGGCTCCATCTCCAGGCATTTATTTGTATTATTTAATATGCAGTGAAGTTAATGTTTTTTGGTTAAGGCACCTGACACCACTAAGGGAGAAAGAAGAGCTGAGGGTGAAGGAAGAGAGATGGTACACACCTCATGGGCACCTCATCTCGTGGACTTGACTTGAGCTTCTGTGGAAAGATTAGGCCAGAATACCAGGGAGCTTTTGTGAGGGACGAGGGAGGCCACCTGACAAAGAACTCTGCCTAGTTGAGAAAAGAACCATGCTGCTTCCACTCTCCTGCAAAGCATTTTGAAACTTGGTACCATAGGGGCTGGCTCAGGGAAGCTTGCCATGGAAAAGAGATGGCAGAGAAGGAGAAAGTAAGTGGGATTTGGTGAATTCTGCCCTCAAACTGGTTTCTGGCAGCATGGGGAACCGTGGGATGTTTTCCATAACAGATACATAAAAGTCTGAATGGGCTTGTGCAACAAATTGAATGTTTGTATCCCCTAAAATTAAAATGTTGGAACCTTAAACCTAAAGTGATGATTCTGGAGGTGAAGTCTTTGGCCAGTAATAAGGGCATGGGGTGGTGCCCTCATGAATGGGGTTAGTGTCCTTATAAAAAGTTGGCAATCTGCAACTCAGAAAAGTGCCCCAACCAGAGCCTGACCATGCTGGTGTCCTGATCTTGGACTTCCAGACTCCAAAACTGTGAGACATAAGTTTCTATTGTTGATAAGCCACCCGGTCTATGGTACTTTGTTATAGCTGCCCCAACTGACTAAGACAGCTTATATCAAAGCCCATTAAAGACTCCTCTCCCACAGAAGAGCTCTTAGAAAAAACTCAGGAAAGCTGAGACCTTACTATTTCAAGTAAGGGCTAAAGAGCTGGTAAGATCTGGTGCTAATATGATCTAATTTATATTCATAGACCAGCAAGGCGGCTGGGATATATTTGATTTGTATATTTCATAGCTGAGAAAAAAAACAGGTAAAGGTAGAAATTGGAGCTATAAAGTGAAGACTTAGATATATAGTATGCACACACATACATACATAAATTCATATTCACTGGAAAACAATACACCAAAATATTAAAAATTATTATTTCTAAAAGATAAGATTATAAGCTTTTTCCTCTTTATATTTTCCTGCATTAAAATGTTCCATTAACAACAAATAATAATACTTTTAATTGAACAAATAGTATTATTAAAAGCAAGAAAATATAAATTTTAGATCTATTTCTAAGTAAAATAATTTTCAAATGATTTGAAGCTTTAAGGGGGTAAGAAAACTCATATATTGTCTTCCTTTTCTGATGACACAAATGCAACACATTCTTTTGAGTGTCACTTGACAGCACATCAACAAATAACCTTCCCCTTGATTCTTCTTTTCTAGAACTTAGGGTGACAGAGGCAATATTATGTGACCCAGCGAGGAAGGCAGACACTTGTTGGAATGCTGACCTGAACTCGGGGTCTGAAAGGGTTTCTGGGGAAGTGGCATGGTGAGTTTTACCTTCTGTCCTCTCGGGGGGTTTCCCACTCTTACTGGCTGCTGTGCTGTCCACCGTCTCCGAGGAGGTGCTCAGCTTGGTGCTGGGGTCCCGCTTGGGTTTGGGTGGTGGTTGCCTCCTGGAGCCACAGCTGCTGTCGTCATCTGTGCCCCCAACCGAGTGCAGGGACTGCGATCTCACGGAAAAGCCACTGGAGCAAGGATGGGGCAGTCTGTCCTGAGGAGCAGGCATTGTCATGAATCCCATGCGGAAGTGTTTGCCCACGTAGCTTCCTTCGTGGCCTCGCCCTACTTCTCCACCTATGCTGTAAAAGAAAACAGACCAAAAGCCATGTAGAGAAAATCAGCCAGGAGATGCAAGATCATAGATGCAAGCATGTTTATAATAGGTGAAATTTCAAATTTTCACTTTAAACATATCCTTTTATAAAAGATTGCTTTTTAAAACAATTTCAAATAGATTGAAAACATTCTATACTTCCATGTTAAATTATAAAAGGAAAGCAAATGCCATTTGATTGTAATCAGAAATGTCAAAGATCTTAACATTTATTTCTGAATGTCTTGATATTCAGATAAGCACACTTTATCTCCAATAACTTTTCTTTACTTTCTTATCAGTGGCTTAAAAAGTAAACAAAGATTTTGTGACAATGACTTAGAAGGTTCTTTTGATGTGTGACTGAGTCCAGGTGGTCAGCATTTGAGATTCTTCTTCTCTACTCATCAAAGCCATCCCTACTTTTATCTGCTTAATATATTGGGGGAAATGAAACAAAGAAATAACAGCAATAAAAATTCTGTTACCAAACACCAGAAAGAAAGAAAGAGAGAGTGACTGAGAGAGAGAAAGAAGAGAGGAGAGGAGAGCTGAGGGAGGGGAAGGAAGGGAGACGAAAGGGAGGGAGGAGAGGAGGGAGGAAAAAACACTTGCTTAAATTGATGAAGGAGTTAGCAGCCTCTCTCAGTTCTCCAGAGACCTTCAGTTACATTACCAACAGTTGTACTAATAAGCTGGCCACACAGAATAAAATATTAACAACATCTAATAAAGAGGTGGTAATTTAAATATTATCTAATCCTGAGATAGTTCTCAATATTTCATAAGTATTCAGGGTATGTAGTTTCCAAATTTAAGGTTCTTAAGTTTTACATAGGAAAGTTTGAACAAAAATTTAAAGATATAAGAAATCTCTCTCAGTTTGAAGTTCATCTAATCATATACGAAATGACTCTTGGGCCTCTCTCTATGCTAATAAATCATAGCCACTTTTTTATGAAGAAAAAGGACAAAAAATGTGAATGTGAATTTTTAAAAGGGAGATTTGTCTCAGGTTTTGTCTGTCTATGAAGTTCATTCACCAATAGAGTAAACAAAAAGAAATGTCATTAAAAATTTTTGACTGATTTTTCTTAGACACGTGTGAATGGTAGAAAAGAAAAGCTTTGAGTACATGAATTGTAAAAGCTTGTTGAGTCTACCTTTCCAGACACATGAATTTATCTAGAAATTGTTTAACCTTAATTTTAGCTGGCTCTGCCTTCATCACATGATAGAATTCAAGGTAAGGTTTTTCAGTTCTCTTTGTTGTATCTTTCATATCATTATGATGTTTGTCATAATTTTAACATTTCAGTAGGAACAATAATGAGAAATGAGATTTGTTTTCCCTCTTCACCTAAAGACTTATGACATTACATATCCATTGTGCATAGAGCCAAAAAAGAATTCGACAAGAATATTAGACTCTGATTCTAGTATTTAATTCCAATAACTTGCCATTAAACCAAAAAATATTTTATATGTATTTTATTTTTTTCTGAATATTTCTGGTAGATATTTAGACACTATGTACTGTGCACCATCTTTGCAATAAAAGTGGCTGGCATCTCAGTGCATTAACCAGAACAGTGATATCCAGGATATGCAGGGTATGAATGGAGTTAAAGTGACAGTTAAGTGGAAGTTTGCATATCATTGCAGTAAGCATCCTAAGTCTGTGCAGTATTTTCATGCATTTTATTTCCTGTGGTGTTTTTTTTAAAGAACATCAATCAAGACAAAAACTAGAAGCTTACTCAAACAGAGTAGTTAGTGAGAAGTCATTAAGAATTTAAGAAATAATAGAGGTGGTGGAGGTGAGGGGCAGTCTTGATGGTATGGGAAGGTTTGTCTTCAATTTGTGATAGTGGTGATCTCGGTCTTTCTTGTAAAAATGAGATATTTGATGTCATCTAACTCTGCCTTAAATTATTTTTTATCTCCATGTCTTTTGCTGATTTCTGTTGTATCATTGCACAAACGATGCCTTAAGCATTTATTTAGACAGTCATTTCATTCCCAGTAACACAACCACCTGAGGAGATTTATACATGTGTTAATGCACACAGGCATTTATGGAGAGTTACTAGAAATAATTATATCAGCAATTTCTCTGTTACTTTTGACCTAAATAGGGCCTGTACCTTTTCCCCCATAGATAATTATCTTTGCTGCCTGGTTTCAGAATTATCTTTTTATCAGCATAATTTCATCTATCTGTTTTTTTGTTCCTATATCTACTTTTACACACACAAAAACACTTCTTCAAAGAGAAATTCAATGTGTACTTCAAACAAGAGCAGGTATAGGTGCCAGTTTAGTTTGACCAGGCTGTGAATGCAGGCTGGGGAAATGGGGCTAGGAATGTATTGGACACATGGGCCATTGCTCAAGTCAAGGCGAAGGATAAGCAGTAAAGGTGATGGCACATCTAGGTTTAATAGACCAGGAAGGACAATTAGTCCAGAGCAAATTGAAGATTGTGGAATACAGTATGCAACCAGTTTCTGAATTTGCAATAGGAACCTGGGGAGTTTTTAAGATGTGTACATTCCTGGACACCATACTAAAGGCAACAACTGAAATCACACCTGTTGAATCAGAATCTCTATGGGTACAGCCAACGAGTTTGTGTTTTTAAAAATTCTATCCAGATGTTTCTGATATAGCCAATACAGAACCCCCACAAAACATTAAGAATAATAGAGCCATTAATGAGCAAACATCTGTTAGTTAGAAGCAGTGAGGAAGATGAAAATACCAGGCAAAATATCATAGATAAGGAAGTATACAATGTATTAGTCAGATCTTGCTAGGTTATCCTGCAATAACCAACAATGCCCAATCCCTAGTGTTTTATAATGACATAGGTTTATTCCTTGCTTGTATTAATTGGATTGGCTGTGCATCAGCTGTGGCTCTGGTCCACATATCTTCTTCATCCCAAGACTTAGCCTCTATTGGGACACATTGTTTTCCCGCTAGAGACAGAAAAGCACTGACTGAATCACACAATGCCTCTTACGGCTTCTGCTCAGATGTGGTATAAAATCTTTTGCTCACATTCCACTAACTAAAACCAATCATATGACCAACCTTGAAGTCAGTGGGGTGGGAACATATTCTACTCCAATAGGAAAGTAGTGCAAGTTATTTGAGAATATGTAGGGATGCATATTCCTCTTGTAAGTAGGAGACCAAATACCTGGTGTGGCAGTTGTGGCGGTTTGTGGCTGGCATCTCTCTTCAAGAGAGAACTTGCCATAAGTAATGAAGTTAGGGAGGAGACAATCAATGTTCCATTGGGTCCTATCCCTATAACTCCAGGCTCTACAGAGTTTAAGGTCCTGGTCCCCAAAGGGACTCTTTCTAGAAGACACAGCAAGGGTCCCATTGAATAACAGCCTATAGCCGCCCCTTGGGCAATTTGAACTCCCTTTGTGTAGTGAATAGCGGACAAGAGGAGTCACCATAATGGAAGAGATCCTTGATCCAGATCAGCAGGAGGCCATGGGGCTGCTTTTACAAGACATGCTGAGAGATTAATGCTGAGAGATTTTCAAGAAGACAGCAAGACAAGCAACAATCTCTGTTGATTAGCATTGTCAGAGCTGTTTTGAAGTTCCTGTTTTCAGAGAGAAATGTGTGTGGAACCAAAGTGATTCACTTGGGTGCTTCATGATACTTTCTTGCTCAGTTGTGACTGTAAAAGATCACACACAGCACAGCAACCTTAGCCCAATAAAAGTATAATTACCAGGGGTTCCAACTTCTCCTGAAAGAGGGATTAGTTTCACTACCAAGTAAGCCACTGAGACAGGCAGAAATGTTACTGGAGGTAAGGTGAACTTGGAGTGAATGGTGGAGGGGGCAGAAAATGAGGATCACTTGCAGCCACTATGCAAACAATAGTGATAAAGGCTATAGTTTATTGCATTAATTGCACCCTTCTAAATTTCCCATTGGGAAGAGCCAGGTGGAAACCATGAAAGAGATGTCCCTAAATCTGCAGAAGGACATCAGGTGAGTCTAAGGAGTAAACTGTGGCAGCCATGGATGTGAGTGGCTCAGATCTCCCTCAAGAGAGAACCTTCTCTGAGGAGAGCAGCTATCTAACAGCCACCAGCTACAGTCTTCAAAATCCAGTGTAGTATTTTGGTCAAGGCTTCACTGTCCCTGGGCAGCTCCTAGCCAATGAATGAGCACCAGGATATAATATAAAGCTGGCTACTCCTGCCCCATGTGGGGTGATCTTTGCATCTGGTTTCCTCTGCTGGGCTGGTCCAGGCTTTCCCATAGCTATACCACAGTCTGAGGCTCTTCCTGTCTGACTGCTATTCCTTTCCCCACTCCTTTCACAGGTGCCAGACCTGCATTGTGACCCAAGGCTTGTCCTGCCTGTCCCTGTTTCTTCCTTCTTTACCTCTCACAGGGATTCTCAGTAACTCCCTCACACTGCTAATTCCTTCTTGGTGTCTACTTTCTGGGGGACCTGAACTGACACATTTGGAAACAATCATACACCCTATGACATTCAGAAAGCAAAGAAGCAGGGAAGAGAAAGCCTCAAAACAAACGTGAGACCCCCAGAAATAAAAAAAAAAATGCCTGTGAAAATAGGTCATTCTTCTGCTTTAGACTGAGCATTTAAATGGTGCTTGGGGAGTTAGAAACTAACTCCTCTATAGGAATACTTGGCTTGAAGTGAAAGTTATGTGGGCTAAAGAAAGCAGAGTCTTTTTGCAATAAGACTCCAACACTCAAGATAGATTAAGCCTGACACATCTCATGTTATAAAAATAAAAACAAGTTTCATAATCCTGAATTTAAACAAGTATGCTTTTTCTTACACAATGAAGGCAATGTTATGAGATCTAGTTGTTTATTGGTTAGTTTTCTATCATAAAATATGAAGAATAAAGTATTATTTAAATCAAGAGGAGGTTATTTTTCCAGAAGCAATTGATAAAATATTTGTAAACTTCTCTTCCAAACAAATTTCTGTCTTAACAGATAGGCCTGGACATTTGTGCACTGGAATCATTAAGTTATATATAGGCTTTACCCTCACATCCATCATTGAGCATCTGTATAACATCAGCTACTGAATCCCTCAGGCCACTTACTTATTAGCTAAATAGTAGCATTGGCCCCATCAAATTGTTATCAATTTACCTGAGATATTGCATATGGAGCACTTAGCACACATATATTATGCCATCAATAATTTTAACTTTAAAATTTTTACTTTAAGTCCTGTCTTACTGAATTTTGTTTAGAGGATCATTATTTGCATTGTAAAGCCATGTCTGTAAAGCATGGCATATGGCACAACATAACCTCAAAAATCTTCACAAAAAGAAATCCAAAACAAAATCCTACATTTAACTCAAAGTATCAAGATAATTTAGGCAAATGCGTCCTTAATGTTATGAACTTTCTTAAATACTTGCTTCAGTTTTTCAAGGCACCTATTGATTGGGGCTGATATATCATAGAAAGGTACAAAACAGGAAATTCAAAACAGCTCTGACAATGCTAATCAACAGAGACTGTTGCTTGTCTTGCTGTCTTCTTGAAAATCTCTCAGCATTAATGTTGTGTGTTTCCTTCTGAGAACTGCTGCCTTTCAAAGATGAAAACACAGCCCCTGAGAAAGGTGAACTACAGAGGTGAGATGTCATTTTAAAAAGTGACAGGGCTGTTGCTTCTGTGTGCAATTTGGAAGCAAACATGCCAATATTTTGTACTAGAATCTTTGGTAGGACCACTGGAAAAAATAGAATCCCATTCCATATATACATACACATATATATATATACTCTTTCAAGCACATTTAGAAAGCTGGGATACAAACGGAAGGGTTACCTAGAAGTTAGCTTTCTTGAATATTTGCTGTCTGGAGTGATTCTGTGGAGCTGAGCTCAAAAATCCATCTCTGACACTGATTCATAATCTAGTATATTTCTACCTTTGCTAACTTTGAATCATCTGGGATTTTTTTCTGTTGATTTTTCAAAAAAGTATTTATCTGGTATTAGGGAAAGGGCACATTCAACCATAAAGGAAATGGGGAACATCTGAAAGGGAAATGGAGGTGACTCCAGCTGTAAAGGAGAGGATGAAATTTACCTGTGAGTAAGTTGACCCCTGACGTTTGTTATAATAACTATTGGAATATTTCATGTAGGCATTTCACTATGAATGAGTAGAAGGGAATCAATATTTAGAATTTATTTATTAAAAGAATGACTTAAAAGGTTAATATTTGATGCTGCCTCTCTCTTGCCTTTTCTATGGATGTTCGAGGCCTAAATCCTACCGCGTGCTACCCACTAGGAGCCAGTCAAGCCCACCCTACCCAAGGGATCCCTGCACCCGAATTTTAGCCTTTTCCCAGTACCATTTCCAGCTAGACTGATCTGTGCCTATGGAATTAGGCAAAGAAAGAGCCAAGAAACTTGTGTCTTACACCTTTTCTTATTTTAACAGGTAATATGCCTCAACTCAAAGTCAGACTTTTAAGAGAGAGTTTTAGTTAGGTACATCTGCCTTGATTTTCAGAAAATGGAACCTGTTATACAATTAATCATATTTACACACTCACCGCAGCCCTTTTGGCGCAGCCCTTGATGACTGAAAGTGACGGGTCACATTCATTCACTTCCAGCTTTACTATGGCAGGTGTTCACTGCTATGAGACATATTTGTCTTATGAAGAAAAAGATGAAGAAAGGAAGTAAGTTCACTTTGAAGATAATCAAATGGAGGGGATAGTCAGAGAATTTTGTAGAAATATGTCATATTTGCTTCCAGGGATTCATTATCCCTTGTCCTGGCAATAGAAATTTCTGTGGGAAGACCAACTTATTTTCCTCTGAGTCCAGCGTGTCACTCAACACCTGTCCACCACAACTATCTTCATGACTGGCAAATGCCTTAGTTGGTTCAATCAAAGAGAACCCAGGACACTGTGTGCAATTACACTGGCTAGAAGCCCAGACCTATGAAGGAAGATGAGTGGGATCAGGTCTTGAGGCATTGTAGGAGACTTGATCTAGTTATGCCTGCAGCTAGATCAGTCCTAGGACTATTCAGGTATGTCAAATATATTGCTATTTACTAATGTAAATAGCACTTTGTGGAAGCCAATTATAGTTGGGTTTTCTGATAGTTGTATTGGAAAAATTTCTAAATCAACTATTATAATGCTGTGCAGACAGCAGTTACTAAATAAAAGCTATTGGCTAATTTATGTCAGAAAATGCAACCGGTGTCAGGGATAGAGTAGAGAGGTGATACAAAGCAGGAAATGAATGCATCCAGCTTATTTATTGTTTAGAAAAAAATCCTTCCTATTTAACACTATGAACAAAATAATTAACTGCCATATATGTTATGTTCATGCCATATATTAATGTATTTTTAATTATGCAGTATACTTTGATGTGCAAATTTGGTTCCAGTAAAATTCAACTGTGTTCATATTTTCTCCCAAATTGTTCACTCACCATTACCCTTAATGTCTTCCTTGAGTCCCACTTGCTCATTCAAAGCCATAATCTGTGATTTCTTGCCTGAGGCTCAAGCATTCATTTTCACTATTTTATATCCTCAATGATATCTATTTTCTACTTTTATGCTCCTAATATCTTAACTCTTCTGGATTTTTTTTCAGACATCAATTTCCTGTGTCTGGCTCTTTATTGATGCTTCTTAGATATTAAGGTCAAGTGTTTAAAATGGGATTTTTTACACATCTTTTTATTTAGAGCTATGGCAAACTATTAGAGAACATAAATAATAAATAAATAAATAAAACAAGAAGGAAAAAAACTCTCCCAAGAAGAGAGGACTCAGTTTCTGTTAGCTCCACATGTTATACCTAAAACTGATATATTTTAAACATCAAATATGTTATTTCTTCTTGCTTGGTTTCACCTCTGTCCCAAATATATAAACAATTTGTTTTACTAGCTATCTAATTATAGGTCAGGGATATATACTTTATGAACCTTGATTACCTTTATCTCTATAATGAGAGAAATACCTTATAGGGTTGTTATAAGAAAGTAAAAGGAGATATGACATTTTAAAATCACCTACCAAGGTGGCTGATATAAGTGTATAGATTGAATGTTTATGTACCCTCCAAAATCCATATGCTAAAACCTAATCCCTAATGTAACCATATTTGGAGGTGGGGCCTTTGGGAAGTGATTAGGCTATTAGGGCCAAGCCCTCATGAATAAGATTAGGGTCTTTATAAAAGAGACCCAGAGGGCTCCTTCATCCCTTCTACTATGTGAGGACACAGAAAGAAGATGGTTAACTATGAACCAGGAAACAGCACCTCACCAGACACTGAGTCTGTCAGCACCTTGATCTTGGACTTCTCAGCTTCCAAAACTGTGTGAAATAAATGTCTGTTGTTTATAAGACACCCAGTCTGTGGTATTTCGTTTTAGTGGCCTAAATGTACTAAGACAAGAGACTAGAAAAATATTAATTTACCTTCTCTTTCTTCCTGGCTTACCATGTAACTCTGTATCAGTTTTTAGCTTTCTGTTGCCTGCTATGAAATAGGCATTTTAACAATAAATTTCTACCCCAGAGCACCATGAAGAAAAATATACTCTAACAATATAAATATATTTTGCTTATTTTTATACGAGAGCTTTGACAGTATTGCCAGGCAATATACTTCCAAATTCAAATAGGAGGAAAAAAAGGAAAAGTGAAGGAGAAGGAATGAAAATAATTTATCCGTTCTGTTGTAGTTATCAGTTGGATATAATACAGAGTTGGGTAAATCTATTGAATGGATTTATGGTTATTAATATTTCTATTAAACTTCATGATAATTCAGCATTTTTATGATAGAGCTTACGGTAATCATGGTTAGGGAGTTATGCATGAATAACAAACACATCATTATTTATCACAAATTGCTATCACCAAGAGTTTGAGGTTAAAATTGCTGCCCATTAATTGATGCTTAGTCATAATAATAAAATAAGGAGGTTAGAGTGGGAAGTAGAGATATTTTTTTAAAATATATCAAAGTTCCTTTTATTCATTTCTGAGTTTCTAAAGAGATAGGATGGAAATATAATGCTTATTAAAGAAAGCTAGGACAAATTCTATGGAACATCTTTAAGAGACTTATTTTTACTTAAAACATGACAAGTGCTTTTAAGATTAACATATGTTATTATCTGTGGTACTTTCAGAATCTAAAATTAAAACATTCCTCATTTCTATACATAAATAAGATTTCCTTACTCCTTAAAGTGTCATGTCTTAAAGAAGACAGGGTATATGGAAGATAACTCAAATCATAATATTCAGATTCAGCTTAGAATACAGTTTACAGAAGTTCACATCGTGGGAGATCTTTTCCAAAAATTCAACCATAGAAGGGGAAGTTCTGGAAAATATATTTTATTTGTGTCTTCAAAACTGACATAAGCTTTGAATATGGTTTGAGAACATGCCAAGTTTTTAGAAATGAGTTTAGCTAACCATATGTGGCCCGTTTTTTCTCAATCTAGAAGTAGAAGCTAGAAATAGAGAATGTTAACATATAATGGCCTTGAACTTCCTGAGCAGAAGGGGCTAACTTAGTGCCAGTTTAAAGTATAATAATTGGTTTAGCTTTATGAAGGTATACTTTTTTAGTAGGAAGAAACAACTCTCTGTGTGAGGAATGTAATGTATTGTATTCACTACTTATTCACAAAATGTCCAAGTGCCTACTCTTTGTTGGGCAGCATGCATAGCAGAGTAGTTAGAGTGCTCAGGAAGCATAGGCTATTGGACTAGTATGATTTCAGCACCGCGTGGTCAAATGTTCTCTCAGAGGAAGTACCAGGCAGGTGCAATGGAAGAACAAGTGCGGGGGCCCTAACCACTGCCGAGGGTCTGGGAAGTCCCATGGGAGGAAGTGGCTTTTCAGCTGATGCAGAATGTGAGTAAGCCTTCATCAGATGAGGGAACGAAGTGAGGAATTGGTGTGCAGATAATCAGGATCTAGAGAAATGGAGAAATTACAGAGATATTTGGGTAGAACTTCATCAGACCTTGCTTGCCTTGTATTTCCAATGGCTAGAGCAGCACTTGGCTCAAAGGGGGAGACAATAAGTATTAATCAAATAAATGAATGTGTACATATATGTTTGGGAATAGTTCAAGAATAACTCACAGGTTTCTTAAGCAACAGGATGAATGATGCTGTTATTTAATGATATTCTTCTTTATTTCCCCTTTCCTTCAGTTTTGCCATATTCTCGATTTATGTCAAAGGAGAAAGTGGAAAATCTGTGAATACTCAGACACTATTAATTTTTGTCCTTGTTATATGAGCCAGTAATTTTAAAACAGAGATCATCGTCATCTCCCCTCCCCCTCCCAATTCTCCTACTCTGCTTTGGTTTAGATGCTCATCACTTCTTGGCTAAATTATGCAATTGTATCTTAGCCAGTCTTTCTCCACAGTGCCTCAAGATTTATCCTTCTAAATGTAGATTTGCTCATGTCACTCTCTAAATTAAAACCTTTTGATAGCTTTTCCATTTCTTTGGACTGAAAATCCAAACTTTTATGTGATATTCATGGTCTTTTAAGATCTGGATCCTATGCCAGGTCTCATCAGGGACATTTTCCCTTCTTGACCTTAAGAATCCTCTATTATGACATGTTCCTGCCTTAACATTGCAAGGACTCTATGTTCCTCCATGTCATAGCATCTCCTTTCTCACATCTTCTGTTGTGCTCTCCTCCGCTGATCTGTGAGCCCCTTGAGGGTATAGACCATGAATTGTTTGCAGCAAGTGGAAAGTGGATATGGGTAATGGAAGAGAGGAAAAGACACAACCCATTAAAAATTGCCTGATAGTTTCAGAATCCTTCTCTTTTTTGAATTATTTTGGGTTAGGAATTTTCAAGGTATCATTGAAAAGAAAAACTGCACTGACACTATGAGACTTAGGTATGAATAGCTGATAATTATTTTCACTGTTAAAACACAACAAAAAAATTCATATGTTCAAATGCTGTTTTCAGACATCCCAATGACCAATTTGACAAATTGAATATAAAATTCTAGCTCTATTAAAAACTAGTTCTGTGACCCCAGGCACACTGCTAATTCTGTTAGTCTTGTTTTCTTCACCTTAAAATAGAGGCTACAGATATCTACCTGTCATATTGTTTTGTAGATTATACATGCCTGAGACAACACAGTAGGAACCTCTAAACTAATCTTCCTTTTACAAATCCCTGGATTAGATCTCATTCTTCTTAAACTTTGTAAAACACTTTGATAAACAGTTGGGGCATTCTGAATACCAGGGCCAAGAGGCCGCTGTCTGGCTTGCCCATACACTTATACTCTGGAGACTGAATTATACGCTTAAGAGAATAAGCTTTGCTTACTGTCAAACTTTACGGCTGTTTGGAGATGAACTCTGGAGGAAGAACACATTTTCCCAGTGGTCATAACATAGAAAGAAATACCCTGGATCAGGAAAGAGCCAAATAATTCAAAAAAGCAGCAGATACCATGCTTTTCATACAATTTCAGAATATTTTCTCTTCTGAAAAGTTTCCTATCAGTAATAAGATACCTAGAGAGTTTCTCAGCCCAGACCATCTGTGACACAGCCTTAGATACTGATACTACCATCTAATGTTTCCTTTATTATTATCATTTTGTGTACAAGACTAGCAAAATATGTACATACCTTATTTTACAGAATCTATATTCTCCATAGTATTTGGCAGAAAGGGATTGGTATGACCCGAAGCTATTTCTGGCATGAAATTTCACAGCCAGAAAAAATGAGTTTTCTTGGAATCTGTAAAGCTCCCAAGTCTATTGCCATCCATTCATTGACCTTCTAGCAGAGAGATGGTATGGTTTGCCAAACAAAAACAGAGGACTGGAATAAAAACGTTTTAATGTCAGCTCTGTTTTAAATGTAAGGCATTCAGCCTTTCCAAACATTTGTAGTATGCACTCCTTCAGATAATAGGGTTTTTTTAAAGAATAAGATCTTAAAATTTAATGGAATGATGCTCTAAATTTCTTTACAACAAAAGTATATCTCAAAGATTTTATAGAAAGTACCTGGAGATTTAGAGTATTTGAGCACAGTGAAAGGCTTCTCATAAAATATTTGGCTCAGGTCTCAGAAATATTCTGAAGTTTAAACAGAGCCATGGAGATGAAAGGGAAAAATACACTTCAGAAAGATCAGGAAATCCTAGACATGCATTTGTAGAATCATTGTGAAAAATGAACTATCAAGGAAGAAAAATACACCACTGTTCCATCTTCCATTTCAAACTCAAAATAATCCAATGTCTTTCTAAATAATGAATGCAACTTAAGGTTATCCTTCTTAAGAATGAAGATAATACTGTAGTTATAAGTAATACACAAATTATAATGACTTCAAGCTTTAAGACATCTTATAGTTGTAATAAATCTAAGCGCAGCCACTCAGCACAGCAACTCAAGGATGATTTTACCCTGATTGCTGCCTTCCAATGAGAGGTCCCTGTGTCTTTCTCCTCTCCATCTCTGAATCCTGATTTTCTGATTCAATTTCTCTTGCCAGGATTTTTCTACATACACCATTATTCCTCTTTATTCTCCATTGTTTTTGCTCTATTGCTTATTCTTTCAGAATCCAAAATGTCTCAGGCTCTCACTTCTTTAAGAATACTTTCCCTCAAACACTTGTGAGCTCCTACTTAATCTTTTTCATTCTTTTTTTTCTTCATTTCTTTATCTTTTCCTTTCTCCCTCCCTTTCTTGTTCTCTTCTGCTCTTCTTTTCTTCCTTCTCTCTCATTCATTTATTAAATCATTCATTCATATTTAATTAACAGACATTTACTGAGCATCTCTTCTGTGCTCAATACATTGCTAGCTGCCAGGGATGCACCTTTAAACAAGATGTAAAAGACTAAAAGGGCAGTCACACTTTCTTGTCACTGTTGTACCTTGTCATTGTTGTACCCTGTACCAAAGAGCCTACCATAATAGTTTTCTTAAAAGTCACTATCCTGTGCTAATTGCATAATATAGAAATTTTTTTTCTCTATCTAGATTCTTCTCAATACCTTTAGAGCTATTTTCTTTCTTCTATACCACAGTTTCTTTCCACAATGTTCCATTCTCCTTGACTTTCTGAATACCAAAACTTTCAACTATTTCTGCTTTGTTCTTCAGTTTGAACTTCCTTTATATTATTTGTAACTTTTTGCCTTATATTATAGCTATTACATACAGACTTGAGATTATAAAGTTTTTGAAGATGAGGATGAAATTTTGGACATTCCATTATCTCCCATGGCACCTAGTATACTCTTGGAGCACAAAAAGTAACATGTAACTATTTGGGGATTAAAATTAAATTCAGACCTACATTTAAAAGAATATATATTTAATTATTTTATTTTTAGGTATATATTAAATTAAAATATTACAACTGTTTAGAATTTTGCTTCTATATGATAAGTCTGGAAGACCAAAATTTTTTAAAATAGGAATTTGGTTTGGAAGGAAGTGAAGAGATTAAGTGAAATATACAGAATAAATACATTATGTCATCCAGAAATTCCCAACCTCTAAAGAGAACTGTGCTCAGTATCCACAATTGAATAGTCAAGCCACTCTTTTTTCCAGGAAGTAGCTACAAAGTGGAAAAACTCTATAATCTGTGTATCTATAGAAAAAGACACTGTAGATTACACACACACACACACACACACACACACACTCACACACATCCATACTGCACACATAATTTTTTTCTAGCCTAGTTAGGAAATTGTTTCTAGCTGTGCTCCTAAATCATTGTGGGACCACTAGCAAATTCATTTCCAAATAGATTCATTCATCTAGCAAATGTAATAGTAATACCTCACCCAATAATCCCTCAGCATACATGTGGGATTAAAATGAGAATGTAAATCAAGATCCAGTTTTATTCATGAAGCTTTTTCCTACTTAACAACAAAGCATTTCACAAATCTTTCTACCTTAGAAAACTGATAAAGCTGAGAACTGTCCTCTCTGACATTTCTGAAGTCCATTTAAAAATAAAATCATGCCTATAGTTCTGAAAACCCAACTTCCATCCCTCATTCCTAGAATCAGAGTGACAAATAAATGTGAATCACTAGAGATACTACTTAAGAACCAAACAGTCATGCACAGATGCATTAGTTACTCTAAATGGAGTGGCCAATGTGCTGTCTTTATGCACAACAGGTCTCACATCTGCTTAATGCACCCAAATGTAATAATGCGATAGACTGAAGTATAGATGTCAAGATTGCCAAAAGCTTGGCTCCCTGTTTTTCTAGAATGGCTTTCCGGGAACAATGCACTTTCCCTGATTGGTTTCCTTCAGACAAAATAATTGAATCTAATGCTCTCTGTCAATGCAAGCACTTTGGATTATCTGCTTCATGTTGTAGCCCTAAGGGGTTTCAGGGTCCAGTGTTAAAATTTGCCTTTGATCAAACCTCATCTTCTCCTACACATCTTTATTCATAACAAATTAAAAGCTATTATCACAACATATTAGCAACAGTTTTAATGTCCACAATGCATCTAAAAATAAAAATAAAACAATTTGCCTGTAATAATGGATGGAGTATCTTAGTTGGCCTCATTATAATATTTACCATCTATTATCTGTCACACATGACAGCACAATGAACTAACACTGTACAATGGAGAAAGATACACATCCCTCAGGGTTTGAAGTTTAATTGAGAGCACATTTGAATTTAAGATCTACCTTATTAAAATAAAACCTTTCTGTATACATCTAAGGGGACAAAGAAAATGTGACTTCATGGCTTTCTTATTGAAAAGGAAGTTTTTTATTTACTAAAGCATGGTTCAACTTACTAATGACAATTAACTTAATGATACTCTGGCAAAGGTTTTTAGTGGGTTTTTGTTTTTGTTTTTTCCATTTATAACTGTCATTTGTGGGCATCTGTTTCAGTTTTCTCTTAAAGCGTTTGCAAACCTTGGAAAATATAGGATTTGGATTGGGTAGAAATCATGAAAAGAGATTTTCATTGCAATCCATTTAGTTTAAAAAAAGGAAGTTTAAAAAATTACTTGTAGGCTAATTTAGGAATACATAAGACACAGTGTTAAATATACACACATTCCCTGGCCACGCATTTTCTTGAAATCTTCTCCTCAAAGATATTTTTTTTTCTTCTTGTTTCAGCCACCACATTCACGGTCATAACTTGTACCTTTTGGTTACCAATGATTTCACTCCCTCCATATCCCCTGTTTTAAGCACGTGTATCATTGACTACTGAACAATTGTCTTTTCAGCTCACTCTGTCTGTTAGTTCAACCTCAACTCTCCTTTGACTCTCTTATGGAACTTCCTGTGCATTGGTCCTGCAATCTTTTCTGTGTTCCACAATTGCTGTAAATCTTGTCTTTTTGTATGTAGCTTAAATGTTATGATCAATCATTATCATCACTCCCTGGCATATGTCTTCAACATCCTTGTCCTTGTATTAAAGTATTAATGTGATGAGCACAGATATATCAAATGAAGAGGTCAAGATCAGTTCCCACAAGGTCACAGCAGGTGAGGCTGTCATCATCACAGGCACAGATGACCTCAGCAACAAACCAGATTTTGTTTACAGTCATTCTTCTCATTCATCTGCTATAGCATTACCAGGTCAGCCCACAGAAGATCCATTTAGAGGGAGCATTCCTTTGCTCAAACACCCACCAACAGCATTTGATTTTTAAAATATTTCATAATGTGACAATATTGTACATATTCATTATGCTACTATACTCACCAATATTCATTCCTTGCTAATGACTCCCATAAAAAATACAAATACCCGATTGATTAATGCATACCTGATTAATTAATTAAACCCATAATTACTGAAGACCTACCTGTTCTAAATAGTGTGTTAGGTCCTAGTCATTCAACAGAAAACAAGACATTTATTTCCTCAAACGTGAGTACTAGAGGTCGAGCCAGGTGATTAAGATTAATGCTACAAAGGAAATAGAGTGATATGAAAGAGAAAAATAGGTAAAACTTCCTTTAGATGAGAGGCATGGGTGAATAATGAATTCTTCAGGTAGAAAATGTCCTTTCCATTCCTTTAAACCTTCCCATATAAGATCCAGAATCAATTTATCCTCAGGTAGAGTCCAATCTGTTCTCACTAATAGCTGTCCTCTAAACTTCTCTACTTCCTAAACCCTCCAAAGCACAAATAGAATACATTTTTCCCCAAATTTATTTCATAATTTTAATTTTTTGTTCCTAAATAAAGTAAAAGTCCTTGGGGTTGAAAGGGAATCAGTGCGACCTCTTATGCTTATTTTTAACCCCTGTAGGTCTCAACCTAATTTTGAGCATTTAGAAGACTAGTTTAGTAGAATAATTAACCAATTAATATTTCCTTGTAAATTATAAAAATAAGCACTTGTGTAAACTTTATGCACTGGAGTTACATAAGCACTATTAATTTCATTCAACATGATAGGCAAATAACATATTTTGGATATTTTTCTGCCAAATTCAAACAGGTTGGGTACAGTTAATGCATTGTTTTTGGTTAGTATTACTAGCTTTAACTTATAATAGGATAAGAAACACAAACATAAGCTGTAGTTTTCTCACATCTTATATTTAACATTCTTGTGAAATCCAAGCAAACAAGACCTTCCCACAAGGATGGAGGTGAAAATGCAACAGCATTGTATACACAAGCTGTGAGCAGTCAATTTACTTTACCTCTCCTTTATCAATTTACTTTACCTCTTCTTCCCTTTCCACTTTAATCCCCAAAGTGTCATTGACATATGAGTAAATCACATTCCTATAGACAATACCACCAAGTTCAGAAAAACACAAAAACCCCAAATCATACCTTGAGATGACAAAGATATGTGGAAGGCCTATATGCAAATAATTTCCTTAAAACTCTCTCATACTCTCTAGGACCTAATTTTCTGTGAGGAAGGAAATTTCATATCTTGATAACTGCTATCTTCTTTTTAAAGCCAGGAAGCAGGCTCTGGAGCAGAAATGAATGGCTAATTGGGACAAGAAGGTGAACCCAGCAGAACTGTTGGTCACCTCGGAGTAAAGCATTAGTGACCAAATCTACACAATGAACTGGATTTGATGTGACTAAATGGATCATGGCAACTGATTCATTCTTGCCTTATTAAGTCATCTTCAAAGTCAAGCAAAGCAATACTTCTCTTTTCCCTGCAGAGATATCGAGGCTATTCACAGTAAATCAGGTGACAGAAATTTTGGTTCACATCCAGTTTTGTGGGGAGACAGTCATTGAGTAATTTGTCCAGCTCAATGAAAGACAGTGATCTATGTGTCACATTAGGGGAACTGCCAATGTTCCCACCAACTTGGATTTATAAAATGTTTTTCTTCTTAAGACTGCTGAATGCTGCCATACATTTTATGTGACATGTTGCTACAGACACATTCCCATTTTACAAATTAAATAACTGAATAATAAAGAAGGTGAACTAGTAAGAAGATAATAGAGGTGAGATCAAAGATGTAACTGGAAATCTGGGCTCGGCTCATGGTCATCATAATGACTTTACTTTGAGTGGCCCGGGAAGTCACCGGGGAGTGTTTTCAGCTGTGTTCTGAAGCTGGATCACACTGGTTTTAGCAGAGCCACTTGTGCATATCTTCCAAACTCCAATGTGACTTCACATTGGTAGCTTAAAATAAACCACTATGGAAATATTTACACCACAGAAATCAGCAAATGCCACTAATCAAGTCTTTCCCTTTTTCTCAGTAAAGGCAATTAAACTTTTCACTGGTTTTGAACAAAATAGTGACATGGCCTGAACTAAGTTCCAAGTAAATGACAGGTATGGAGAGTGAGGACAGAGGCAGAGAAATCAATTAGGAGGCTAAAGCACTAATCCAGGTGAGAGCTGCCAGTGACTCAGACTGGGGAGGTATCAATGGAGACACCCAGAGGAGTTTCTTTACAAATCTCCAGTCAGAAAAGCAACTCTAACCAGTTTTGGAGGGAAAGTATAGAAATCCACACATTGGAGTAGACGTCCCCATCTTTATTTATGTTGGTCACACTGTGCACTTGTATCAGATAAACATGACGATGAGCACATTTCACTCAGCAGCTCCCAGTTCATGATCCTGCACCAGCTCGTGCTTCTCACTGAGATAGGGAATGGTGACATCACTATTTGCTAATGAGGGCTATGGGAATGCATTTTAAACATACTTTTTAAAAAATATAAAATTTGCTATAGAAAATGTTATTTCAGCAGAGCCTACTTTACTCTGTACTAAAAAATACTATGACAGAATACATCATGGAAACAATATCCAAATTATCAGAGCCCTTTACACTTATAAAAATACATTTATTCCTCATATGATATGTTTATCACAATGTCCTTGTGAATATGCACTATAGCATGATTATACACATTTAATGAAGGGATAAACACACCATAATCTGTAATAGGCTGGTAGGGTCAATTTGGAAGGTTCCACGACTAGAACAATCTGCTTCTTTCTACCATGCTGCATCCTTTACATTTGAACTGAGAATTAGTGACCCCGGATCCTTTATTTAGTGAGTAGACACAATGCAAGGGGTAAATTATTCCTGACAATAATGATAGTGATGATAAAATTATAATCATCTATGTTTAAGGCACTATCCTATACATGAATTATCCCCGAACAGTCCTATGAATTAGGGACTATTATTATCCCTGCTATGAGAATGGAAAGATGAATTTTAAGGAGCCTCAAGGCTAACTAACTTATCCAAGGTCTCACAGCTTGGAAATGAGTTGGTTTTGACCCAGGTCTGCCTATCCCCAGAGCTGTGCACAGTCCTGGGTGGCACATGGGAATTTTTTTTATAAAAAATAAAAATTATATTCTAAGTAGAGAATCTTAGAATATAAATATAATTCTTGACAATATGGCTTGGTTAGAACAGTGTTGCCTCTGATGGCCCAGATGCAGATGCTCCTAGCAATCAGTGGGCAAAGGAATAGCCGCTGTGATGAATAGGCAGATGAGGCTTTGCTCTTCCAGTCACACACCAGCCCCAAGGGTTATGGAGAGCCCACCCACATGTGAGGGGCACATGGACCCTCTCCTGGGCTCACACACCCCAGGGCCACATCTCTGTCCCTGACTTGTTCCACCCAGGCCCTAAACTCAGCCCATACCCCTTTGGTCTCTACCACCACTTCCTCCTTTATACCTGTTCATTATCTCCTGGTTCCATGGCTAGGTTGGGTATAAGTTTCCAATCTTTTACTGAAGAATGTGCAACCAATACATAATGAAAGTAAAGTACTGTAAATGGTTAAACCATGAGCTTTTGCATCCTGGAAAATCTTATTGCTCTACATAAAGTATCATACAATCAATGACTTTTGTAGAAAGGACGAGTCTTTCCGAGATCATATCCAATCTGGAAATGTCTCTTGCCAAAAGTCAAGGCTGCAAGCATCTCTCATGACTTGAAATGTCACTAACTGCAGAATAAAGACCCCCAGTCCAACCCACTAGAGAGAAGCCATCTGTAGCAGACAGTTTTGCAACACATATGTTGGAGGAGGGGAAACTTACTAAGCTCTTTCCAAAGACAAATAATTGTAATAAAAACCCTAGAAATACATTTGATGAAGATTCTATATTTATGTCTGAATTTCAAGAAATTGCTGAGAGATTGCAAATTCACAGACACAAGTTATCTGATTTAAAATTCACAATAAAGGAAAGAAAACATTTCAACTCTTTTTCTGGGTGAGATGATAGTATTCAACACAGAATATGATTTGTGAATAATAAAAGATGGTAGGACCCAGAAGCCTAGGGAAGCATATATAGTTTGACCAACAAGGGGACACTTCTGCTCACCACAACCAGACTAAGGAATTCACTAATTCCTTACAGAGAAAATTGTTCAAAATTTGGGTTTTGCATCATATTTCATAGAATGTGTAATTTGTTGCTTACATAATTGAGCTAAAGATAATAAACTATATACATTACCCCTTATATTGTGTGGTTAAGTCTTCTTTTTTTTATGTTGCTTTTGGATACAGAGTCTCACTCTGTCACCCAGTTGAAGTGCAGTGTCACAATCATAGCTCACTGTAACTTTGAAGTCCTCAGCTCATTGGATCTTCCTCCTGAGTAGCTAGGACTACAGGTGTACACCACAATGCCTGGCTAAAGTTTTTTTTTTTTTTTTTTTTTGTAGAGACAGGGGGTCTCCCTATATTGCCTAGGTTGGTCTCAAACTCCTGGCCTCATGCAATCCTCCTGCCTCAGCTGTCCAAAGTGCTAGGATTATAGAAGTGAGCCACCATGCCCAGCCACAAGACCCTAAGTCTTGTCCATCTTGGTTCCCACTATCTCCAGCACCTACTGCAGTACTTGGAACATGAACCAGCTTCAGGAAGTACTGTTTAAATAAGTGACCTAATGACTAATCTCATAATAGAAGTCACAAGTTCAGTGTCCAACCAGGTGGGCAAATCTGAGAACCAACACCTTTTAACAGTCACTAGTTGTGGACCCATTACATTAAGTACTCAACTCTATTTGAGGTTGTGTCAATTAATAACAAAGTTTAGGACAAAGTTTGGCAACTCTTTATTTGAGAAACGACAAAAGCATATCCAAATTTTAATGTACATAATTAGTTACCTATGTCTCATCAGGGCCCGTACCCTCCATGGCTCCTCTCAGAGTCAGCCCTGCATAACCTCCCTTTTAGTCTCTGGATTGGTAATCCTAAACTTGGATCACCAAATCCTCTCAAGCAACATCCTGTCCTCAGTCTTCTTATCTCTTCTCTCACTCAAGAGGCTTTGCTGTAGGTGTTACCTGTGAAATTGAATGTATAGAGTCAAGCAGATTTATTTACATCTACAAGGAAAATCCCGTCTTTCTAAAAGCTGGTCTTTCCCTTCGCTTAGCAACATGCATTTTATATTGATGCTCCAAAGCATCCTTCATGAAGATGCCTTGAATTTTTTCTTAAAAGGATAATGAGTATGGATCTCATGTGTTTCTGCTAAGGGAATCAAACTAGAGTCTTTATAAGTAATCAAAGGAATACTTTTGGGACAACATTTCATGCTGAATGGTATAGAACAGAACAGAATGGAATGGAAATTGAATCTCAGAGCTAGAAGATGCCCAAAGTCCCTAGAATATTTAGTTCAGTGTTTCCTGAAGTGCTCAGACAAATAGAAGCTCCTCTAAATGGGCAAGATGCGATTGAATTAAAGGAGTTTCATAGTCAAGTCATTTAAAAAAAGCCAAGTTAAATGGGTTCCATGAGTTTCTTAACTGCAGGTCACTTGGATGAACAATATGCAAATGGTATTGTGAACATCCAAGAACCTTTCACAGTCTGCAATGTTTCTCAAACTGTTTTCCTGAGACTCTCACAGAGAAATGAATATCTTTTGGGGAATGGAATTGTAATTAGTAGTTCTTAACCTCAACTGCACATTGGATCCACGTGAGGAGCATTAAAAAATGCTAGTGCTGGAATCATCTACACAGAGATCTATTATATGATCTGGATCAGGGTCTCAGGGCACTGGTGTTTGGACAGTTCTTCAGGGCCTTATGTCAGGGCAGCCAGTGTAGAGAAGCCTTGCACTGTGTGAGTTTAACCCCCATGTTTTCAAGATGAGGGTATCCCGCTTGCTTACATAGCCAGATCCTGCCTGTCTGACCCCATATTGCTAGAGAAAGTTGGGATTTCAGACCACAGCGAAAGCTGGTACTTGTTTCCTTTCTAAAAAGGGAAATAAATTATTTGTTATATTTTCAGTAAGGAAGGAAAACAGGAATCTATTATTTTATAATTAAGTACCAGCTACAGACAAATCTTAGAAAAAGAAAGGAGAACTTCTAATATATGAGGAAAACATCTACAAAAACCTAAGAAGGATGCAAACTCTGGAGTAAAACCTAATGCTGAGTGAGTGAAATTTAGCATTTCAGTTGAATGTTGACGTCATCAGTGTCGAATCATTTTGCAAATAAAGTCAGATCAGCTTTTCTAGCTGGATTCTGAGCAAAGCTGTGCTGGTAAGCTTTCATTTCCTTACCTGGGTGGCATGCTTCCCCATTTGCTGTGTGGTTTTCAGCTAGTTTGTTCTTTAAGGGAAGTCCTTATTTCAATACTACTGATAAAATAACACTCAGCCACCACTATGGTATTAATGGAATTCATTTCATGACAATTATCTCACTCAATTCTGTAGACTTTTATGAAAAATGTCTAAAATTTGCCAGGAAGAGTGTCCCTTGGAGAGGAACAAAGGAACTTGCCTACACAGAAAGGAACAACTTGCCTACTTAGAAAGTTTGGGAAATAAAAGTCAGATCAAAGCAACAAAATAAAGATTCTGTTAAGTTTATGTGATTGGCTTATGAAATGAGCAGTCCAACTTTTTTCTTAAATAAACAAAATCTGTTTATTATATTTTTAAAGGCCAAGGATTATCATTCTTTTCTTGGCACTTATGACTTCATTAGGCATATGCTGCCAAGCCTGTTTGTTCTCCTTCGAGCTCTGTGGGAGAACAGTTAAGATTTTTCTCTCTCTTTTTTCTAAGCAGCAGCAGGACTGTGAAATGGAAATACAGAAATTCTGATTTAATCACTGTGATGGGCAATGGATATGGGTCAGAAGAAACTTCTTAGGGGAACAAAGGTAACTTTGTGAATGCTGAGTCCAAATTTTCTTTTCAAGCCCCCAATGAAACCTTTCCCTTTCTCTTATACCATGCACCCTGGGAATGTCAGCTAAGCTTCAGCCGATGCTATGAACAGATGTGCCTCAGTACACAGAGAAAGTCCAGGAATTGATTAAAACCAACAAAATGTGGAAATGCCACTTATGCAATTGTTCCTGTGTGTGTATGTATATGTGTGTGTGTGTGTGTGTGTGTGTCAGAGAGGGTTATATAAAATAATAACCACTAAAATATGTCGGATTACCTGTGAACAAACAGCCCCAGCAAGAAATACTATGACTTTGTTGCTGCGTGGGTAAAACTGTCCTATCAAAGCTAATTCAGGATTCCTTAGTAGAATCTATTAAGTTAAAGTTACCATGAAAAAGCCGAAAGGAGGCTCTAGGCTAAAGTAGAGTTCAAGGAAAGATGTGAGGGCCATTGTGGGTCTGGAGGTCAACGTTCCTGAGGGATCCCATGTGCGTGCACTGTCCCCTCCTTTTACTTCCTGCCCAAATACTAGTTTGTGACAAAGGCCAGGCCAGCACTTATAGTGCAAAGCAGAAACTATGCCAATATTCTCCTTCCCAGAGTGAGAGGGAACTCCAGCCAGCCAAAGCCCACAAATTCCCCAAAGGGTGTCTAAAGAGGATAGAAACCAAAGGAGATAGAAGCACAAGGTTGGCCTTTGTTACCAGCCAGCAGCAATATATGATTTTGTTTACTATGATTTCAGAAGTGCTGGTCATGTTTTTCCCAATCCCAGTGATGTTCTCCCATACTGCTGGCTAAAGTTCTTTTAGCCATAAAGCCCTTCTCATTTAAAATGTTTGAATGTGGGGAACTCTAAGAACAGAACTCAGATGTACACGGAGGAGTTAATGACTGCTATCTGCGAATTTTCCCAAAGGGAAGCGCCCAGGGAGGTTGAACTGTGAAGGGAGGAGATGAGAGGAAGTGGAGACAAGAATACCCTATCTCAGAGCCTGCAAGAGAGCGTGGTCTCCAGCCAACTCATCTCCGAAGTGGGCCTTGACAGGCTTCTTCTGTACTTTAAAATAGCCACGATTGCTTTGAATGAATACAATGAATTTAGATGAGCAGTGCCCAGAAATAAACCCAGAGGTTATTTCAGAGGTTATTTATGAGAATCAAATGTCTCCATGGAGCAAATCAGTGGCATTTGGAAGCAGAGATCAAGTCTACCTAATACCATAAGCCCAGCTCAGCAGCAGGCAACACTCAGCGCCTGCGCCTGCCTGCTCCACAGGCGAAGCTGTTTGCACAGGCCTTCAGAGAATTCTCTGTAGCATCAAAGCCTGGAACATTTACCTCCTACAGCAACGCTAATAGCTGGCAGTTTTCTTTTCAGCTCTTTTACTCCCATAGCTCCCACCCTTGGCTATTCTTTCAAAGCCTGCTGTTGCCAGAGCATAGGAGCACGAATGCCCTCTTGGCTTAACAGCCTACATCTCACGGATAATGTATTTTCCAAGCACAGCAACCAAGTTTCTCAAGAATCTGGATATCCTCTTTTTGCATGGATCCTGAAATAATAGGCAGACGAAGATGAGGCTTAGAAGATAATGGCTATTCCAGCCAGGGTACCATACAATTTGCCCAGAGGTGGCCTTGCAATAAGGGGAAAGTGATAAAGGGAATGCCCTAGGGCAGTAGTCCCCAACCTATTTGGCACCAAGGATGGGTTTCATGGAAGACAATTTTTCCACAGGTGGGGGTAGGCCACATGGGGGGAGAACACCCGGTGAGGGGGGGAGGGAGATGGAGCTCAGACAGTGATGCTTGGCCCTGTTTTCTTAACAGGCCACAAATGGGACCAGGCCACAGCCTGGGGGTTGGGGACCATAGCCCCGGGGCCCTAGTTATCAACCAAACTAGGGACAATTTTACCCTCCAGGGGACATTTAGCAAAGTCTGGGGACATTTTTGATTGTCACACCTGGTGGAAGGAAATGACTACTGGCATCTGAGTAGAGGCCAAGGATGCTGGTAGACATTCTAAAATTAACAGGACAGCTGCCTCAGCAAACATTTATCCTCTTTGAAGTGTCAGTCATGTGCTGCTGAGAAACCTTGACCTAAGGACTGCTGAAACTTTTCTAGGTGATGACACCTTGCTCTCCTTTTTTTGCCCAAGTCATTTACTCATTTAAGCAATTTGAAAAACATCCATCTCCTTCTTTCCAGTGTTGCCCTGAGTGTGGGGCTGTGGGATGAATTCAAATATATTGTATGTGCTTCTCCTGGACAAATGATACTTCAGGGACTCAAACACTTCACTCCCAACAGCAATCTCTGGCTACTCTTTACCATTGTGTTGCTACGAGAGCGTCCTCTGGAAAACATTGTAAAGCTAGTCTAAAGAGGGTAAATTAATCTTGGAGACATCCAATCCTGCTTCCCTCTCAAGTAACCTTTCCAAAAAAGCTGTTGGGTCAAGGTGAGCATACACCTAATTCAGGAAAGAAGTTACTAATATGGTTTGAGAGTCAAGGACCAACTGTTTTAAGTATATCAGTGCGAGTTATAATAGGCCAAGACCTTGATCCTAAATTTCAGAGCCTAAGAATTACACAGAGGGCTTGTTAAAACCCAAATTGAGGGGCCCCACCCTAAGAATTTCTAATTCAGTAGCCCTGGGTTGAGGCTCCCAGAGGATGCAGATGCTGCTGGTTACAGACTGGACATTAAGAACTGCTGGACCAGGCTAACCAAGTTTCATTCCAAGGCATGTATTCAACCAGTAGGGTTCACAGACAAAATTTTTGAGCAGGAATTAACTTTAGACAGAACTGGGTCTCTCATTCTCCAAGAGAAAATTCAACATTAAGCCACTCAGCATTAAGCCAGTCAACATTAAGCAGGAGGCCTGTATAAAGAGCAGAAAGAGCAAAGAGCGTCTCATCAGAACATCTGGATTCTAAGCATGAAGGCTCCTTAGCCTATGGGCTAGTTGAGCTAAGTAGATTTGGTAAATCATTTATCTCTGATCCTCAGCCCTTCATCTGTAGCAGAGAGAAAATACTTCCTTACCTACTTCACACTGCTATGGAGATTAATAAATGAGATTTTATAAAATGGTAAATGGTATCTTAACACTAGAGGCAAATTGATGTAAGAATGCCTATTATTCAGCAACTAGCCGGTACCCACAGACGTGGGAAGGGCTATACTCCTAACTAAGTACTGTTAATGATTTGGGATTTATAAACCAGAAAAATACATGCTAGAACAACATACTTTCTACAGTCATACAGTATTTGGCCTACTTACAGAGTTAAGATAAAAGAGCAAGGTGGACAAATGCATTTAATTGCTGTTGGTATCTTAGAAAATGTAAGTATCAAATGCTTCTCCTAGCAAGTGGAGTACTTATACAAAGAGCATCAAGTTAAAACCCTCATTTCTGTAAATATTTAGTGATAATTTACTATGGTGGGGGAAAGACAACACTGAGTTGGAGATTCCCAGAACCCTCACATTTTACCTGTAAACCACAACCTTAAAACACCTTGGCAAGTGTGAGCCCTTTAATTTAAAAAATTACATTCACATATAGTTATTTAAAAATTTAAAGCTAAATTACCTATATGTATTTATATTTTATCTTATTCCTTAAGCAA
Source organism: Microcebus murinus (assembly GCF_040939455.1). Lineage (NCBI taxonomy): Eukaryota > Metazoa > Chordata > Mammalia > Primates > Cheirogaleidae > Microcebus > Microcebus murinus. Next base: position 94,805,773 of record NC_134111.1, on the reverse strand, counting down.
AAGAAAGACTTTGATCCCTGATAGTATTTGAAATAATTTAAGGTACATTTTTTAAGAGGATTCATTTTCCATGCCTGAAATACAGAAAGGTTATAACATTTTCCTCAGTAAGCAATTATGTCATCCAAATATTTCCATTTTAACCTTTCTGGGGACTCAAATATAAACAAAACTATATGAATTCTCCATGTAAAACTGAAAATGAACAAATCTTTTGAGCACTGAGTTTTTATTTAGAAGATACTTCCTTTTTAGGTAGACTATTACTTTTATATTATCATTTTAAATAGTGTATGTATATGTATTTGTGTCTATAGGCATATGCTTCATACCCTTTCTAAGAGTAGCTCTTGTCAAAATTACAAATAATTGTAAATGGAAGTATTTTGACCAATGTTTTCACCCAGTGTTTACTAGTTCCACAAACAGCTCTGGAACTGAGTTAGAAACCAACTAACCTTTTTGAGATTTTCCTTTATTAAGTCTTTGCTCAAACCAGGATAGGAATTGTGGATAATGGTGGATTAACTCATTTTAAAAAAATTCTTTCTTTTTTTCTTTCTTAACATACAAAAAGCATACATAATTAATAATTACAACTTGATGAGTTTAGAGATAAGTGGTGATGAAGCCATCACCACCATCTGTGCCATAAACCTGTCACCTCCAAATGTTTCCTATAGCTCTCTTATTTATTATTGTTATTATTATTAAGATCTACCATCTTAGAAAATTTTTAGGTATGCAATACAGTATTATTATATTATCTACTATCTATAGATAATAAGAAGTTGTAACACTATGTTATAACTTAATTTTTAAACAATTTAAGTGATTTTCACATCACTCATCATCTGCATATAAATTATATATGCAGAAAAATTCATACAGTTGCACTATAGCAACACGTTTGTTAGGAAAACTCAAACCAGTCTCTTCTCAGTAAAGAGATAAAATATTTACCAGCTGTCTGAAGAAGTCCTGAACAAGCCATAGAATCCCTGAAACAGTGGATCCATAGGTTTTGTCCTCCCTCTATATGCCATTTCTTCCATTTCTCTGACTCTATTGTTCTTTCCATTGGCAGGAAGATTGTACATTTGTTTACCTAAGTTGTTTGCTCAGGGTAGGGCTGGCAGGGGAAAGAGCCACCTGGGGACTCCAGCTAAGAGACTTAGAGGCGGGAACTTGATGAACCTAGAAGGGAAAGAAGGAGGTGGCAAAGAGGAGAACAGCCTCCCGTGGTAATGAAGCAGCAGGAACATAACATTCTGGAAGGTTTGCTGTTCTGCTGCATCTGATTAATGCGGGAGTGAGGAATGGATAAACAGGTACATTTCAGAACCATACAGAAAACTCCACATTATCTTTCTAATGAAGTGACCCATCCATAGTAGCTATACTATCCTTTTAATATTCCCTTAAACCTTGCTGACATAGTGAAGCAGGAAAAAGATATGAAATATTCTCCTGGTTGATATGAGACATAATAATGACAACAAAGGCTAATGCGAGGGGAAACACTGCAGAAGAATCAGCAAGCAGTTGAGAGGACACACTACACACTGCACTAACATACAACATTTTATTTCAGTCCTTTTCTTTCTTAGAGCACTGGTCTTATATACATGAATAAAGAGTGTAAGAGCAGCTCAACAAAATGGCCCCAAATTTTTATATGCAAAAGCAGATAGAAAGATGTTTTGTAATGAAAAACACCTTAATGAATCCTTCTGTAAAATTGCAGGTAGTGAAGCTTGAAGGATTTTGAAGCAATTCGGTAGGTCACTACTAGCATTTTATGTTGAAGGAAGTGAATACAATGGAATAGTAATTATCAGGAAGCTTCCTATGCAATGGTAAGAGAGTTTGTATATTGTTGCTTTATTTCATTTTACTCTCATTATACTCTCCTGTAAGTCTGTGAATCGTTGCTTTTTTTCACAGTTGCCATTGCATGTTTGAGTGTGTGAGTCTATTGAAACTGTTGTTATTGATGTCTCTCTATCCCCCAGCTAAATCACAAACTGCAGGGACTCTAAGTTTGCCACTGCAGGGACCCTGAGTTTTCCACATCATTCTTACAATCCACACTTAGCATGATGTTTAGCCGAAGTAGGAATCAAAAATATTTATTAAATAAATGACAAATGAGTGTCTAGGAGGGTGAAATTTTGCCTCCCAAAGGCCCAAAATGTAACAAGCTTTATTTATTTTTTATATTTGGCTTTCAATATATAAAATATTTAGTGATTTTTTTTTAAATTTTGGGAAATGCTGCTTTGTATCATTGCTTAAGGGGGAGAGGTGGCTAACAAGGAAGCACTATTAATTTCAATCAGTTACCTGAGGTTGAAAAGTTAATCAATTGGTAACTGGCCCTGCAACTTTTTTCTCTGTGCTGTTTTTCTTAATCCATGCAATTCTTTTTTAGTAGATTGCAAAGTTTTATATTCAAACTTAACCTTGAAGTTTAGAACAAAAACACAGATGCAACAAAATGTATTGATTTACTTGATGTAAAACCATATTTTCATTCTAGAGCATTTATTTGCTAATGAATACAGTAGTCATTAGATGAATTGGCAATAACTAATTGGAGAAAAGAAATAGTAATAGCCATCATTTGCCCATTTAACAAACAGAATTTGACCAAGGATAAAAACATTAGTAAAAACGAAGTTATAAGAGGCACAACCTGATTGCTTCTTGAGAGATGATAAATTATATATAGGGTGATATTTTTAATTGGCAAGTATTTCTGAGGAAAAGGAATTTTTAAGGAAAGAAATACCAGAGATCAATAGGCATCACTCAAAAGTTTCTCTGCTTTTTCCCTTTGATTTCATGGTATACAAATTAAGGATAATTCTGAAATTTCAAAGAGATGTCAACAATAGGGAGAAATGGGAAGAAAAAGATAAAGTTTTGTTCTTGGATCTCTTGTCTAATTTTAAAGCAGTCATTACATCAAACAAAGAAATTATAAATAAGCAGTAGCAGTGTTTACTCTAAATTTAAGATAGTTAATGCTGAAACTTAATACTTGAGCCATGTTATTGAGTTAAATTATGGCAACTCTTTTTTAAACTATTTTTTTTAATTTGAAAAATCAATTACATAAGAAAGAAAACCAAGTTATCTTCTCATTGTTCTAATCGTACCAACCAAGTTTTACATAATATGCTCAAATACAGATTTATATATGCAATTCTCTTGCTTGAATATCTTCAGTGGATCTATTTGATCATTTATTTTAGTTTTCCATTGAAGACCCTCCTTGATATTCCCTCAACCACCTTTGCACAGCCTCATAATATATCCTAAGTGCCAGTCCCACAAAATACTTAACCATTCACAAAACCTGCATTTTTGTGTCTCGGTATTCCTCTATGCTATTTCCTTTCCCTTGCAAGTCCACCTTGAATGAAGTTCACTTACCTACCAAAGGCACCCATTCCTTCAAGAGATAGCTCAAATGCCCTTTCATCTAAGAAATATAACTTAGACCCACCTGCTTGATCTCCAGCTTTCTCTCTTTCATGTCACCACTGTGAGTCCAATATTTAACAGTACTTTTTTATTTCTGGATTAGAATTTCCATTTACATATCTATCTTTCCTATTGTACATTTATAAATCTTAAAGAGAAGAGACCATATTTTCTTGATTTCTAGAATTTCATTACACCCACTCTTCCCAGTAACACCTATTTATGATATTCACATATAGTATTAAACAATGCCTATTGAATTTTAAAATACTTTTAACAAGAATATATCTTTTGAAAAATAATTTTCCAAAAATTAAAACTGTCCCAGGCTATCAGAAACAATTGTCTGTGTTAGGAAGTCACATTTTTAGAGCAGTTTGGATTTCCTTAGAAAGTAATACATATCTGATTGCTGTAACTTATACTCAAGGTTACATGGCTGGTGAAGTCCAAGGTTGTCAGCAGACAGGTTAAAAAAACTAGAATTTCTTGATATATGTTCACCTTTGGGATTGGTTGGAAATTGAAGAGAGGAACATTAAGATGGAATAATATTTTGCATTAAGAAAGATACTTTGTTAAAAACAGTACTGGGAAAAGGAAATCACATTGGGAAAAACTTGATGAAATTGAGAAGCTCTCCATATCCTAACACCTAACTAAATTTAATGTATGAATCTTCTAAAGTTTTCCCTTAAGAAAATGCTGACCATACCACAAAATATACAAGGTGACTGCATACTCAAATGCCTTTTGATTGTTATTGGTGGATTAAAAAAAATTTATGGCACTTTGGAATTCTAAGCATTTTCATAATGCATTGGAACAGATTCAAAAAAGCCATTAGAGGTTATTCTTTTGGCTGGACTATGGGTACCCATGGAAATTTGTACCTTTGGCATAGCATACTGTTTTATTAAAGGACTTTTGGTATGCATATAGGAACAGCCTTTTGCATATAGGAACAGCCTTTTAACTATCCCAATGGGTCATTTAGGGTAGTTCAAATTGTCTGGATTTTTTTCATTAAGTAGTCTCCCTGAGATTCACTTAATAAGTAGATCATGTTGGCATATTCTAATCCACTGAGGTACAGTATTAATTTAGGACAACTTGTATTTTAAATTAAGAATGACTGACCTGATTTTATAAGAATAAGAAACTCTCATGCAAATTATACCAAATTCAAAGGGATGGATTTGGTGACAGTGGCTTTGTTTCACTGAATTCCTCTCTTGGCTGGAGGGTAGAGAGAAGCTACTTTGCTTGTATCTCCCGGATTCTTACTCCTTCACCATATCTTCTGCTAATTCCTCCATCTTTTTCTAATGTTTTCTTCTTTGACTCCCACTCGTTAACTGTTCTCTAAATCACATGTGAACACATTTCTCTCCCTCAATATTCAGTCTCATCTGGTATTGCAATTTTAGGACATATTGACACCCTGATGCCTGATCTCTAATTTCTTTGCAATGAGTGGATTCCCTAATACCTTCCTAAATTCACAGGTTGAAGTTTTTTCTGTTTTCATTCACTATTCAAACCATTTCCTTATAAACATTCCATGAAACGTCATCTTCCATTCCTTTCAGTATACGCAGACCATGTTCCGATACTAATAGATGGCAAAAGAGCTATTTTGAAAGCCCCTATAATATTGTTTGAAAAATACTTTTTGTATCAGGATTAAATATATACTTTTCTTTTCCACCCTTTAAGAGGTCCTTGCTTGCCTTTCCTGAATTATTCTAGTCTCTCCTTCTTGAACCAAGCTTTCAGAACCACTGCTTTTCATGAAAGTTTATCTTTTTTTCCCCCAGATTACTCCTAAAAATAGCATAACATCACCTTGCTCAGAATAAAAACAGCAGAAACAATGGAATGATTACAAATAAATACCCCTACCTCCAGGTTAAAATTATAACTCATTATTAGATTTGGTTCTAGCAAATTTGCCCTGTGGTCAAAGGCAAAATTGTGTTATATATAAGATTTCTCACAAACTCAAAAGGTTTATGACCAGAAACTTCCAGATTATCATGCTATTAAACCTGCCACAAATTCTGCCTTTGAATCATTTCAACTGTGAGAAAAATGGATTCATAAACAAAGTTAACATCTTCTGTCTTTTATTCTCAGTTTAGAGAGAGAGAGAAAAAGAGAGAGAGAGACTAGCTTTCTATCTCAGGATTCTTATGTACTCAGCGGCACCATCCTATTTCCAGGCCCCATGTCTCAGCATCTCACTCTTTGTCCTTTGTACCCAGGGCCCAGATTCTTCCTGGATTCTTACTTCCCCCTGGCACAAGTGCTCACCACTTTACCCCTATTTGTGAGAAACAATGTCCTGTACCAAGTTTACTTTGCCTCCAACTTGCATAGCACCAGATTAAACTTCCTAGAACATAATTTTTTTTTTAATTAATGACTTATGTTCCTATAAATGCCTATAGGATTAATTTCAAATATTCTTGACTGAAATTCAGGGTTTTCTTATTTCCCCTATGACCTAACATCTCATCAAGTTTGAACTGATTTGGGGCTCCTTAAACATTTCTTTTAATACTACAGTTGATAAGCTTTAGTTTCAGGCCTTTAAGTTTGATTTTCTAATTCTTTCCTAAACATTTGTATCCTACTTGTCCTCACTGGTAGTTCCTCCTCCTCCTCCACTAGACCCTCTCCAGCTCTTCCAACTCCCATTTTTCTCTCTGTTTTCTCTACAGAATGACATTTAATTATATACTGTTCTATTTGAGTAGACGAAGGGGCCCCTTTCATATTACAGATATATAGTGTGTGAGAGGGAGAGAGATTTACTCCTTTAGAAAGTAAGTCTCTAAGGAAATTAGTAAGGCCTTTGCTATTGAAAGTTAGGTCCATGGCAGTGTAGCACTGGCAACATCTGGGAAAGTGCTAGAAATTGGGAATCTCAGACCTACTAAATCAGAATCTGCATTTTAACAAGATACCTGTATGATTTACATGCACATTAAAGTTTGAGAGGCACAGCTACAGAGGTATACTTTTAAAATCACAAATGTAATATGTATACCTCACAAAGTGCTGAATACTATGTGTACTACATAAGATATATGATGCATTGTGTAGTATATTTTTGCATATTCTTTTTCCTTCAAAGACATAGGCAGTGGTGGCTTAAAGCTACTTCATACATGCTAGCAAAAAACAATTGCTAAAATAGTTCAGAAAGTTTCTGAGACAATTGTCAAACAGTCATTTTTTAAATAGTAAATTATACAAATTCACAATTAAATAAATTATATTAGAAACAAAGGTAACAGACTCAAAACTCATCACTTCCGAATTATTTTACTCATTTTATTGTTATCTATATGTTCAAGTTACTTAGATCTAGTATATCTGTGTGGTACAATGCTACATAATAGTGTATATATCTCTCTTTTAAGTTCTGTGTTCAGGGACCTCTGGTTTGTTCTTGAAATCAATAAAATGGTAGTATTTACACCATGGAAATCTACAAACACTACAAATCAGGGCTTGATTTATTGTTTTGTTTGGATTTAGGGAAGTGATGAAGAAAATGATAATAATTCAGATTCAACTTAAAAGTGTGTCATAAAATATATGCTTGCATACATTTTTCTTTTTTTAAAAGCCATTAAACATTTACCAGCACATTGCTGGGTAAAGGCACTAGAAATAGAATGTTCCTACAGTGAACAGAAACCTGGCATTTTTATCTAAAAAGACTTTCAGACATCTATTAAAACTAAAGTAATCTGCCTTATAGATTTTCATTTATTTATTAGGCTCTCATCATTTTCTCTGAATCTATGTTGAGGTTCTGTAGTACCACCAAATCATAAATTATTCCATTAAACAGGTTTTCACCCTACATATTGATTAGAAAGTCACCTCACCTCTCCTTGTAGAAGCTCTCCAGACTTCTGTTATTTTCACTGTAAAATGAAGATTTTTATATTCCATGAGGCATCATATTCTCCAGAACCATCACTGGCAGAGAATATTCTAAATAAATAGCTTTATGAGACACAGGGACAAGTGTCTTTTTCAGTTTCTTATTGGGAAATCAGTTCAGTTTTGTGAAAACATATCCAAAAAACTAGACTAGGAGATTTGAATTATAAACAAAAGATTGTTTATAAACAAAAGATAAATAGCTACTCTCTAGCTATTTCTATCCAATTGCAAAATAGTTTAATGATACCTGAAAAGGTTCATTTTTAGGATAGTAACTTAATCATTAAAGTAGTAATCCGCACATCTGAATGTCTAAACAAACCATTTCTCAATCTGGATTTAGGGAAACAATGTAAATGCAGAAAAATGTCAAAATAATATTCTTGTTTTTCAGACTCAAGTAGAATTGGTTTTATTCCTAACCTATTTAGAATTTTTCTCATAATGTGTAAGTTAAATGAAAGTTAGTTTCACTTATTTCTTTTAGTTTTACTTATGTTTTTAATATCAGCACTGTCATTAACTAACATACAGAGAGAACTTTAACTGCCACCAGGGGCACTTTTCTTTCAAAAAGGAAAATGAACTTCATCAGTGTACTATATTTTGAGTGGTTTGTGTTGGTTTAGTTTAGCAGCAGTGTAGAACGTGGCCAATAAAAAAAAACCCGAAAAACTGTCAATTTGGATAAGTTTACATTCTTCACAGTGACATATTCCAAAATGCAAATAGTGAATATATTTATGACTTCTTTTCCTTATGCTGTTGCTATAGTTTTCTGTACTTTCAAAAATATCTACCATAAACATGTATAAACTTAATATTAAGAAAAAAATGGGACTAAAGATCTTTTTCTAGACAATGGGAATACTGATCTAACTGAAACTGGAGTATCAGGCAAGGAATTGCAGATGCTTTGAGGGGACAAGTTTTACAGTTGTATAGACCCTCACACTTATACATATATTCAGAAAATAACAATCTTCTGTAACAGGCAATGTTTTGAAAACAAAAGAGTAATGCCATATTTATGCATTGCTAGCAAAGAGATATTCCATCTAATTTCTTTCCAGAGAACTTATACTGAAATATTTATGAGCCAGAATTTAAGTTTAAAAAATATATTAATAATTGCTGCTTGGATATAAATTGTTTTTATTTCAGAGTACTATTGGGGTACAATTGTTTTGGTTACAGGGATTGCTTTTGTACTGCTTGAGTCAAAGTTATAAGTGTACCAATGATAAACTTCCCAGAATTTTTACACAGCCCTCACTGAAGATATCTTGATAATTCATCCAGTTTTCGACCACTCAAGGTCATAATTAGGAACATAAATATTATACCATGCTTGAAGTAATGTCTTTGGGGACTATTTAATTTTGAGAACCTCTTGCCTTTATACCAAATACTCTCAGACTGCAACACATTTATGCATATGCCTCACAATCTGCCAATCACAATTACTTTTTTCTAGGGTCAGTGGGACCATGGTAACAGATTCCTCCTCCACTCTTTTCCTTGTCCATCACTCCAATTGTCTGCTTCTTACTTACTGCCAGTTGAACATGCATAGGCAAACATATGATAATTATCACCAAATAAAATTAAAGAGCAACCAAATGAGAGACTGAACAACTGAGTAGACATGTATGACATCATATTTGGCTCATTTTGAAATGAGCTTTCTCAGAAAATTTTCTTCTTTCTGGGAAGCACTGTGAGTCTTAGGACCGAGGTTCTTTAGACAAGGCTGCATGGGTTCAAATGCCAGCTCTATCTCTTGCAAGTCAATCAGTCTCCTTAATGCTTAGTTAATCCATTGATAAAGTGGGAATAATGTTAGTATTTCCCTCAAAGGGCGGTAAGGAGATTATATGAAGTAATACGTACACAGTCAAGGAATATAATAAGCACTTGTTAAATGATAGTTATTATCATTCTTTTTTGTTTTTTTACCTCTTGGTTAAATTCTATGTGTTAAAATTAGTAGCTATAGGGGGTCAGATAGGTTTGGTATTGCTATGCTGCATTTTAATGGGTTCCATGAAGCATTTCAGCTGTCATAAAGAGAAAGTTGAATGTGGCTTTGAAGCCAAATGGAGCCAGGCTCAGTCCTGGTCTTGTCATTTGCTGTGCATATTTGTGAGCAACTTACCCTCACTTACCTTATTTTCTCCTATGTAAAATGAGGCAATGCATGTTTCACAGGGGCCACATTGAGATTACATAATACTTACACTTTGCCCAAGACTTAGAACCTAGTAAAAATTCTCTACAAATGTTTGCTGAAATGTTTGCTGAAATGTGGCCATGCAGGTATTTGCATGGGGTAGCCACCCAGGATATTTTTATTAATGGGTTACTGTATGTCTAGTTTAGTGATCCGCCTCAAATTATAGTAAGCTAAATCATTAAAAATATGTTTAGCTACAATTGTGCCTCAATATTTCCTTTTACACAGAGGATTAAAAAAAACTATTATTCAAAAATCTCTGACAGTATTTTTCTTAATCTATGACCATAGTCATATCCAAGGATCAAGCTCACAAAACAGACAGGTTTTCTAAGCAGCCAAAGAATTAAAAAGCATCCAAACTGTTCTGCTTCTCATATATTCACTTACATATTTATACACACACCAGGACAGGGATAGCTGCTCAGGCCTGGGTTTTGAATTGGCAGTTGTGTCATTTGGGGAAAACCATATTTATAGTGCATTCAGTAATACAGACATGGTATCTGGCAGATACTTTCTGCTAAGGGACAAGTATCTGTTTAATTTCCACAAATGATGGAGGTTTGTCTAAATCCCTCTACTTTGAATTGAAGGTCGATTCTCCATGTTGCTTTAACATATATTTCAGGTGAATTTTCAAAACTGAGGATGTATATTAATAAGGCTTGGCATCTTTTTTGGCATTGTCATGTAAAATGAAACCAAGCAATCCTCTCACCTCAGTTTCCCGAGCTGCTGGGAAGGAGACTGAGTCTGGAGGATTCCTTGATCTTAGGAGTCTGAGACTAGCCTAGGCAAGAGAGGAAGGACCCTATCTTTAAAAAAAAAAAAAAAAAAAAAAATGAGACTTCATATAAGACCCTTTATATGCAGAATCTTACATATTTTTATCATCCTTATAGCCCAATGCTATCATGTGTGTTAGGTTTTTGCTTTTGTTTTTTACCACGGTCCCAAGCAAGGGGTTGGCTACTAATATTTTAAAATGCAAGTGTGGCAAAACATACAATGTCCTGTGTTTTGTGGGAAAGGGGGATTTCTCAGCAGGTATTCCCTTTATGAGATGATTTTATTCCAATCACTTTATACCTACCAAAAATGCTGAGTTTCCTTTTTTTCAAGCATGGTACAAATTTTAGCAAGACTCAACAGAATCTCAAAAGAGCTTATATCATCTGTGCTAGACTTCACTTCTTCCTGTTATTGGGGGTTTCAAATTGTGTTAATGAATAGGTCAAAGTGAAACCTAATGACATTTTACTTTTATTTCCAGTAATTGGGGAAATGGGTGTTTATGTGTTTGCATGTAATATGGCAAGGGAGAGAAGTGAAGAAAACAGCAAAAGGCAAGTTTTTCCATGGTAATATTTCAAGAGAAGAGGCTTATCAGGTCTATTACTTTACCAATTTTTACTATTACCAATTTTTAAACTGTGTTGCGTTCTAAAATGGGAAATGCACAAGGCAATCACTTACAATTTATATATTACCTAATAGATAAGAGAGATGCAATCTATTTTATTCTGAAATCTTCACAATAGCCTGTTAGCTATTAACTGTTGGCTAGCACTTTTTTCCTTATTTTGGCCAACTGGAATCAGAGTCTTGAAGAACCACTTGACCAATTGGCAGAGAAATTCTCAACATAAGGCTAGAATTCAAATATTCAAATTCCAAAACTATTACATTTACAGCTTATCACAATTAAAAGGAAACTCTTCTTCTGTTCCATTTTGTTCTCTTTATGTCCTTAGTAACTTAGACATTAGACAGACTTTTGTCTGTCTCTCTCTCATTGGACAGACTTTTGTCCAAGAGTTTACTGGAATGAATGAATTATTTAAATCAATAGGTTTGTATATTGCTTCTAGATTAATAAATGCTTTCATAAATGCTCTTCATCATACCTCTTTTTCTTAATGATTTTCTATTATCTAAGTTACCTCATTTATTGTTCAATCACATTTTAATCTGAATGTCAAGTCTTCCTAGAATATGTTGCCCACTTCCATCGAACCAGTGGTTTGAATGATCTTATTTCTTTTCCCACTTGCTGTTTCTGTTTTGTTTCTGTGATTATCCTTCCTTTTTCGCTGGCCTGTTTATTTTTCCTGAATTAGTTTTCTGGGGCTACCATTAAAAGTACCACAGGCTAGGTGGCATAAAATAACATAAATTTATTCTCTTGAAGTTCTGGAGGCTAGAAGTCCAAAATCAAGTCAACAAGGCTATGCTCTCTCTGAAGGCTCTAGAGAAGAATCCATCATATGTTTTTCTCTTAGTTTCAGGTGTTACCAGCAATTCTTGGCATGCCTCGGGTTGTAGACACACATTTCAACCTCTGCCTGTGCATACACACAAGCTGTTTTTCCCTTTCGCTTGTGTCTGTGTCTCTTTTCTTATTATAATATAAGGAAACTAGTCAAGTTCGATTAGGGCCTATCTAATCCAGCATGACCTCAACTTAACGTAACTACATCTACAAAGACTCTAATCTTCAAATAAAGGCACATTCTCAGACACCCAGGAGTTAGGACTTCAACATATTATTTTCAATCTATAATATTTCCCTAAATGTAATAAAATTACTTCTCTCTCAATGCTCACTAAATGCCCAAACTCCATCAAAAAGGTTCTTCTTATTTCTGCAGTTCACCCTTTTGGATTTTCATAGGCTACCAAATGATTCTCAGGGGCACTAACTATGGCTGCTTTGTTCAACCCTGTACCCCTGGAGTCTGGAGTAGTGGCTAGCATATAGTAGGAACTCAGTAAATATTTGTTGAATGAACAACTCTATTCAACAAATAAATGAATGTATGCCATATAATTCAATTATTTTTTGTATATGGTGGCATAGTGTTACTTTTTTTCTTTAAATTAATTGCTCCTTTATGAAAATGTGAAAGACACTATTTTAACTCTATTTTGTGTTGCAGAGTCACAGAGCCCAGTTGAAATTCCTAGATTTCCTATATGGTTTGTAATCCGATTAATGCTTTGCTGATTGATTGATCTAGAAAAATTGGATTGAAAGGCAGCAAGACTGTAACAAACTATTTCGACACATTAAAAAAAAAAAGTAGAAGGCTATTTCAGGAGGAAAAGTGGGTACTGAGATTAAAGCAAAGCCAAGTAGATTGGGTAATTAATGTTTTGTTTACATCAAACACAAATTCTCTCAATATTATAAAAGAGTCCAGATATCTGGCTGATCAGAATTGCTTAGATACCATTTGTACGTATCTTTCAAACTTTACATTTTGATTTTTTGGAGGTAAGTGGCTTTCTCCATTTCTATGTTTTATTAGAAATATATAGTGCTAAAACAGCATTGCAAACCATAAAATCATAAGAACAACTCCTGCAGTCTCCACTCTTAACTTTGCATAACTCCTAATCAGTTTCACAACGGGAAGCAGAGCAAGGCTCACACCTGGAGTCTTAAATATGACAAAGAATGCTTGAAATAAGAAAATTAAAATATTTTCTACCTTTCTATTAATGTTTTCACCTAAGTAGTTCCCTTTATCTCCCAAGTAGGCACCAAATGCTCACTTTCTTAATCTTAAAGAATATCTGGAATATTTAATGGGCATCCATGCCTCCCACAGAAAATAAGCAAAATAAAAGAATGTGCACAAAGTCTCTTAAATACCAGACAAGAATGAGGAAACAGAAAACAGGGTTCACAAGAGGGCATAAATCTTCTGCAAGTGTCTGAAGGAAGTGTTTTGGAGAAATGGTATATTCAGAAAATGTTGTATATGTGATATTTGTTGAGTTCATTGTGGTATGATAGCACGCAAAGAGAGCAGGCTTTTCTGTGTGTTATGAAGTGCTCATGCCATTCAAGTGGGTGGTTGAGGCTCACATTTGCAATGTAAATTAACAAACAACATGGTGCCTTCAATTGTAGGTAAGCCTTAATAAGCCTGCTGATTACTTCTTAAGAGTGTAGATTTTGTGCATAAAGAATTGCTGAATGTTAGGGAACAGAGCATTTCACAAGAACCTCACAAAAGGCAGAAATGATTGAGTGAAGAAGAGAAAAGCAAGTACACTGATTGTTGTTGAAAAGAATTCAGATCTTTGTCTACAGAAAGGCACTCATAGGATGTCAGACATGTTTTCAACAATGCCCTCAAGGACACAGACAGTTGTTTTAGAATGTATACAGACATAGGAAACACCCAACAATATAAAATCACTTGTGAGTTTGCCCTAGGTGTAACTCCAACAGAAACTTAGAGTTCCCAAGGTTGGCGGAATATACAAATCTGCATATCTGCTGGAGGGTCATGTTCATGCATATGTAGAAACCTGCTTTCCAATAGCAAACTCAGGATTCGGGCAGAGGGGGCTCCTTTTCTCCTATCAGCCCAAGTGTAAGTCCTCCACTTCTCATCTATTTGCTCTTGAAAAACTTTTTTATTTTATGGGGAACCTAAGGAAATTAGCTATTGTCCTCAGATCAGCTCTTTTATGTACTTAAAATGGTATCTTTACTTTCTACGTATTGAATTCCTAAGTTTGTACTCTATCAAAAAGTAAGATGGAAATAATCATAACTTTTACCAGTAATTGGATAAAAGTCCTTAAATAGCTCACCCTATGCCAAGTTTGCTATACAGAGAGTTTCAGAGAACAAGCAACAAAGAGGGAAAGAAACATGCATTACAGACTACCTGGCTCTCTGTGGGCTCAATCAATGACAGTCTCTTCCCTTTGCAAAATGAGGGCACATCTGTGCCTTGTTGCTCACATTTTTACCATCCCTCCCAAACCTACAGCTATAGGATGGAAAAGTGTTGTTTAATCCAGAACAGAAAATTAATTGCTTTCTCAGAGACTGCACATTTACAAGAATCAGGCATTTCATATTAATAATTGTTTAGCTTTTCCTTAATCCAGAAGATCTAGCAATAGTGGATCCACAAGCCTCTGTATCTCAGTGGTAGGCTGGAGCTAAGTATGGGACGGCCCCTGCAGGGCTTGTGTGCTGCCCAGATAACTGAAGTCAGCATCCCTCCCTGTTGCTCATATTTCTAATTCTTCCATCATTCATGCTCCCTTCCTGGCCCCTCAAGGTATTTTCCCCCAATCCAGAGAATGTCTGCCTCCTTCTCTGCACCTTCTCCCACGGGCCTTCTCACTCTGCTTTTCTCCAGTTTAATGATGTTAAGTCATGAAGCTCATTCATGAAACAGAGTTAGAGGCCAAAGTGCAGGATGTTTATCAGGAAGCGCCCATGGGACTAACACCTGCACAAGGGGTAGGGAGGAAACAAAACTTTGCGGAGGGAGAGGTCCAGCTGTGATGCAATCTCCATGAGAGCATCCACTGACACTACAGGGAGTTCTGGAGCTGAAATGGGTGCCAGATTGTCCCACATTTAGCTTTTAGACCCCTGCCTCAATCAGCCTCTAGATGTTGGCCTCCCCTTGCTGACCACACACCCAGCAAGTGCAAAGACATGTCTTTCCTCAAGGGGCTTTTGGCTGGGCATCTCTGAGTGTACATCTCAGAAGCCAGTTTGCTGTGTTCTCTTTCTCCAAGTCCCCCTGTCTGATACAGCATTTGAGGAGCAACTGAGAGGCCTGAGTTTTCTTGCACATTCTCCGTAATCCAGACAACTGCTCTAAGGATCTTAAGTTTCTGTGGCTCCAGAGAGTCACCAGGATGGACTCCCCAGCCTCCCTTCCATACAAGCAGAAATTCCAGGATTCCTAACGTGCTTACTGTTTACAATCCAGACCCAGATAAACTGCTGTGCTTATCCTATTATTTCCTGCCTCTCCTCATCACCTGAGTACTTTCTGACTCTCTTGAAAAAGACCTGCATAGGGTTTTCCTGGGAGGGTGTAAAGAAAGGGTGAGATGTGAAAGAAAAGCACTCCAAATGATTTGACTGAAGACATTTTGTCCATATAGCAAAATTTGTCCAAATGGCACAATTAAGCATTGCTTGACAATAAAATAAGCCCAGCAGTTATTTTTGTTTTTGTTTTGTTTTTGTTTTTCATTTGCTGATAACTGTAGAGTTTATTGGGGGCAGTTGTTCCTACTCCGAAGTGTTTACTATTACAAACTGAGATGAATAATACATGTTTAAAAGTTGGAGGAATTCTAAACAATAAATCAAATTATTCACAAATAAAATGTTAATCAAAGATACATCAATGTTACAAATATATGAAAACATGTGATCAGTTAATTGACTCATGACCTATTCAATTTGACAGAATTATTTCTGCAAATTTGTTTGCCACCAAATAATCTACTGCAGAGTCATTCCAAATGCCAGAGACAGAACTGAGCTTGTCTTTATCCTACATCCTAGTACTGAGAGCAGGGCTGCTCAAGGCTTTCACTCTGTGATGGCAACTAACTTCAAGTCCAAGGCTGGTGAGGTGCAGGTGTAAGCGTGCCCTTAGCGATCCTTGTTTGGAATCTAGAATGCCAAAATTTATATGCATATATTATACCACTGGAGCAGAGAGGCAGCTGACAGACTTAACTGGGGCACCCCTCTCTAGTTCACAAGTCTTCGCCTACTCAATTCCTACCTGACCTGATTCATTATGTAAGGTATATGTCTGGTCGCTGTATGTTATTTGAGTTTGAATCTCCTGCTACAGATCATGATTACAACCCACTTGAAAATACTTAAATCACTAAGATTGCCAGGATTAAACAATTCAAATCAATATTTCTAAATGTTCTTAGAGTATACAGTTACATGCTCCTGGAACATGAAATGGGTCATTTTCTTAATGCACCAACTGAAACTACTTAGAGTGGGTTCTAAATGATATTCAGGTCTGACTAGAACTCGGAATTACTAAAAATACTTCTATTGTCTGGCATCTGATTATGCTCTGATTCAGGTCATCCACATTTGCAAAGTCAGGGATTTCAGTGTGGTTTATGGGAATCACATTTCTTCGGAGCTGGCCTGGAAATGTATGATCTAATAAGATCAAGAAGATGAATAGCAGATGTGTTTCTCCTCTGACCTATACATAGCATCATCCAAGTTATAAAGTCATTCATTGGGATGGAAGAATTGGAAACTGGAGTCTTCTAGTCTGGGTGGATACATTTGGTCAGGAAAATGGGTAAAACTTATCAAAACACAACAGAAGGATAAAGTCAGGTCTTGATGAAATGATGATAGAAGCAAGAAAGAGATAGGAAGAGAACACAAAGCAAGAGCATGAGAAATGAATAGAATGTAAAGAAAGGTATCCAACTTTAATTTCATTCTTTAAATGCAAATTTTCATCATTCTTACGACTTAAACCTTCAGACTTTTCCTCAAAATTTAGTAACAATCACTGCCATGTACATTAATTTAGAAATCTCCATAGTATATGTAGAATAGCAAATCTAATGAACTAAGCCTAAATATTAATTTTTAAAAAACCTATGAAAATATACTGCATATATGTACACAACCCACATTTACATGTGAACGGTTTTTAATGAGATATATTTTTACATGGTATACATACAAACATCGGGGGGAAATTACTTTCTAATTAGGATCAAGTGTTTTTGAAATTTACATTTCTAATTAATTAGTGTTGATTTTGAGACACCCACATTTAATTATACTGCAATCTGCAATAGAAGATTCATGTTTTGACTCAAATAAGTAATAAAACAAAAGTACATAAATTATTGTCTTCCCTAAGTTAACAGTGACATTAAACTTGAAAAAAAATTACGTCTATAATTATCACCATCAATAATTTAGAACCCAGTAGATCTTTCACTAACAAATCTATTTACCATTAATTATCAACAGAAGGCATGATAACTGGTTGCTTTCATTAATAAACATTCCTCCATCTCTGATCCATGTAAAGTAATAGAATTTTTTTGTGTATCCTTGGTGCATAAAAGGATTCTTGAATTTCCTTCTTGCCCTATTATGGTCCCCAAAATAAAAATACAGTAGAAGCTATTATACAAACCAAAAAGCAGAACAGAGACATCTGGGCCCAATGATGAAAGGCAGAGGTTGCAAAGACCCCCCACCTCCATAAGCACAGAAAGAAACCAATTTATCTTTCAAATCCACTCAGTCTTCCACTTCCCAAAGTTTATTCCAGGAATAGATTTTTCTCTACTTGTCCACTCTTACCATATCTGGCAGTTAATTTTTTCCTCCATTAAGTGCTTTTCATTTTCTGTTAAGTGTTCAAATGCCACTTTACAAGGACAGATTGCACAATGAACAAAGATGAATAGAGGATTATGCACAACAGACTGGGTGGAAATTTCAATGCTACACACTTATGAAAGAAAAATCTTAATGTGTTCCCAGGTCCCTGAAAGTTTTTAGCACAGGCTTTTCTGGGCCAGAGTCTAAGGTAACGAAGTTAGATACCCCCACACATAGAACAAACGGTAAGGTGAATCTGGCACTTATTTAGAGGTAGCCATCATTCAGCTTTGAAAAGAACAAGCTGCAAAGGAAAGAACAGATCTGGTGGAGGATATGAACAAAACCAACAGGCCAGGGTACAAATGATCACTGATTCTCTTTTTTAAAAAAAATTTCATCCACTTAATGAATAAACTAATCTTTCTTTTACTTGCCAGAATAAGTTTTATTCATTTATTGCTGCACACAGTGAATCTATCCCACAAGAGTAACATATACATCCTCTGGTTCCTAAATGCCAATTTTAAATTCAAAAGTGATAGTCTAGCACAGGTGAATACCCTCTCCCTCTGGCAATCTTAGTCCAGAAACAGGATAAGAAAGGGCTGAAATAAACATGGCTTGGATAATTCCTTCCAAATGGACCAATTAGAAAGTAACTCCTCTCTCCTGCATTCAGAGAGAGCCTAAAAATGTGCCATGATCAATCTCCCTCCATTTGGAAAGAAATATCAATATTAGAAAAGAATTATCACCTACCTACCTACATGAAACTATGAACATATAAACAAATGTGACTTTATCATATAACTCAGTAAGTCTTCTAAAATGAAATGAAATCAGACAAAATTTTCTGAAATGAAATCAGACAAATAAAAAATTAGATTATGAACTCAGTATTTATGAGAATATTTATGAGAAAGTTAATCAGCAGTAAAAATAATCTACCACTAGCAATGCTGGTAGAAACTGTCACCTAAAATACATCAGATTGATTAATAAAATATTGCCATTTTATTTAGTATAGAATATCTATAAGGGAAATTAGTAGCCTCTTGGAATCTTTTAAAAGCTAATATTATGGAAGATAAATAATGTCTATACAAAAACTATTGTCCTTTGATTGCTTAACTAATTGATTTATTAGGTTCCACTTCAAACCCAAAAAGGGATGAATAAGAAACAATGCCATATGGAATCTTTTGACCCATCTCAATTGCTAGTAATTTCTAATTATAACCAGCAAACTGAGTTTTCAAAGCACCAAAGCATAAATATGAAAGGAGAATTTATCCCCAATCCATTATTAATCAAAGCATGAGATGTTGACTTTCAAATGTATATGTACTCAATTTAAATTTCAATATATTAAAATAATTAAATGGAAGTTAATGTTAGCCTGTACGCACAGTTCATCCATTGTTGGAGGGAAATATTTCTTTTAGCTTAACAGATACTTGGTGTACCTAAGGAAAAAGTACTATGCTAGCATCTGGTGGAGAGGAAGTACTAAGTTGATAATTAGGGGATACAAACAGGGAACCCAAATAAATATAACCCCAAGCAAACCCTCATATCAACACTACATTGTACATAATGTTGGTGAGGAAGAAGAAAGATATATACTAATAACATCAGCAAAATGTAGAATTCAAATGAAAATATATATTAAAAATACACATAATTAAAACCATTGCTATCTAGTTAAACTGTTCAGCTCTGTTACTAATAGATGGATTTTTTTTTAAAGTGGGCATGATACCATGGAGCAGAAAGTAACTATAAATATTTCTCACTCTTAGCTTGCTCTATTCACAAACTGAAACATTGGTGACTATGAGTTTTTGTTTCTAGAAAGATTAAGAGAAACTAGAAAGAGAGTAAATATGAGGATGTGAAACTGGTAATAGATAAGACTAATGAAAAGTTTAAGCAAAACATGTTATCTACATTTAAGAAAGGAACTGCTGTTCACTCTCCATATTTGTCTGTGGAATAGGGAATGGATTTAAATTTTATCAATAACAAAGAATTACTTTAAAACTAGCTTATAATTTCTTGGCTAAAATAGTAAGAAGGAATTAGATGTTTCTATTTCCAATAAACCAAAATTGTTGTGAATTTGAATTTGGAGTGTTGCTAAAGGTGGGACACATTCAGAAGCCTAAGCACTTAGCTGACCACCCACTTTCCAGAGCTTTGACGCAGACATGTAACAGAGTAGTCACCCCTCCTCCCACAGATATGGAAGGGAAATATTGAGAGTGGGGAATATGTAACAGAGGGAATGGCCTGGAAAAAAAATGCCAAAAATATTGTCTCTTTAAAACATCCTTCATTCCTATTTAAGAACTAAAGCCTTTGTGCCTGCCTCAGGCCAGTAGTTGGGAGGGGCAGGGTAAATCATTTGTTTATTTGTGCAACTGGAGATGGCCCAGCCCAGACCGGGTAAAGGGAGGTACTGGAGGAAGGTCACAAGTTTGTCTTCAGAGGAAATGGGATGACCAGAATCATCAGCTGTAGTGGAATAATAATTGCCTGAAGCTGAGAACCCATCCTTTAAAAGCTCTGTATTTCTACAATTGTTCAGGAAATTAGGGTTTTGAGACAGGAAGGTCTACCATTTTTTCTCCTTTGCCGGCAAAGTAATATAACTTCTCTTTCCTCCTCCCTAAACCACTTGTCCTTGTTCTTCTGATTCGGTCTGGTGGACAAGTGCTGAGTTTTCAGTAACAGACATGCAAAAAATTGAAAGGAAGCAGAGGTCAGGGCTCTTCTCTGGACCCAGCATAATGTTCTTTAGCATGAATCATAACTCAGAGTTCTGTTTCTCTTGCACAAAGCAGCATTACTTTTGTTTGACATTCAGATAAATTTAAGCCTTTGTTATATCCTATCAAAATAAAAAAATGTTTAAATGATCTTTTTTCCTAAGTGAACAGATTATAGCTATACTAACATTAATTTGATAAAAGAAGTATAATTCAATTTTACCTATGGATTCTGACTGTATTTTGAAATCTTAAAGCTAAAAAGAATACTTTAATCTATCCACGTAGTCTTAAATAATTCCTTAAATGAATTTCCTTTGTATAGTGTACACTGCATTTTTTTAAGTGTCAGTAAAAATTAGTTCAGTTGTGTAACATTTAACCAGTTAACTAAAGAATGAAGAGCAAAAACTAAAGCCCAACAAATTAGTTGCTGGAAAAGCATCTTAGAAATAATTCTACATTACTTCTGCATGATCAAATTCTTTTGTTCTAGAAAACATTGTATATGAGCACTGTAGATTCATTTGGATATTAAGACAGTTGTTTCCCTTTCATGATGTTTAATACAGAAAAGCAAATGTTTCATTAAGCACTATCTTTTTCCTACCTGCCTGCCACATGACCTTTGGTCTTGATTAACATAATAATGAATTACATTTATCTCTGTGTGCTCACAAATACACTCCTGGGGCCAATAAAATGGCATATGGCAAAATTCAGTCACCTGTTCAATCATAACTATTATTAGCTAAACACATTCAGCCTGATGGAGGTTGACAAGAGTCCGTCTTGTTCTTCGGACTCACAGGTTAAGATGTTACTCTGTTCCCTATTTTAGGTTTAATTATATTCACCTTTTCCTATTTTCCTTATAGTATGTATTTCACTGGTTTCTGCAGTCTAGTGTTAGAGTTTTTGTTCCTTTATTTGATTCCCATAGTTAACCACAATAGATATAAAGTGGGATTGTTTACAGTGTTTTTTTTTTTTCTTTTATCAATAAAGGAATGTGTGCTCGAAGGACTGGTAAAATTATCTGTTTTACTAATAAACATTAGATATCCAACAATAAACCTGGGAGCCTCTTTAAAAGAATATTAACTGTTGTATTAAATCTATTCTGCATTAGTTTCAGAACTGAGTAGAGACCAACAGTAGACAAATGACAGTGACAGTAGAGGAAAAGGCTAGTATGTATATCGCATTCACTCTGGAGGGTGTGAGACCAGTGCCTGGCACTAATAGGGGCCCAATAAATATGCAATGAATCAATAAAAAAAAGGAAGTAAAGAATAAAAGCCCAGGCCAGGCATGGATTACGGCTCACATCCGTAATCCTAGCACTGTGGGATGCCAAGGTGGGAGAATTGCTTGAGCTCAGGAGTTTGAGACCAGGCTGAGCAAAAGTGAGACCCTGACACTAGTAAAAATAGAAAAAAAATAGCTGGGTGTGGTGGCACATGCTTTTAGTGCCACCTACATAGGAGGTTTAGACAGGAGATCACTTGAGACAGGAATTTCAGGTTGCAGTGAGCTATGATGACTCCACTGCACTCTACCTGGGGTGACAGAGCAAGACTCTGCCTGGAAGAAAGAAGAATGGAAGGCCAAGGTAGAGACAGAGATACAAGCCAAATTCATGTTCTCAGTCTCAGAGGTGAGATGCCAGGACATAAGTCAGTAGGACAAGTATCAGATCTTGAGCTATGAATTGAAGACAATATGAAGAAGTACAGTGGCAAATGATTCATCAGGAGATGTGGTCTCGTGAAGAAAGTCTGAATGAGCGTGACTCATATTCATTGGCCCATATCTGGTTGGTTCAGATCTTCCTCAAAAGAGTAGGGTAAGCCCATTACTAATTAAACAGTGGACTCCTATATGCAAATGTGATGTGTGACAAGTATAATCTTTTATCTGAGAACTCCACCAATAAAGACAATTTTTTTTTTTTTTTTTTTGGAGACAGAGTCTCAGACTCTCACTCTTGCTAGAATGCGGTGGTGTCATCACAGCTCACTGCAACATCAAACTCCTGGGCTCGGATGATCCTTCTTCCTCAGCCTCCCGAGTAGCTGGGACTATAGGCAAAAGTCAGCACACCTGACTAATTTTTTCTGTTTTTAGTAGAGATGGGGGTCTCAAATTCCTGAGCTCAAGCCGTCCTTCCACCTCGACTTTCAGAGTGCTAGGATTACAGGCATGAGACACCACACCTGGCTGAAAGTTGTTATTTTTTGCATGTTTGGATTATGGTAGATCAACCTGCCTGGTGAATGAATATGCTGATTCTCTAATGGACCAGTGCTTCTAGAAATTCCAGAACTATTCACATGATTTCAGATTAAAAGAATGGAGCCATTTTAAGACTCTTTAAAATTTATTTTCTAATGACAAGTCTATGTATCACTTAGTCAACACTGAAATTTTAAAAGCCTGTTAGTAATTTTAAGGAGATTGAGTGAATGCTGAACCTTTAACCTAAGCTATAAACTTCCAAATATTTCTATCAAGTAGTCCTAAGATTGCAGAAGAGTGAAAGTATGGTTCTAGAGAAGGAAAGTGTGTGTGACAAGACCCTCCAATTTAACAGTTTTCTTTTTTTTGAGACAGAGTCTCGATTTGTTGCCCAGGCTAGAGTGAGTGCCGTGGAGTCAGCCTAGCTCACAGCAACCTCAATCTCCTGGGCTCAAGCGATCCTCCTGCCTCAGCCTCCTCCCGAGTAGCTGGGACTACAGGCATGCACCATCATGCCCGGCTAATTTTTTGTATATATTTTTAGTTGGCCAATTAATTTCTTTCCATTTATAGTAGAGACGGGGTCTCGCTCTTGCTCAGGCTGGTTTCAAACTCCTGAACTCGAGCAATCCACCCGCCTCGGCCTCCCAGAGTGCTAGGACTATAGGCGTGAGCCACCGCACCTGGCCAACAGTTTTCTTTATTCATCTTAAAATTTATGTTAATATTCCATCTTCTTCAAAGCATTTGAAAATATAAAAATAATAATAAAATGCTTTAGGAATATACACCATGTTTATTTTCACTGTACATATGCAAGTCTCATTTGTGCATAAAATTATGAAATTTTTACCTCAGTTATAGAGCAAGTTATTTGCCATAGCCTCTCTGGCCTATTGCCAATAAAATTATATGATTAATTATGAGGAAATCTCCATTGGACTGTATATTGAAGGGGTATGCCTCCAATTATTTCTCAGGCTATTTGATAGTAAAAGGTGCCTTGTACAGAGTAGATAATGTATAGCAGAGAATACAGGTATGGATATGGTTATAGAAAGGTGCACATTTTGAATGAGTTCTTCATGGCCAAGTGGTAAAATAATTATTCAGCCAAAAACATGTGTATTAGTTTTCTATAGCTGCTGTAACAAATGAACACAAATGTGACTTAAAACAACACAAATGGATCTCTTAAATTTCTGGAGTTCAGACATCTGGAATAGGTCTAACTGGCTAAAATTAAGGCATTGGCAGGTCTTTCTGGAGAGTCTAGAGGGAATCTGTTTTCTTGCCTTTTTCAACTTCTAGAGCAGGGTTCCTCAAACTTTTTAAACGGGCCAGTTCACTGTCCCTCAGACCATTGGAGGGCCATTGGAGAGTGTGTAGCACATTCCACACATGCGCACTGTGAGCCCAGGACAAGTCGGCTGCTAAGCAGGACAGGCAGTAGCGGCAAAAACACCCAGCAGGCTGGATAAATGTCCTCGGCGGGCCACATGTGGTCCACAGGCTGTAGTTTGAGGACGCCTGTTCTAGAGGCTGCATGCATCCCTGGGCTCATGTCCCCTTCCTCTGTCTTCAAAGCCTGCAATTACCAGTTGAGCTTTCTGAGGTCTCATCACTCTGACACTTTTGCCTTCCTCTTTCCCATGTAACTACCCTTTTCATCATATTGGGCTCCCCCCCAAAAAAAAAAAAATCCAGAAAAATATCCTTATTTAATGGTCATCTGGTTAGCAAACTTAAATTCCATTTGTAATCTTAATTTCCCCTTGCTATATAACATAACATAATCATGGGTTCTCAGCATTAGCATGTGGACATCTTTGGGGAGGCTTTATTCTGCCTATGAAGCTAAAACTGAAGCTAATGTCACCATCAAAACAACTGCTGGGACATTAGAATAAATCTGTAATTTTATCACGAAATAATTATTATTGAGATTTATTGATAAAAATCTGTTAGGCAAATTTTAAAAGTTTTATATTATAACACAAAAATACTGGTTCTGTAAAAATGTTTATAGACTGAGCCTTTTGTGGAAAGTGTCCCAGGAGATCTTAGGGGAATTTTTACCTGAAATTTTGAAACAGTAATGAACAGTTATTTTGTTGGCTGTAATGATCAAATAATTCTATAAAACTTAGAACTATAATATTTCATTCTGAAGGTTTTTAGCTATGTATTTGTATTAATTTTTATAAACATTTATGTCACAAGCACAATGTTATCCTAATATTTTTTATGATAGGCATCAGCTGAGAACTTGCAAGAAATAACAAAATCTTAGGGCCAATCCTACTAAATTAGAATCTGAAGCTTTACAAAATCCCCAGATAATGTGTGAGCAGTTTAAAATCTGGAAGCATTGATATAGCAAAGTCTCTTTCTTAATATAAACATTAATATTAGCTGTCAATATATTTATCTGTTCATTTAAGTGTTTGTACATTTCAGTGCATGAAATTAACAGCTTTCATAATCATAGTTTTATTTGTACAATAATAAACACTTATACTTCAAATCATTGATAGAATTTTAATCTATAAAGACAGAAGAAGACTTACACTCTGAGTTACATCTAGAATTCATCTATATTTGAAAGTAACTATTCAGATGTAACCATAAAGCTGAATGACGTGCCTTGTTTTATTACCAAGCTGGATATGCTGATTGAATTTGAAGGTATGCTACAGCATTTCATAATGGTTGATTATGCACAAATTTAGCAACTCTTGGACCTACGTTGAGCCAGGTGTTTGGTTACTGTGCCTTCCAAAAGTCAAGGATAAAGCCAAGGCCAATGAGTAGATTTTAGCCAAATACTTAAAGGCTGAAATTGAGTTCTCCATGTCTGTGTTTGTGTGTTAGTAGATTGTATTGTCTTTTTCCATTGTCTTGGAAAGAAAACAAATTAAAATAAACAATAACAAAACACTAAACATAACACTAGGCACTCTGGACTAGCTTAGTTTAGAACAAATCAAATGGTCTTTAGGGATTTGAGGGACTGTCTAGGAAAAGAGGGATGAGAAATGTACAGTGAGGCCCCTGAGGTATAAGACAGGCATATGTGAAGAAGTTACAGGGGATTTTATTTCTAAGAAATAATTTCCAACCATCCAGTGGGCAGCTTTAAGAGTTAATGAATTATCTTCTGCCTTAGGTGTTTTGCTTTAGGCAGAATAACCATTTGAAATGAGTACTGCTGAGGGGATTCAAATTTCATTTGGATAATCAATAATGATAGCTAACATTATTGAGCACTACCTAAGAGTGCACACCCTACAGGGATAATGCAACTTAGAACATTTGTTCACAACAGCTTCTTAAGGAAGATGCTACTGTTTTCTCCATTTTAAACAGTCCTTTGGATAAGTTAAAGGACTTAAATTAAGTTGAGCGAGCTGGGACAGGATATGAATCCAAGTCCTTCAGATTATAGAGCTATAAGACATCTCCAGTGATGCAGAATAAGTTCTGGTCCTCACCTTCCCCTCAACTGAATCAGTGCTCCCAGTAATTAGTATTAAGTGGATCAAGTCATACAATATTTCTCAATAAAAATGTATGCGTGTATAACAATTTAGAGATGGGAGAGCAAGGAAAGGAGGGAAAAGGGGAGAGAGGAGAAGGTTGGCACTACTTACTGAACAATTGCACAGTTATTAACAGGATCAAACAAGTTAATGTAAAGCAACTCAAAAGCTCATGGTTTAGAATGAATTTAAGCAATGTTTGTTGAATGAATGTACAAATCAATGAACTTTCCATTCTTATTAACACATAATATAACAGAGATTTGAAACTAAGAAAAACCTTATTTGACCGATTATTTCAGCTTATATTTCTGAAATTTGTACCTGAGTAAAGTGAGTAATGGAAGTAGCATGAGGTTTTGTGATCAATTTGAAATATAATTAGCCAGCAATTCCTATCAGCTCTAAAGTGGTCCACCTGTTATTTTAAATTACAATCTCTGTAATGCTTTCTGCAAAGAATACATCATCTGCTAAGTCTGGTAAATGCACTCATATATATATACATATAAAATCTGCATATATATATGTATATATATATAATTGCAGAGCAATAATGTCTAGCCTATAAATTATTCTTACAAGTAGTGATGGTGTTTTGCTACATCGAAATCATCATAGTATAATAGAAATCCTTACTGGTTTCCTTTAGCTGCAATGAAATAATTTTGTTTATAAAAGGTGCATATACTATAATTATTAAAACAAAGAAAATACTAATTTGAAAGATCAAGTGCATTTAAAATTAAAAAAAAAAAGGCTTTTGTGACTCACAGTCGACATGAACAGATGGTGAAGAAAGTTTCAAACTGATTCTAGAAGTTTCTTATCTTCCTGACCCGTGGCAGCTGTACTTGGGTCTTCTGCCTTTTGGTCACCTGATCCCTTTCTTGGCAATACATCCCCAGTTTGATTACCACCTTTCTTTTTAATTTAATTAATTTATTTTTATTATTCCCTTTAGAACCTCCAGTATTAATTTATGATTTTTGGTACTTAGTATTCAGTCTTCCTTTAGATAATGATGGCACTTCTGTTTTGCTTTTCGGAAGGCTCCCCTCCTCATTCTAAGCGGTATTTTCTCACCTATCCCAAGGGTATTCTTAGGAAGAGTAGTCTCATGTCATGATACTCTGACACATAATAAATATTTATAAGGTACCATCTTGTAGTGTGTCCCCTGAGGAATGGGAGAAAGATAATATGTGGTCTTAGGATAGGTAAGAAAATACCACTTAGTATGGGGAGGGGAGCCTTCTAAAAAGCAACACAGAGGTGCCATCATTATCTAAAGGAAGACCCAATACTAAGTACCAAAACCCATAAATTACTACTGCAGGTTCTAAAGGGAATAATAAAAATAATGAATTAAATTAAAAAGAAAGGTGGTAATCAAACTGGGGATGTATTGCCAAGAAAGGGATCAGGTGACCAAAAGTCAGAAGACCCAAGTACAGCTTCCAGGGCTCAGGAAGATAAGAAGCTTCTGAGATCAGTTTGAAACTTTCTTCACCATTTGTTCATGTCAACAGTGAGTGACCAAAGCACATTTAAGCACATTTAAGTGGTACCAAAGAACATATAGTTATCAAGAGGCAGAACCGGGGTTTGAACCTGAGAAGTGTGGCTCCAAGAGTTGTGTTGTGTTTACCACTATCTTCTTATGCCTCTCTAAGTGTCATCACTTGAGACTGAAGCTTATTCTGTTGCTGTGATTTTCATTTCACAGGGCTCCAAAATTCCACTAAGGCATTTGGAGTTGGGTTAGCTGTCACTGCTAAAGATCAGATCAGTCTCCTCAGAATCAAAAACATGTCTCACGTATTTTCTCTCTTTATATTTGCTGGCTTTAGAAATACTCCATTATATCTTTTCTTTACAGCTATTTTCTACTGAAGTCATATTTTCAGCATGAAGCCATCTTCACCTTCTCCAGTCTGCGAGAGTTCTCCCTACTCTGTGCTCACCAAACATAGACCAAGGTAGGTTATTCAGCATTCTTCCCAACAATGTTGCATTCTTTATTTCTAAGATTTATGTCATCTTTTTCTCAAATAAAATAGATGTCCTTAAAGTAAGGGTCAAGACCACATATTATCTTTCTCCAATTCCTCGGGGGACACGCTACAAGATGGTACCTTATAAATATTTATTAGGTGTCAGAGTATCAGAACTAGTTACGGTGCATAGAATCATTTTATGTATGGTTTAAGTGCTGTGTGTTGAGAGAGATCTGCTTTTCTTGGGTACAGGGTAGAAGAGGGTATTTTAAAATGAAGTATCTTGAAGGAAACTTACCTAGATTTTATTTTGCTTTTGTGTTACATATGTTTAATAATCTCATAATATCACTCATCACTGCATAGCTTTTGCTACATCAAGAATCAGCTCTCATATCCTCAAATAAATAGTAAAGCTTTCCCCCAGGAGATGGTGCCTCTTATCTATAACATTGTAAGAGTTCTTCATATTTGCAAAGCTTAGTAGAGTTTACTTTGTGTAAAATATGTGTGGTTTCATTTGAGTTTCACAATGACCTTGTGAGGTCAGTACTATTACTTCTACTATGTAGTTAAGGAAAATTAGATTCAAGAATAAATGACTGCTGGTGAGTGGACATCTAATTTTATAATGCAAACCTCTGACACCTACACTTGAACTCATTCCACTCTTCTCTTTTAATATTTTTTGACCAGAAGAGTATCCACCACTTGACAGATGCTCAATAAACATGTATTTGTTTAACTGACTCTTTTCTATCTTAATTATCAAAACGATATTTAGTATGTTATATTGAATTCTACAAAACATACTGAGATACTACACCAAATAGACATATTTTTACTGTCCCCAAGGAGTTCACCATGCAGTTTGCACAGAAATGCCCCATCATAAACACAGGTGTCCTTTTCACTCACCAAAGCTGGTGCAGATCTGAATATATACCAACCGCAAGGATAATGAACAGAAACAAATCTCACAGTTTGCAAACTGATTTAAAAATTAACAACCTAAACTTAGAACTTGCTCATTGATTCCCTGCTGGCTAATTTTGATTCTGGAGCATGACAAAGAGGATGGCTTGTTACCATTCATTTGCTTCTTAATAGTGATGATCATTTGAAAGTTTGGAACTTGCAGCTCAAAGAGTGAGCTCTTTGGGGAAAGAAAACAGCCAGCAGTACGGGAATATTTAACCTGGATGCACATAGACACAGCCACAAAAGATGTAAACACATATAGTAATTTAGTTCTAGAAATCAATCATTCAGAAGCATTCATGACCCATATCTTTAGTATAGGAGGTTTCTTCTAGGACTAATTTGTCCACATGTTTCTTTTTAGATTAATAAGTAAAAAATGAGCACATGAATTCAAGTATTTCGTTAAAAGACATGTATTTGTTTAAACAGTGTGCCATCCTTCTCCACTTCCACCCCCTTAATATTTTGGTTTAAATAAATCTCCCTCTGTTTCCGAAGATTAATTCCTCTCATCTCTTTCAAGTGTGATGCTCACAGTCATGGCCACATCACTCTCTCCTGATCTGCAGTGGTTATCGATGACTACCACTGAATCACAACTCCTGCCCTCACAAGCAGGAGGTGGTGTGTTAATTGGCTGAAAAGATTCCAACTCCCCCACTTGGCCCGCTCTCTCTATTTTTCTTTTTCTACCAAAGTGCTTTCTTTGCTCTGCTTCCACAGAGCTGGATCTATATCACTTACCAGCCCTAGCCCTGCACTTGTATTTTGCCAGCAGAGCTGAGAAGGCCAATCTCCGGTGGCAACAAACTGGGACAGCTTCCCAGGTTCATTTGCTTTTTCATCACAAGTTCAATCTTCCTAAATTTCACTTCAAATGGAATCCCCACCTGAGTTTCTTTTCAACTAAAGATCAGACCCAAGAACATCAAGAACATTCACAGAAATTATATTTGTTTGAACAGCTGTTTGGAGCTGCTCTCCTTGTAGTCTGAATCTTCTTTTATAATCTTTTGGTCAGGGAGCTACGAGTTCAAATTGTTAATATTGAATTAAGCATAAATGATGCAGTAGAAAATAGAAGACATCAATTTTACCATTCCCTGGCCATTTCTAAGTTCCTTCTAATTTTAGTGCTTTGAGTAGCACAGATTTATTATATTTAATCTTTCCACCTCTTTTATCAAATCATTTTGTCTGATTCTTTCATCCATTTTATATTAATTTAGAGAATTGGCAGCAGATTTGATCTTCTAAACTTCAAGTTTGGAATGTACTCAACATTATTCTTATTTATAGTTCCTTTTCAGTGCTAGTATCCTATATCAGGTTTAGGGTTTGTAATGCAAACTATTCATAGAGGATTCATATTGCCTCAGTATAGAACTCACTGTGTCTATGTAATAGAGTTGGAGTCTATTCAATATTAGTATCAAATATGTCAAGATGTTTTAAGATTAACAAATCTAATATATAAATAATTTTAGGTATTAATAGAAATTTCAGTAGTAACAAACCAACCAAAAAAAAGAAAACCCTTTGTATATTTAACAAAACCTGAGGGAGGTTGAATTATCTGTTATGGGAATCAAAGAACTCCTCGATGGAGTCTGATCTAGGACTGTAAGGGAATGGCTTCACCAGGAGGTGCTCTGATGTCTCCCCCGAGGCTAGATGAGCAAGGCTGGACTACAGTCTTATTGGACTTTTGGCAGAACACTGCAATTTCTGCTGGGGCCAGGGGAGGAGAACAGTCTGGTATGGAAATACCATGAGGCAATTTCACATCAGTCTTGCTCTCCCTACCCCACTTAGGCTATAGATGCAGGATTCCTGGTAAGTCTGTAAAACTGCTTGGCTATAGTTGAGCGCTGGCCTCTCAATGGAAGACACACTGTTTGCCCAGTGTCTCTCTGGTTGAGCTATCCTGTGGGACTAGAGACACCAGAACTGACACCAAGCTGATCTTGATTTTGCTGTCCCTGCAAACAGCAAGCTATCTAAATTCATTCAGGCTCCTTGTCTCCTTAGCAGCCAAAGGCACAGTAGTAATCCTTATGACCTTATTACTCACCATTTTACTACTTTGTACAAGCCTTGTTCCATTTTGGAAAATTTCAATTTCCTTGAAGTTGTGCTATTTTTAATAAATCCATATTACATAATTAGATCTTATAATAAATTGCCCACCACTAAAAAATTGTCACCAGTTTGTAGGCACTACAGTATTGGGTCTTCTCATTTCTGGCCTTTCTTCAGTTAGTACTTCCTTCCTCTGTGCTTCTGTATAGCTTTGTATTTTCTCGTGTTTAACTTAATCAGTAATGTAATTTTTTTTTTTTACATCTCTGTTCGTCCAATGAAATTATTCACACTGGATAGTATTATTTGTTTCAGTACCCCAGATTCAGCAGAGTATAATTGATTTAATGAATGAATGAATAACAACAGCTAATATTCCTTTAAAGCTTACTAAGTCTCATATATGTTCTAAATCATTTAATTACATAATTATCAGAATAACTTTATGAGTTTCATACTAGTTTATTTCATAAATGGGGAAATTAGACACAGAAAGGTGATATATCCCAAGGTAAGACTGAATGTCATTACTAATAAGTAAATAAATAAAATATTTTACCAAAAACTACAAGGGAAAATTATCATTTTCACTCTGCATTTATATATATCCTTATACCTTGCTAATTAAAATTTCTCATCTCCAATTCATTCTTTGCAATATTTTATAGGATACTCTTATTTTAATTAATTCTTATTTTAGCCCAGTACTAAATTGGGCTGCTCTGATTTTGTTTTATCCCTGTATTTCTTTGAGTCCCATCTTTAAAGATATCACAGGTGACATAAAACACATTTTAGCCATTCACATTAGAGTATTAGAATTCAGTTAATGTAAATCCCAATATACACAAGATTCAGTAAATTAAATATATATGTATATTAAAATATGTATAGATATGTATATATAGTGTCAAAAGTGGTCAGAGAGAAGCAGTGTCTTTTCCTGATGACACCCTGAAAACTGTCATTCTGTCATTCTTCTGCTTAGTGGCTTCATTCAAACTCAAATTAAGTATCACAAATATCAGAGAGAGCCATTTTTATGTTCAATAGATAAAATTTTTTTTCTTCTTTAAAACATTAAAAGGTCAGAATTTTGATGTACTTTATAACATTTGGTAAAGGTGGTATTTTGGCAAAATTGTGCATAGAAAATAAGTCAAAATTTTCTACTTAGAGCAGTTGAAATATCTTTTGATGTTATGAAAAACCCAAACACGTCTTTAATGTTTTGCCACAGAAAATGGCAGTGATACACCTCTATAGTACTTTTTCCCCAAATACAACACCTTCTGTTGATAATATGAGCATAGTTCATATGCAAAGCAACATAACTCATAGTTAGGCCAGTAAAAAAATATGGAATGATGGTTTTTTTATTCCATATCTTTCATGCTATGAAGAGAAGGCAAGAGAAAAATGCCTCAGATTTTTAATATTTCTTTTTTCAACTTTATGGGAGGCATTAATCAATAGCATAAGCAAGTGGTATCATTTTTTAATGTGCTATTACATACATTGTTAATATTTCCAAAGTATATTGGAGAAATATATGTGTTTCTGAGGTTCCATGGTATTCTAGCACAGTACTATAAGTTGGTGAACAAATAGTGGGAAAGGTAATGTTGTTCTGGTTACACCTGCAAATGATAACTGGAGTAAACTCAGAAATTCATGTATTCTTCCTCACCACAAGGTCTAGAGATCCTTCATTATCAAAATAAGGAATCAAATTAAAGCAAGAACAAAGACCATATGATTCTGTCAATAGATGCAGAAAAAGCATTTGACAAAGTCCAACATACCCTTATGATATAAACTCTTAACAAAATAGACATAGACGGTCCATACCTGAAATTTATCAAATCCATTTATGACAAACCAACTGCTAATATCATTCCAAATGGGGAAAATTGAATCATTCTCTCTTCAAACTGGAACTAGACAAGGATGTCCACTTTCTCCCCTCCTAGTCAACATAGTGCTCGAAGTCCTAGCTATAGCAATCAGGCAAGAGAGGGGTATTAAGGGTATTCAAGTCAGAGCAGATGATATGATATTATATCTAGAAAACCCCATGGATTCATCCAAGAGATTTCTAGATTTGATAAATGAATTTGGTAAAGTTTCAGGGTATAAAATCAATATATACAAATCAGAAGCATTCATATATGCCAAGAACCATGAAACAGAAACTCAAATAAAAAACACAATACCCTTTACTATAGCCTCAAATACCTAGGAGTATACTTAATGAGAGATACGAAAGATTTATACTAGGAGAACTTTGAAACACTAAAAAAAAGAAATTTCAGATGATTTAAACAGATGGAAAAATCTACCATGTTCATGGATTCGTAGAATCAATATTGTTAAAATGTCAATATTACCTAAGGTGATCTACAGAATCAATGTAATCCCCATCAAAATACCACCAGAATTCTTAACAAATCTAGAAAAAATAATTCTTCACTTTGTATGGAACCAGAGAAAACCACGTATAGCCAAAGCAATCTTAAGTAAAAAGAGCAAACTGGGAGGCATCAGTCTTCCTGACTTCAAGCTGTACTATACAGTAATAATAGTTAAATCTGCCTTTGACTGGCACAAGAACAGAAGCATCGATATCTGGAATAGATCTGAAATTCCAGAGATGAAACCATCTGTATATGGTAATCTAATCTTTGATAAAGCAGACAAAAATATACTATGGGGAAAAGATTCTCTCTTCAATAAATGGTGCTGGGAAAACTGGTTAGCAACATACAGAAGAGAGAATCAGGATCCCAACCTCTCACCTCTCACAAAAATTCACTCAAGATGGATAACAGACCTAAACCTAAGGCATGAAACTTTAAGAATCCTAGGTTGGGAAAACCCTATCAGACATTGGTCTAGGCAAAGAATTTATGAGGAAGACCCCCAATACAATCACCGCCACATCAAAAATAAACAAATGGGATCTGATCAAATTAAAAAGTTTCTGGACTGCCAAGGAAATGATCATTAGAGCAAATAGACAAGCCACAGAGTGGGAGAAAATATTCACTCTATATACTTCTGATAAAGGTCTAATAACAAGAATCTATCCAGAACTTAAAAGAATAAACAAGAAAAAAATCAAACAACTCCATCAAGAAATGGGCAATGGAAATGAACAGAAACTTCTCCAAAGAAGACAGAATAATGGCCTGCAAACATATAAAAAAATGTTCAACATCTCTAATCATTAGAGAAATGCAAATCAAAACCACAATAAGATACCACCTAACCCCAGTGAGAATGGCCTGTATCAAGAAATCCCAAAACAACAAATGCTGGCGAGGATGCGGAGAGACAGGAACACTCTTACACTGCTGGTGGGACTGCAAGAATTTGGAGATACCTCAAACAGCTAGAAATAGAAATACCATTTGATGCAGCAATAGCATTGTTAGGCATCTACCTACCCAAAAGAACATAAGTCTCTCTATTATAAAGACATCTGCACCCGAATGTTTATGGCAGCACAATTCACTATTGCACAGTCATGGAAACTACTCAAGTGCCCGTCAATTCATGAGTGGATAACTAAAATGTGGTATATGCTCACAGTGGAATATTACTCAATCCTAAGAAATGACAGTGAGCTAGCACCGTTTATGCTATCCTGGATTAAGCGATTAAGCTTAAACCCATAATACAAAGTGAGACGACACAAGATCTGGAAAATGGGCTACACATCTACTCGCCATCAAATTGGTACTGACTGACTAAAACTAGGGTGCTCAAAAAACAGTAGCATTCAGCAGGGATTTGTGGGGGGAGACCCACATCTTAAGGAAGTGGCAAACATTGTAGGGATGAAGGGATTACCTCTGTCCCATTTTAGGGAGAGGCAAAGATATACATTGTAACCAAAATGTCTAAAAAAAATCTGTTGTTGGGAGGTGGGTAGGTGGAAGAGGGGAGGAGGGGACGGGTATGTACTTACATGGTGGGTGCAGTGCGCACCACCTGGAGGCTGGACACGCTTGAAGCTCTGGCATAGTGGGGTGGGGGAGGGGAGGCAGGGGCAAGATATGTAACCCTAACAATATTTGTACCCCCATAATATGAGGTAATAAAAAAATAAATAAAAATAAAATAAAAAGTTTTCTCCAAGTAAGTTAATTGAATACATACTATTCTCTTAATTTTGATTCCTGCATTTTATATTATATTATAATATTGCTTTGTTACCTGTGTGTATATATATATGTATGTGTATAAATCCAATAAATTGAATTTTTCAGGAATGTGTAGGTCTCTATGCAAATCTTTATGGGGAGATTTTCCTTTTCAGAAGCACTTCAGTCTGTATCACAATCTTATATTATTCCTGGAAGCAGTTGGGATACAGATGGCATGTGTGCTAAGATAAAGAAACACTGAACTTGGGGCGAGCATGGTCGCCAGTGCACATAATTTAACTTGTATAGATTCTGACTCTGTTGGTATAGAAAACATTAGACTACACACGTTGAGTTTCTATAGGAAGTGTCAACACCTTAATAAATAGAAGAAGCAAGTATCTTTGTAAATCAAAGGCTTGCTCAGTAATTCTTTCTTAGCAGTTGGCTGCTATGTGAATTTTTGCAGTTTTAGCCTTTTAAAATTATTCTAAGATTATCTGAAAAAATTACAAGTTAAACAGATGTTTCCCATTACATATTTAACTCATTCAAAGTGGAAATACCCATTGAGATTATTTGAATTAAATTAGTGGCTGCCATCTTGGCTTGGCAGAAGAACATGAAAAGGAATGTGTAAAATTTTGGGGGGGCTGGCAGATCACACAAGGCCAATAATTTTATCTATAAAAAAGTTTGTTAATCCTCTTTCGTCTATGGTCAGTGACCACTGCTTTTAATTCTAAGCAGTAATCTCATAAAGCTACTTCACCAGTCCAAAAAGAAAGGGGTAGCAATTGTGTGAAACAATTACTGTAAAGTTGTTCCTCACAACTCTTTGTGTAATATTTCTCTATGATTTCAAGAAAAAATGGTTGGTTTAGTGATTAAGAGAGCCTTCTCATTATTTTACAGGTTGTTTCTTGCTGGTCTAGTTCTATTGACTTGAATGTACTATATTTTCTTTTTTATTTTTGATATGAAACCATATATGTACCAGTACCATCATTTTTGTCCCACGTCTGCCTATTAATTCTGCTCAAACAAGAAGTATTGGTGTGTAAAGGAGTCTTGGTTCATATCAGCATCAGAATGTCCTTTCACTTGGTGCCTTATGTCTACTCCCTGAGCCCTGTGTCTGGGGTCTGACAATGCTGCCTGCCCATGCTTTAGGAATGGCAGGAAGGAGAGGAACTCATATATTATAAGCGCCTTAGTAGATGCTTTCATTTTATGATCTCCTTTAAGCCTTGCTACCAGTCTGTCAGATTGGTAATTACCCTAATTTTATAGGTAAAGGAACTAAATCCTAGAAAATCAATAACTTACCCAGAGTCAGTGGCAGATATGGGATTTGAGCCCAGGCTTTTCTGCCTCCAAAGACTTTCGCAGACAGCAGCATTGTTGGGATGCTGGTTGGCCAACAAGGGCTCTGTCAAGTAAGTCTGGGGAATGCCAGGATTACAGAATACAAATGAAAGGTTTGTTTTTTGTACTTTTCAGAGCTCCTAGTAAAAGAGTGCACATTATGAATACTAAAGATGGGACAGTATTTGCCACATTCCCAAACATGTAAAATTAGAGAACTTTTATAAAGGTGGAGTATCCCCAAAGGACTCGTGCCCCACAGAACACACTCTGGGAAACATCATCTCTTCTAGTCAAATCAGTCAGGTCAACCTCTTTGAGAGACTAGACCTACATAAACTATGAAGTCATTTTGTTATAGATAAGAAATTATGCTAAGCAGCTCATATGTGCACAGCTTTTGAATCAGTATAAATTAGATTATCATTACCTGTTCCTGATACTCAGTCTCCTTGCTTACATTCACCTGCCTGGACATCCACTTCCCTTATTATGTAAGCCTGTGGTTTTCCTTGTTGCATTCTTCCTGCTTGGTCACTCTTGGCCTTAGAAAATCTTTTTAATCTGGTCCCTGATTCATAGTGTATGAAACTATCCTTTCTCATTAAAATCTCAGTCACAGTCTCATCTGACTTATTGACATTCAAGTCCTGTTGTTCCATCCTGCCCTTTGGTTCCTGTTGACTTCCTGGTCTCTGGCTATTTTTCTAAACATTTACTCTGATGTCTGTCAATATTTGTGTCTTTTGGATTCTTGCCTGTCTTGAATTGATCATCATCTTTTGACCTACGGTATTTAGGGCTCCTTTTCTCCACTCTTTACACCCCAGGTAATTTCTGACATACTCTGCCTAGGTTCCTGATCAGGTCTGGCTAATTGCCCAACCCCCGTTCATTCTCTCTCTTTGTAGCCTTTGCTTCATTTTCTGATCCTGGCTTCCTGCCCTGTGTCCCCATTCCATCCTGTCACATAGTCCTTATGAAAATAGCATGCATGTGCTTTTTTATATCTTTCACTAATTGAAATATTTTTATTAGAATGTAGTATTTTAGCAGTAAATGTGTTATTTAAATTGTTTGATGTTTATAAGAAAAATAATATATATTGTAAAAGCTGCAGCTGCTTTTTAAATTACCATGTCTGAGGAAAGTAAGTTCTTTATCAATGTAATCATTGGGAGGTATTTTTGCAGAAGCTATCTGTGGCAGCTGCTGGAGGTATAGATCTGGTCTTAAAGAGAAATTGAGCAGCTTCTATAGGAATTGTCTTTCAGCCGCAAGCCCAGCTCCTATGTACAATGCTAAGCAGCAGTGTGGCATGCTATCACCTTTTCTAGAATGTCATTGACTTAAGTCCACTCAAATAAATTAATGTTTCGATTTTGATTAACTCACTTGGCAGGAACAACCCATTTGCATGCCAACTTAACTAGAGACAGGAGGCAGGTCTTAAGCAAAAGGGACATTTGGGAGAAGCATCTTATGTGGTATCAAGTCATAAGCACAAACCACTTATATTTTAAATTTTAAAATCCCTGCACAAACATGATAAAAGACTTGGAACTCATACATATTACAACTGTTTCAAAGCTAAACATTTGTAATGAAAACAGAAAAATCCAGTGGGGTATCATAGCAGGAACACCTGCCGGTTGCCCAGACACATTCTTAAAGGATGGCATGGCAATGCTTGGTGAATTCCCCACAGCTGAGGGCAAGAATCCACTTCATGTTGTTTCTCTCCTATAAACAACCCAGATTTTCAGCTAGAAGCTTAGGCTGCAAGTGACACTCAAGTTCTGATTGTGCAGTGGCATTTCAGACTCTTCCTTACAGCGGTTCCCTACACACTGGTGAGCCACAGGCCTCTGGAGAGGGGTCTTGCTCCTCTTCCAGGTTCAGAACATGACATGTTTACACATGAAAAGTGGATTTGTCCCTCAGAGATGGGCTCAGATTAACCAAATTGCCATAGTCTGATGTGTCAAATAAAATAAACATTCTCATGACCACCACCTAAAAAAACCAAAACAAAAAACCTCCACACTCATTTCCAATAACAATTACAACTGCCAAAGAAGATGAGTCCCTCGTCTCCTGACCTACCACCACATTCTCTCCGAGTGATCACTATATGGGAACTCAAATGACAATTGAAATTAAAGATTAAATAATTTATAGCAAGAAGTACAGTTTCCAGAAACTCTGTCATGAAACAATTCATTTTTCCTCTCAACAATTCGATGGAAACTCAAAGTGACACTATAAGAGAAGGCCTCCCTGTTTGGTGCCTTCAGAGTTTGATAGTGTGATTTTTTTCTCCACACGGGTGGAACTACTCCTGGGATAGAAAGTGTCCCTTTCCCCTTCTGCAGTGCTTAAATGGTCCCTGCCAGTTTTTTCTCCTGTGCCTCTGAGTTTTCTATTCTTTCATGGCTAATCAACTACTACTCCCCACCCCACTCTGAAGTCAATGACCTGCAGGCTATTTGACTTTTTATGAGCAATTTTCTGCTCTGAGCAATTGAATGTTGATATAATAAAATTATCAGACAACAACCTTCATTTTCCTCATTCCATGGACTTGATAATGTCATACTGTTGGTCTTAATAACTGACAGTGATGATTTGGGGCTATTGTTATTGATAAGGGTTCTGTTAATGATTATAATAGCTAACATCTATGGCGTGATTACTGTGTGCTGTGCACTAAACTACTATAGTACATAGGTATAGATAACATAGGTATTAATAGCATTTCCAATTTATAGATGAGAGAATGGAGCCTTAGAAAGGCTAAGGAATTTGTCCAAATTTATTTCACTAGTCAGTAGTATAGCTGGGCTTTGAAATAAGACCATCACACTCTAGAATCCACATATCATTTTCTTGAAACTGTATTTTATGTGCCTTATGTGAAATGATCAACCAAGATATTCACTGTGCTTTTCCCTCATTCATTATTAGACTTGGTTTATCATATCAAAGGCAGCTAGTCTGTCATTTTCCTAGTTATACATCTGAGATTATGCAGAATCCATGCAAATTTTGGAAACTGTAGACAGTTGTCTAGTGTTAGCTCTGTAGAAGGATTCAGTAACTTGCAGAGCTTCATGCCTGGGGAGCATGTAGCTATTAATACATAAGGACTCACCCTGGTTCACAGTAGTTCTCACTGCTGCAATCCTTGGGGCCCCAAAAGGGCTTATTGTCACAGAGTATGGTCATGGCACATTTGCATCAGGAAAGGCTTATCATTGGAAAATAATGTAAATATACCCCTCAGTGCATTGAATGTAACCCTCAGGGAGCAACACTGACCACCAAAGTCCCTTGACACCAACCTCCAACATCTCAGACCCTGGGGTCGCCTTTCTAAACAGTCAGACCTTGCTTAACATCTCTAGAGTAAGCATTCGTCAATGATTTTATAATACTTGCCCAATAGGGTTTTTGAATTTCCAGTCCAGGGTTTAGTGGATGAACCTGTCACTATAATGCCATAGGAGAGGCAATGCACTGTGATGAATGGGAGGATGTATCTATCTTTGATAAACACGAAGACTTTTTTGTTCTGAGGCAGTCTTTTTAGACCACTGCAATAGGATTGTAAATGTACCCCAGTTTGTCCATGGCACTACTTGAGGTGATAGTTTTTCAGAAGAAACTCGTCTATACCCAATAAAGTTAAACATTCAGAACCAACCTATAAGAGAGGAGTTTTGACAAATCTACTAGGTACTCAATACTGGGCATAGTAAAGGTTTATGTCCAAGAGACATAAACTAAGATAATATATGAGACTTGCTATTAGGAACACAGTCAAGATCTTAACTTGTAACATAAAATAACATGAAAACAACCAGATTCTAAGCTGCCGTATTTCAAACATATGTATATACTATATTAGTTCAGGACAGGAGGAGGAGAGATATAGAGAGAAGAATCATTATTAGCCAGAGTAATTGGGGTAGTTTTATCATCATTTAGTCTGTGACTTTTGAATCAATAGCCGCATTCGTAAATTGCTT
This sequence comes from Microcebus murinus, assembly GCF_040939455.1. Lineage (NCBI taxonomy): Eukaryota > Metazoa > Chordata > Mammalia > Primates > Cheirogaleidae > Microcebus > Microcebus murinus. The sequence continues at coordinate 94,764,730 of NC_134111.1, read as the reverse complement.
ATAGAAATAGAACCAAGAGAATGCAATAGACAGAAGCATGGGCTTTGGAGTCAGGCAAGGCTAGGTTTGATATGATTTCTGAAGCTTACCAGCTGTTTGGTATTGGATACTTTATTTAACCTCTCTAAGTCTCAGCTTCCTCATCTAAAAAGATGACTAAATCTGATGTGTGCATGAAGCATGTAGTCCAGTGTTTGAGGCAGGTGAAAGAAGACCTCACTTAGACCTGTAGATATGTTGATTTGTGTTTATTTACCATGGTGGAGAAGTGGCCTTTTTTTTTGGGGAAAGGAATCCAAATTATTACCATGCAGTATGACTGTTTAGTGAGAGGAAGGGGAAAAAATGGAACAACTGAGATCTGCAAGCAGTGTGCTCTGAGAGCTAGGAAGGTCACCCAAACCTTCCCAGTTATTAGAACCAGATATGATGGTTATTACTTGTGGACAGGAAAAGCCAGCTACCTTGCTCATGCTGACACAAACCTCCCCAAGAATACGGTAATACGGACACTTTATACCAGCACTTCTTTTTGGGTGATTAGAATATATTGAGTCCTTCATGAACTTAAGCAGTTTTTATCATTATCATGGAGGCTTTCCAAGTGGCTCTGGAGGTGGACATTTGAAGTCCCCATGCTCCAGCTCAGCATGGGGACTTTTCAGAACTTAGAGCTAGACAAAAAATAACAAGATTTTTAGAAGCTAGACAAAAAATAACAAGATTATTCTCACTTATATTCCTTGGTGCACTATATTAATAGCTTGCTGAATTATATTTTCCAATTCATAGGTCAGCTCACCTTTTCCTTTGTAGAGCCCATTCTGTTTGATAATTCATAGGTGCAGCTTCTGGGGCTACTCAGGCCATATGTTGCCCTGGTGGATATCCAGTCCCTTGGCCCTACCACCAGACCCAGCTGAGGGAATGAGGCTCTGATGCAGTTCAAGTTCAGAGAAGGATAGAATAGGGGGAACGAGAGCGGTAGTGGAGAGGGGACAAAGAAAGCACAGGAGACAGAGTTTGACCTGAGAACTAGAAAAATGGAAAAGGGCACTCTGGCATCTTATATGCTTATAGAGGCAGAGAGGAAGAAAAGTATGATGTGTATAGAAGCCAGCAGGAATTTTTGTGCATGTGTGTGGACATATGAAGGAATACAATCAGAGTTAGGTTAGAGAGCTGGGTTTGGGATCAGATTGTGGCATGTTTTATGCTGAGATAAATTGTGCCCCACGCCCCCCGATTAATATGTTGAAGTCTTAATTCCCACTACCTCAGAATGTGACCTTTTGGGAAATAGGGTCATTGCAAATGTACTTAGGTACAGTGAGGTTACACTAGAGTGGAGTGGGCCCCTAATCCAATTGACTAGTGTCTTTACAAAAGGAGAAAATTTGGACAGAGACACACATAGGAAGAATGCCAGGTAAAGACAAAGCCAGAGATCAGAGTGATGCTTTTACAAACCAAGCAGTGCCAAAGATTGCCAGCAAACCAGAAACTAGGGGAGTTTTCCCCACACCCCTCAGAAGAAACAAACAATGCCAACACCTTGATCTCAAACGTCTAGCTTCTGGAAATGTGAGACAATAAATTTTCATTATTTAAGCCAATTGATTTGTGGTACTTTGTTATGGTAGCCCAAGGAAACGGATACATTCTAAATTGGCCTTTATTTTATGGGCAAAAGGAAAGCAAAGAAAAAGTGAGGAAAGAGACATAATCTGACCAATCTATTTAACTGCCACAGTTTAAATTGACTAAATGCGGGGTATAGGGACTAGAGACAGGAAGTTCGGTATGGAGTTCACAATGCAATTGCAGCTTGCAGTGCCTGGCACCTAATAGTCAGTAAATAACTATACATTATGTTTACCATGTCTTAATATCTGGCATATTACATGCATCATTTCATTTAACTCTTGCAATGGGAGATAGTAGCAATATGTCTTTTTTACAAATGAGCAAACTGATGTGCAGAAAAGGTAAGAGATGGAGCCAAAGATTCAATCCAGATCTATCTGTTTCCAGGGTCCAGGTTATTTACCACTATCCTATATGGTCTTAGAGTAAACATATGTTTAATAACTAAATGAGTGTGTGTGGATGCTTGTGTTTGAGATCATGTGCATAAGGATGATTGAGAAATAAGGCCAAGAAGGACAACTGCTATAATATAAATTCATCCCTTCAGATTACTGAAGTGGATACTTTATAGGGAAAATAATTAGAAAAAGGGATACCAACATGCATAAAATTCATGAGCATTTTAATAATGAGAATGATATACAAATTATTCTGCTAAAAGCAAACTAAATCAAGAAGCAGGCTATAGATACAGGCATAAAGAGATTTGAAATTTGAGTATTGGACCAGTCACTTAAAATTAAAAAAATTAAGTCCATTTAACTTCCAGTTTGACTACTTTTCAAGACGTTAACTGATGTGTAAAAACTTCATTTGTCTCTCAGAAGTCTCCATTTCCACTCACCTTCATTTGCATTTATAACATGAGCACAGTTGAGTTTCAGTAGACGTATTTTTTTTTATCTCTTTACATGGATCACTTTCTCTTTCTTACCTAATCCTTTACTGCCTTATTTATTGAATAAAATAAAATGATGCCCTCATTTAATCAATTCCTTTACATAGTTTACTTTCAATGCTTATTTATTTATTCCCACTCTTTCAGTGCAAATAGCAACTTTTTGAGATGTAAATTCAGAGGAGAAATGTCACCAGAAAAAGCAAAACAAAAAGATATTCTATATATATGGCTAATAAAGAAGAGTCACAGTGCATGAATTGAGATGCAAAAAGAGTAGAACCATGAGCAAAAATAAACTTATTTTATATTCCAGGACATTTTTCAGGCTTGTCTCAGAGAGCACACTCAGCCAGTTGCACAAGAACAATAGTGTTCTCTCCAATGAAAGATCAATTCAGCATTGGTATCTGGCTCACATAGACAAATCTGATCATATCTGAAAGGTCTCAAGTTGCTTTTTAAGCATAACTGTATCAGTTTTGCACATGTATGTGTGTGTGTGTGTGTGCTGCGTGTGCTGTGGCTTAGTTAAAGAAACATGTCAAATTATAATATATGGACTTATACCATCTACAGTGGCCCTGTCCATATATTTCTGTATTATTAAATAACACAGTGTACAGTCTTTAGAGGAGAAAGTTCAAAGAGAAAATGTGTTATCAGAAAATACCAGCTGGTGTAATGCATTAATTCCAAATTCTTGTTACACATTTCAGTGCCCACTAGTACACAGGCGCAGAATGGACAATTAGTATTAGTTGATGCACACATTTTTTCAAAATAAAGGAATTATTTTTTCAAGTTTTTCTTCTAATTGCACAAGTGTCATGCTTCTGAACTCCATGAACCACAACCTCTTGCCCTCGAACACTAAATTTGTGCTAGAATTCTATGAAATACATAGGTTTACCCCTTCATTTTATATGTGGAAAGGCTGGCACAACTATAACTATAGGCTGATAGAAATTCCAAAGAGCTGTCAAGCCTCCTAGGATGCTGCTGCAGCAGAGAGCACAGTGGCAGCTGTCTGTGGGGCCACTCAGACAGTTCCTGGCCCACCCATTACAGCATCCTGAGTGTGTGGTTTTCTTTATGTGGTACGCTTCACATCACAGACCTTGCCAAGTTCTCCTTCCTAAGTCTTCTGAAGGTCAACACAAAGAGCACTTGTCTTCAGTAGTCACACAAACCCTCCCTAATTGCTGAACAGGAGAAACTCACAGGTAATTGTGATGATGCTAGATCCTTTTATTAAAATATATTGGCTCACCGTTTGATAGTTAAACAGAAATACGTGCTATTTCCACTCATTCTACTCACAATCAGTTCTACATCCCCTATCCACTAATCTTTGCAAAATACAGCTTAGTGAAACAGCTGTATCACTTCAACTGTTTTACTATAACAACTTTTAAATCATTATTCAGGACCATTTAAACACATTCAAAAGTCAGTACATCACTTAGTTTTTAAACTTTCGTATTCTACCCATACAGACTAAAATGTACACATATACATCATTTAATGTACTATTTTTGCTGTACATTTAAAAATTATTTTTAATGTGCCCTTTGAAAATATTTGGCTGTACATTTCTTGTTTAATTTATGGCTGGCTGTAATTTTTCAGCAAATGTGCATATGATAGAATTTTGGCAAGGGGAGGAAATTCAATGTAAATATTGTTTTAAATATGGCTTTTTAAATGAACACAAAATGAAACAATTAATAGAATTGGTATAATTACTCATCACAGATATATTATTAGATATTCATTAAATTATATTGTACAGAGGGTATTTTTTAGTATTTTGAAATCAATATTTTTTTTTCCAATCTTGAATATTATTTCAGGTCTTGAGAAGCTTTTATGCCCTAACCACTATGTATATATTGTCTACCCTAAGAAAAGGGCTATGGAAGAGACTTCAAGATGCTCAGCCAATATCCAGTTGCTTGCCTAGCTAAAAGCTAGCTTTTCCAACTTCCCTTGCATCTAGGAAATTTACATGGAGAAGGTAGGTGAGCAAAACCATAAGGAATCTGGATTTAAAACATGGCGGAGATGCCATATCAGCCCTGGAGAGGTTATGCTTAGACAATCCCAGAGGGAAGACAGGGAATAAAAGAATCTTTTACCTCATTTAAGTCAAGGTTATTTTGTCCTTTGTTACAGCAGTCCAACTGGCATCCTAGGTGACATTTTTGGAAGGTACAGAGCAGAATTAAACATGGTTTCAACTCTAGTATGTTCTGGAATGGGATATATGATATATATTACATACATAATTTTAAAATATATATAACAGATAATTATGTTGCCTTTCTATCAAGCAAATTTGAACATATATGTATAACATACTGCAAATGTGTATATGAGATCACTGATTACCCACAAAGAGCTTTAAAACCTATGATCATTATAAATTATATGGCCACACACACACTTGAAGTATATATGTTAGAAATATTGTTCATTATTGTTTCATATTTATGTAAATATGATGATTTTGCTCATTGATAGAAACTTTTGGTCAACCCTTCCTATGTCTGTCTTCTCAACATTTCTGTTTTCACAGTAGATGAGACATGGCTAGCCTTGTAAGTGGACTTCTTAACGCATAAATGCATTTGCTAATGAGTTCCCGGAACATGCTAATGACATTTTGTTCTGGATCATTTCCAAAATGGTCTCGAGCAAACAAGCTCATTTAAGAGGAGAAGGAGGAGGAGAGAGAGAGAGAGAATGTTAGTTTAATGGCAGGCATTTATTCAATGGCTGTTAACTAAAAACGTTTGCACATAAATGTGATTACTTGGGAAATAGCATCAGAGTCTGGTTGACTGACATTGGAAATTGAAAATGGACTCCCTTGAAGTTCAAAGCTTTACCACAAATCACAAGAATCATTAATTACTCTACATAGGATTTTGGGAGTTGCTTGTTTCTAAAATCTGCTGCCTTTATGTTCTTGAAGCCTAAACAAGAGAATCAGAGTCCCAGCAAGGAACTAAAAAAGTGAATTTTGTTAATTAAACCAAAATGTAAACTGAAAGTCTGAAAGAATGCCAAGAGTCCACCATTTGTTGATGAGGTATGATTTCTCTATCTCAGCAGCCTACGAAGATCATGTAACTGTGATGTGTTTGATCCAAGTGGATTAAAATACTAGTCTGGCATTTGAAATAACTTTTGAAAAACACAGAGCTATTATATTATAGTTTTGCCATCATTTTCAAGAGATGGAATTGATATGTATCATAGAGTTTATTTATTTTATTTTTAAATTATTAGATCATATTTAATATAAGTCAAATGAATCAAAATAGCATAATAATTTGAAGAATACATCAACAAGCTCTTCTTCGGTGGTCAGAATTTTATATCTCTCCTTTTCTCTCTGAACTTACATTTTTACTTCCCAGTCCTCCCCCAAATTTAATCTTTTTCTTTTTTTCTTTGTAAATTGACAAATAAAATTATTGCATGTATTGTGTACAACTTTTTGAAGTACATGTGCATTGTGTAAATCTAGCTCATTAGCATATGTATTACTTCATATAGCTCATCATAGAGTTTAAAATATGTTTTTGTTTTCATTTATTTTCCTATTTGTACCTCTATTTTTCTTCGTTTTTGGTTTTAGTCAAAGAATCAACACCCTGGTTAGGGCACTAATACTTGAGTTCAAATTTCTTTTTTTTTTCTTTTAAATTATTAAGGGGGTACACATGTTTCTTTTACATGGATAGCTTTTATAATGCTTTAGTCAGAGCTATAAGTTCAAATTTCTGATGTCTTGATTACTAACTGGGATCTTGGGCCTCAGTTCCCTGATCTCTAGAATGGAGAGTGTACTAGTAACTAATTCACAGTGTGGTGGCACACCAGTTAATATACGCAGTGCACTTTGTTGGATACATCGTCAGTGTGTGGTAAATGTTAGTGTTATTATCCACCATAACAGAGGCCCCTTGAGGCAGCAACTAGCACAGTGAACATTTGATAAATGAATAAATCACTTTTCACTTAATAAATAACATTGATGCTATTAAAATAATGGCTAAGCAAATAATATCCCCTTAATAAACTGAAGAAGGGAATCTAAATAAATTGTGTGGATTTCAATTATTTATGCTATGGACATTTCTCATTTCTGCCTTTTGTCAGTTTTTGGAAAGGCTTTCTGTTATTCATGTTATAAGACACTGGTGGGGAAATTAATAAGGTCCTAAATGCTAGAAAGCACTTTCTATAAAAGAATTTTGAGAAAAATCTAAAATGGCAAATAAACCTTTAATTATTGCATCCTATACTTTCAGGCAAGGAAAAGTAAGGGAGAGAGAGAAGAAAGGAAGGAGAAAAAGGGAGAGAGAGAAAAGATAGCTGAACAGATCTAAAGAAGGCAGAGAATTGCAGGAGTCAGAATAACCCAGAGTTTATCGGTTTACGCTGACACATTTTCCTGGCAAAGGCTGCTGACTGTAGGCAAAGTCACATGACTAGGAGTGTGTGTGTGTGTGTGTGTGTGTGTGTGTGTGTGTGTGTGTCTGCTTAAGAGACCGTGAAGCTCTTTGGCTCCAGACTAGCATGTGCACCATGTGATGCTGGGGTTGCCATGGTAAGTACATAGTGTGCAACTGATATTTTTTTTCCTGATATGCTGCTCCATCATAGATACACTAGGATTCAAATTGATACTAAAAGAAAATCACTGCAAGAGGAAGCTCTATGGGGCTTTGATTAAATATTCACCGGTTATACATGGGCTCACCCTGAATTCTGTAAACAAATGGGCTACAACCATTTACCATTTTTCCTCAAATATTATCAGTATATAATTAAAAGTTATATTAAGCTCAGTTTCATTGTTTCCTCTTTTGCTATGTTAAGATTTATATTATAGTGGAATATTTAATTATCTGATTACTATTGATTCCAAAGAAAATTATTTTTCTTTGTTCTTCAAAATAAGGACATGTAAAATATCATAGACTTAGAGAAAATTCTAGGTATGCTGAAGTTTGTGGAAATCTGAAGACAGCATTATGGATTTAACCTAAAAGCTGCCTCAAGAGGTTCATGGGTTTGGAACCGTCTGAGTGGTCAGAAGGTTCTGGCTCTCCACCATGTCTCTAGGTGAAATGCTGGTTTAGTATTTGGACTAGGAATTTCAAGCCCTGCTGTGGTTGCCCTTGTGATCTGCCAGATTTAGTTCAAGTAGAAGGAAGTGATGGGCAAGCCATTACTTGTTCCTGAACCCCAAACCCAAAATAATGCATTCTTTCTCATTGTCTCTTGTTCACTTTTCTTTCTCTGAAATGGTCTTTGGAGTCAAATACACCTGGGCTCCACTCTAACTCTGTCACTCAGTATGTGATCATGGAAATTTATTAAAGTCTCTAAGAGTCAGCTTGAAAGATAACAAATGACAGAATCTACCTCTTGGAAATATCTGGATTAAATGAATATAACATATCAAGAATTTATAGGATGTGGTATACAATAAGCACTAAATTAGTGTCAGCTGCCATGTGGTCTCTTTATGATTATTACATCTTTCCCTCTTACATTATGCAAATTTTTAAAACCTGGCTGTCCTAGAACTTTGAAAATTCCTCCAAAGTGCTCTTAAAGTTTTATTATGCATCTGGATCAATAATTCAATGAAAGCTCAACAGCAAGTACTGTTCAAAAGCCCAGTTTCCTGTTGCTTTCCCAAGAATCACATGTTTGGGGAAGGCAAAATACAGTGAAATCCCTTCCAAAGAATTGGCCTGAGTGGTGACAATTAGGTTAACAAAACCAGTGGATAGACAAGCAGGTGTTTGAAAGCTATGGCCTGTAGGCCAAATCTGGCCTGTCATCTGTTTTTGTCAATAAAGTTTTATTGGAACACTGTCATGCTCATTCAAGTATCCTTGAGGGTGATTTCACACCACCACAGCAGAGCTGAGTAGTTGCAACAGGAACTTAATGGTACACAAAACCTAAAATAATCTCTATCTGAAAATGTTTGCTGACCCATGGACTAGAGGGTATCTGAGTAGGACAATACAAGTAGACAGAGGAGCTTCTTAAAGAGCAGAGCTGCCAAATGATGTTTAGAATCCAAGTTTCAAGTCATCTTTCCAAACTCCCCTTGAGTCATATATTGAAAAGGAACTCTCAGTCCCACAGTGAAGAGAGAGGAATAATCAACTATAGGACAAAAAATGAAGATTTTAAATTATGAATGATTATAAACTTCATTCATGCTTCACTATCTAAGGAAGAAGAATGCTTTCTTGCCATGTCAGCCCAGAGATCTAGTGTCTTGTGCAGAGTTCAGGTATTTCACAAAGACTGAAGGAGGAAAACTCAATCTCTATTGTGTCCTCCTCATCAATTTCTCCAAATCCTGACATGTTACCTTGATTATAAAACAGGAAGAGCTTAACCAAAGAGAGGAGTAGGGAGAGGAAAGCCTCAGTTGGTTGATGTGGGGACTAGTGAGAATTTATAAGTGGGAAGGAGAGTCATTGTGTCGGGTTTTCTGAATGAAATGTTCCTTTGACTATTCTTTGAGAGACTCCAGCAAAGATCTGAATCACTTTACAAACATCCCAGGCTATTAGACTCTCATTTGTTGGAATGAGATTCTGTGCCAGGGTCTGGCCATTATTTGGCTCAGTTTTAATTTTACATATGGAGAGGAAATCATTACAGAAGATGCATTAAAACTTAAAATAGAATTATGTAGAGAGTGCTATGAAAATAAGAAATAATGCCTGTGAACACCAGACAAGGTTTCCGAGAGAGACTCCTTGAACTGAGTCCTGAAAGAGCCATAGGGACCTGTTCAAGACACAGGTAGTGAATGGTGTAAAGCAGTGGTCCCCAACCTTTGTGGCATCAAGGACTGGTTTCATAGAAGACAGTTTTTCTGTTGACAGGTGGAGGGTGGGGTGGGGGATTCCTAGGGGTGGTACAGCTCAAGTGGTGATAGCAGTGATGGAGAGTGGCTATAAATACAGTTGAAGCTTCACTGGCTTACCTCCTGCAATGTGGCCAGGTTCTTAAGTTTCATGGAAAATGATTTTTCTTTTCCTTGGGTAGGGGAGGCAGAGCTCTGTGGCCCAGTTCTTAACAGTCCAGGGACCAGTGTCAGTCCACATTTCATGGGGGTGGGGACCACAGGCATAAAGGACGCAAGCATGAGCAGAGGCTGAACTTGGGGAAAACATGCATCCTCCATGACTGGGGAGTAGGCCCCTCTAGCAACACTGATACTCCATTTAGTCTTCCTTACAATCTGGCAAGGTGGGCATTATGATTGAGACTTTCATACATATGAAAACTGAGATACTTCAAGGGTAAATAAATTTGACTAAAGTTAAACAGTTTGATGGAGTGCCATTATTTATATCTCACTTAGTATCACGTAAAAAAAAAAGAGACACTTTTTTGGGTAATATCTGAAATATTAAATCCTAAATGGTGATTATCTGGATAACATTGAATATTTTAGCCAATCTGGATATTCCTTAACATTCATCCATCTGTTTTGGAGTTGTGTAGAGAGGACCTTAGGATGAGAAGTAGCTTTCCTACTCAGAGGTCTTCAATAGGTTTTTGAACTTTCCATTTTTTTAATCTAAGGATTTTAGATTGGACTGCCCAGCTGATTTCTGTATCCAAAAAAAATCTAAACTAAACAGAGTCATTTAAGTTAGTTACACCAGGAAACTAGTCTTGCTTCTCCTTTTAATTTAGTGATGACTTGCTGTATGACTACAGGGAATCCACTTTGCCTGCTTAGATGACATTAGATATTAATCCCAATGTGGGAAAAATTGTAAAATAGGGGATTTATGACCAGCTCATTGTCATTCTTTTCATTTCACAATATTTTTGCCACTTATGTGCCCTCTTAACACAGCAGTATTCTCTAATCTATTATCAGGAATGGATCTAATCAAATGGCATCAGTTATACCAAGGGAGGTCTTTTTGCAGAGTGAGAGTTGTTGGAAAAGCATTTCCTCAAATACCACCACATTGCTAGCTTCCTAGTCATCCAGTAATAAGATATGTTATTAATCAGTCATTCAATAAATCTTTCAGATATGCTTATTAAGGTACAGAGCAAATCAAAGTCCCTGCCCTCGTGATGTGGATATTTCAGTGTATAAGAGTTGACAATCACTTGGCACTTACTGTGAGTTCTATTTTAAGCTTTTTGTGTGTCTGATGTCATTTATTTCTTATAACATCCTAACCAGTTGGTACTATTATTATTATGACCACTTTAGCAGGGAGAAAACTGCAGCCCAGAGAATCTGAGTAATTTGTCCATAATCACACACAGAAAGAATTAGGGCAAAAGCTTGGAAGGAAGTCTGACTCTGTAGATCACACTGCTGCACTATACCACAGGTTGAGATGAAAATACAAAATAAGTAGATTTTTTTAAAAAATTAAAAAAGAAAAAGAAAACGAGAGACAAGTGTAACACAATAACTAGTTTTTGAGGATATTATACTTTTTTTTTATTTATATTATTAAAAATTCATTCCTGACAAACTACCTCTGTATTTTTTCTTTATCTGGATATTTCCCACTGTAATGAATTTAAATTCAGCTTTCATTTCAATACATACACACAAACACACAGACACAAATTCCACTTTCTCACAATCCAGTCATCAAACTGAAAATAAGACATTTACATAAAATGTATGTCAAATTAGCACGGTTTTATTATTTTTTAAAAAAGATTTTCCTTTGAAATTATCTTCATTAAAATGTCTGCTAAAATCTATTAGAATAAAATTTGTACTGCTTGTATAAAATTCTAAAGTAAATCTAAAAGCGTTTTAATTATTCCCTATACAACAGGTAATTTTCATCCTTCTATATAACAAAAAATATGTATTCTTAAATGTATTAGATGGACCTCTTGGAAAAGTCTATTTTCAAACAGAAACTTGACAATGAAAAGCCCTGTTTAATTTTCCCTTTCACATTAAGTTTCCTATTCCAAGTGTGTGTCAAGAATTTAATTGCAGCATGAAATTAGCCGGTTATAATATACTGTACTTCTGCCCTTGCCTTCTAAAGCAGAATGCACTAAATAATTTGCTTAATGGCCTCTAACATGAGACCTCAATTTAATAACCAAAGTGCTCTTACTTGTTGGATAAATTCCTGGTGAGAAATGCTCCGTGAGTAATCCATCAAACATCAATGAATCAAACACACACACACACACACACACACACAGAACTAAAATGAAAATGAAAATTCTGATACACTAAGTTGACTAGTTTGAAACAAACCAGGCTGGCAGTTGCCTGTACCTTTTGTATGAATGCACCTGCTTCCTTATCTTATTGGTATGCTAGGGAATGGCTCATGGACTCTATGGTGGAAAAGGACATGGCCACTCCATAGACACGGATTTGCTAGAAATGTTACACGTTTCTGTCTTCTTTCTATGAAAGCTCTGTCTCTTTAAAAAATTGATTTCTATAGTTGAGGTTGCCAAAAGTTTGACTTCTAGAAAAGCAATGTTACTATAATGATTAAGTGCCAGTTTGGACATATGACTTTTAGTAGGAGAGAAATACACTCAATTATTTTTTTACTTCATAAAACTGCAAAGATTTCTTTTAATGATTATTCCTAATGAGTACTTTGAAAACCTGCAAAAGAGACTAGAGAAGGGAAGAGAGTCTGGCTTTTTAGTGACTGGGCTAAAAGTTCTTGACCTCTATTCTTCCTGTTTACTTTTCTCTTTACTTTATATCAAATTTTTCTAAATAATGCTTTGGTTTTATGAAAACTAAGTCAATAGGTAGCTAAAGCAACAGAATAAATATAAAATGAGGTAAATAAAAAAGAGGAAATTATAATTTGAGGAAATTCTAAAACCTTTAAGCTGACTTTTTGACTGTTGTAGTTTAGACAGATATAAGTAAGTGCATTGCCTGCCAATGCATTAATGGCATTTATAGTGCAGATATTTAAATGTAAGGACTTGGTAAAATAATAATATAGTACAACTCTGGAACTCCAGGTCTCAGAAGCCAGTGTTAAAAAAATTTAAAAATATCTATGCTGATATATAAGCTTTGTAAATAGAAGACTCTTCTCATAGTACATATAAGTGGTATGCTGTATTATTTATGTGGTTATTTGCTTTGCCCAGAAATGATCATTAGGGTTTGAATGGTACAAATTCAAGCTGGGAAACATTTAGAGAAGAAGGTGTACAAATGACATGTTGGATTAATTTGAAGTTTTTTTAACTGAGAAGACAAATGATTCAATAAAAATGTTAATTTTAATTAGTTCATTGTCCTAATACAATATTTAATACAAAATAAAATTCTCTTATTTCATTTTTTTCCATCTATCTTAATGAATTTGAAAAGGGGTGAGGGAGACTCTTTTTACCCCGAAGTTCAGACATGAATGTAAACAAAACAAAATAAAATGTTGACTTTGAGATATTCAGATCCAATTTTAAATGCATAACATTACATTTTATCAGATATCTCAGGGACTGTGTTATCCACATGAGGCATAAAATGCTTCCAAATCTTCACCTTAGAAAATTTTATTAAAAGATCATAGATTCCCATTTTTGCTAATACCTTCGTGGTTCATGTAGTGAAAGGATGAGGTTTTTATTAACTAAATTGACTGCTCAAAGAGTTGAAAATAGTGACTGCATCTATTACATACTATTTCTTGTCTGCCAGAATATGTTGCTTCTTATCAGCAACTAACAAGAGCAGCTAGCTGGCACATGAAGGTAGTTTTACTGTACTATATCAGGTTGGTCATTATGAGCCTATCATTAAAATAGGGTTTTATCTGTGTGACTGAAGGATTATAACATGTATGCATTATTAAAGCACATCATTAAAAAATAAACATGCATACATTTGTCTAGGAGAACAGCATGCCACAATATGAGGGATTTGTTTATTCTTCCACATATTCACTGAGGTCATTTCATTTTGTTCCCAGGTTATCATTCCTACAATTGTTCATACATGCCATCAAGCCTGAATTGAACTCCTCATTCATCTCTGGGGTGACAGAGGTCATTCTGTTTTCATGTTAACTAAATCACAGTCTGTCTCAAGCCAAGATTGCCAATTGTGTTAAATTAAAGATAGAAGTTCTTTGCTGAAGGCAGCTTACACAGAGGGCTGTGTTGACACCTTTAAGCTGACTTCTTTTTAGAATTCTAAATCACATTGAAATGGAATGACTTGGACAGATAGGGTCACTGCATTAATGACAAATCCACAGTGACATTCCTTCCTAAAACCCAATACCATCCTAATCTTTCATTCCTCTACTTTAATACAATCATATAACCACACAGGCTTAGTGTTTTCACCTCATTTCAAAATACTCTCTTACGTGCACAATATCTCCTTGGAGACTTCTAATCTTGTAAGAAGTGATAGAATACTTCCTTTCAACTATAGGCTCAAAAGCAGGTGCTTTTATTTTCTGGTCATGTGTGAAACTGATTGACTTCTTTAGAAAAATCTTGTGGTGTAAACTCAAACCAGAGTACCACAAAGGCATAGTATATTGTGCCTTTAAAAATATCTGTTTATAATAATGACAGCTTCTGATAGCCTTTGGGAAGGGTATTAGTCATGGTGTCCATCAGTAAATGGAATTGTCCATGGTTAGAAACCAGACTAAGATGCTGTAATTAAAATATTCATGGAAGTATTTAGTTACTTTGTTTCCTCTTCCCCTTTTTCTCCTAGTCTTGTGCCTGAGAGTTTCCACATGATGGATATCTCTACACTACAGTAATGCTCTCATCTGACTTTGCAAGTTCTGTATCAACTACACTTTTCCTAGTGTATTTTTAGCCAGTGCTTTTGGCAATGGTGTGTAATTGGATCGATCCCTGCCAGTAGTTTTATTTTTTTTAATAGATTGGTTCACAGCATCCTTGTACACTGCTTATCTCTCCAGTTATCTACCCTTTTTTCTGTTATTGGTGGTGTTCATTCAGACAGACATCATTCTTCTCGTTTCACCTGTTTAGTCCAGTCTAACCCTGTGAAAAAAATTCATCATCAGTCAGGGGAAATTCAACGCAGCATGTATTATTGGTATTGTGATTTGAGTGGCAGCCGGCGGACGCTTAGAGAACAATTTATCTACCTGAATTGGACTAGACATCACTAATGCACATGGCAGATTGATTGTACAGCTTTAGTGGACGTATTCTTTATTAATGAGATTCAGTATGATTTGCTAAAAAGCCTTTACTGGGCAGTCATTTTCTCTCCCCATCCCCCATCTCTCTTTATCCCATTTAATCTGTTGAACCATGTACCATGTTTTGAAAATGTGTTTCTTTCTTCTACTTTTATTTAAAATACCTACACTTTAAAAATAATCATTGGTAAACTGAACAAACACAAATTGTTTAAAAAAAAAAGATTGAAATTGAAATGTATTATAAAAGACAGAAACCCAGAAAAGGAATTAATATCCTAAAAAGTTATTAAAAAGAAATAAAAGTAAAATTATATGGAAAAGAAGAAAAATGAAAAAAGCCAACAATAATATTTGACCTTTGAAAGAATGAATTTCTAAGATGAATGTATTAATATTTGTATATTTTTACTAATAGGGATTATAAAGCATCATTGGATTTCTTTCTAAATAAAATATGCTATTTTTATTATCTGCTGAGACTTGGGAGTTGCTGAGGTTTGGGGACTTCAAACAGGGCCCAGTAAAATTTAGAGAAAAGGCATAAACTACCTATCTCTTAACCTTTTGCTTCATAATCCAGAGGCTACTAGGCAGGGGAGAATTATTTATATTAATTATAAAGGATTACTTTTTCTAAAATACTTTAAAGGCAACATAAGGATGAACTATTTCAGATTCTAGTTTGACCCTGAACAAATATTCCCTACAGTGTAATTTCAAACTTGGTATGGGAGGAGGATGAAAAAGGAAGTCACCTGCCTTCTGAGAGAAGAGTCTTCATGTTTCTGACTGCTATAGATATTTCTCCCATTATCTTTCTTTTAAATTTCTCCATTTCTGTTCATTTTTTTGTAAATCACTAACTGGCATCTCTCCCCTAAATAAAATAGCATACCAGCTCCTGAAAGAATATTGTTTTTGTAAAAACATGATCTAGAAAACAATTTGCTTGACAAGCAATTTCCAATCCTGTTTCATCACTTAATTCCAAAACAAATACTATTTTAACTGTATATTGTAACAGGAATCCTAACAATTTTTAAAATCATATGTGACAATCTGACAGGCATCCTAGGAAGTTAAAAATCCCTCTAGAAAAATTCCTAAAAAGCTCAAGTTTCTCCACACAATTCTGGTTCAACTCTGTAAAAGAGCTGGATATGTCAGAGTTATAATTACTACATCAAGTGCTGTGTGAACAAAAGAACTCTTTTTCCATGCCATCTAAAGGGCAGGCTGCAGACTTACTGGGACCAATTTCCCCAGCATCCTCCACCCAATACAAAGCTAGAACCTTTTAGTAGCATTTACACTGTGATGTTGAAAATACGTTGCTCTCCAAAAGAGAAATTAAATTATAAAGCATTTTTAAAAATCATTTTAGACTTTAGCTCTTATAAATATAAGGTAGTCATTTTATCTTCATGATTCATTGTTTCTCTCTTTAGCTTTAGCCTAAATGTATAGCAATTTCACCGAAAGGATACATTGCCATTAAAAGTGTAAAAATATTAATATAGCAGTTCATGTGCCAAGGGAAAACTTTCAGGGTAATTCTCTGAGAATATCTGGAAGTTCATTAGTGAATTACATTTAAAATATCACATGCTATGCCGGCTTATTTACTATCCCTGGGAGAAGCCATCTTCAATGCACCAAATGGGTTCAATACGATCTGATTTGACAAATGTTTAATAACCTACTTGCACAAGAGACAGCTTCTCTACTCTTGGAAGCCAGTTTAATAATTAAGACTAAAACTACCAATTATTGCATTCTTTTGAATCTATTCATGTGCGAAAATTCTTTTCACGTAATTTTAACTATTTTAGGAGAAAGAACAAAAATATGTGTACATCGATAAGATAAAACAAAATGATAAAATAAAAAATTCACAGTAGGGGACTGGGTACCTGTGTCATTTTCAAATGCTCAAAGCAAACATCCCTTTCTTTCCCTGTACTGGTTTCTACCCTAGATGGATGCAGAACCTGTTTGGACATCATGCCAAATGCCATATTAATATAGAAATGTTGTGATGAAGAGGAAAGTAATAATGGTGACGATAAAAGTAATAATTGTAATAATAATAACATGTTGGCTACTCCACTAGGTGCTTGTGTTGTATCTTCTCTTTTTTTTAATAACTCAGAAAAATCAATATTGTTAATTCTAATTAAAAATTGGGTAAACTTAACTTTAAGAGTTAAGGAACTTTTTATGGATCTCACTAAATCCAGCGAGTGTAAGAAACCATCTTGTATCTAAGATTTTCCTACTACCTATGCTCCCCTTCACCCACATACATAGCATTACTCCAAATTTCAGTCTTACAATGGGGTAATAATCTACAGATTTATTGAAATGCTTAAGAAAAGAAAAAGTGTCCAATGT
Source organism: Microcebus murinus (assembly GCF_040939455.1). Classification (NCBI taxonomy): domain Eukaryota; kingdom Metazoa; phylum Chordata; class Mammalia; order Primates; family Cheirogaleidae; genus Microcebus; species Microcebus murinus. Next base: position 94,747,537 of record NC_134111.1, on the reverse strand, counting down.
GCATCAATCAACAAACTGATTATCTGTGTCTCCATCATTGCAAAACTACTTAAGTGAACATTACTGATGGTAATAATAATGTAAGCTACCTATTATCAGAGCATTTTTCCTTTTGAAAATGTCAAGTATTCTGTAGACCTATGTCTCCCTTTTATCTTGCTTCTGGGATTGCTAGACTTAGGACTGTTATCTCTGCTCTAAACTGGAAAGTAGCCGAGTGTGTGGATCATATAGCTATTAGAATCAAGATCACTGACTCCAATAACTGCACAAAAGCAGAGACCTCTAGGCAATTGTCCATTTGCTCTGGTTCATCTAGATGTTTGCCCTCCATTTGCTATTCAATGGATATAAAGTTTCAGTTATGCAAGCTGAATAAATTCTAGAGATCTTCTTTACATTGTGCCTACTATTAACAATACAGTATTATACACTTAAAAATTTGTTTAGAGTAGATCTCATATGCAATGTTCTTATTACAATAAAAAATCCTTTCCTCAAACTTAAATGTGTGTGTATAACTTTTAGAGTTTTATGAAAGTATTTCAAATTTCTATAAATTTTTTCAACTTCATACCTACAAATTATCAAAACTGTAACATGAAATTCCAACAAATAATTGGAAGGCTAATAGACATCTCAAGTATAATATGTCTCAAACCTTTCTTGCCACACCTACTTCTGCTGTCTTCACCCCAGTTAATGGAAATGTTACCCTTTTATCTCACTCTGACGCCCCACATCCAATCTATTGCCAAATTTTGTCAACTCTACCTTCAAAATGTATCTCAGATTCCACCACATCTCACCTCCTCCAGTGCTGATGCTCTGGTCCAAACCACTGTCTTTCTTTCTCTCAATTGTTTTTACAGCCTTCCAACTTCCTCTGCCCTTGATGCATCCTATCTCATCTCAATTTCACCCTAAGTTAAAGCCAAGGTCCTGACAGTAACCTCTATGTCCCTACAAGATTGGCCGCATTGCCTCAGAAATGATCTTCTAATCACCTCCACCTCATGTGCTCTGCTCTGTTCCAGCCATGCTGACATCCTTAGATTTCCTTCCACATGCCGGGAATGCTCCCACCTGTAGCCTGGAAATATGTTGCCCCAGAGATCCGCATGGTTTCTTCCCTTACTTACTTCTGGTTGCTACTCATATGTGACATCCTCAGTGAGCCTTTCTTTAAAAAAGATTGGTTCTGACCAATCTTTTTTAAACTGCTTTCTCCCCATGGCCCCTACTCCCAATTCCCTGGTTTAGTTTGTGTTACAGAACTCATCACATTTTAACTTGCTGTATATTACTCGTTTCTTTTTTGTCTGTCTCTCCTCTCCCCACCACCCACCAGATTGTAAATCCCATGAGGGTGACCATTTTTTACTGTTTTGTTCACTGTTTCATCCCAGGCACCTAGAGCAATTCCTGGCACATAACAGATGTCCCAAATATGCTTAATGAAAAACTTCACATGGAAAGGAAATGGCTATGTAATGCATATGAACATCAACCTAATAGAAAATTAAAAAGTCTCTTTTGTAAAGCTCCTCTTCATTCATTGCTGAACCAATTCATTTCTTATTCAAACATTAGGATATGCTGAGTGGTATACTTAGCCTCAAATCAGAGACTAAAATGCAATTTACTAATGAAAATAATGGATTTTAAATATTAGTCTTTTTATTTTTTAAAACATCTTCCTTGCACATCTTATTGAAAGTGTTTTTCTTTTTTTAATATTTTTATATTTACTTTAATTTTTTTTCTTTTTTTTCTTTCCTAAATGTAAGAATGTGTTCTGTAATATGAAAGTGCTTTTCTTTCCAAAAAAAAAAATAAATAAATTGATCTTTTCTTTTTTCCTCTGCTTCTTGGCAGGTTATTTATCTTTATATTCCAGTATGGACATGAATATTCTATTGTGTATTTCTAAATATGAGCATTATTGATAATAAATTTTAACTAGAGGCATGTGTTTCAAGCAGAGATTCATTTTAGGGGGCCTTGATTTTCCTTCTATCAATTCATGATTAAAATTAATATCAAGGTAACCCATACATTTATAATGAAGATGTTTTCTTTAGGCTACCTCAAAGTTAGACAGAAGCCTTAGAGCAATTTTATTAGCATTCTCAGGCTCTAGTAGTTTCATTTGTTACATTAGACATGTTCTCTAGGAGATACTGCATTTTTAGTAGTTAAAAAAATCCCAACTCATAGCCTTGCTCTATATTAATTCCTTTTTCTTACCTGCTTTTTGGGAACATTTTGCAAAGGCTAGCTTTAGTTAAAGGCTGAGAATATCCTCTAATACCATGAAAAATATAAGAAATGACCTTAGACAAAAACTATTACCAGTGAATCTATAATCACCTCTATATATTTAAAATTACTTCTAAAAGAAAGATTACCTTAAATTTTCCAATGAGTTTCTTTTTAATCATTCAATTTGCCATAGGGGTGGATGCCTGGAAGGTTCCCTCTTCGCTGCAATTCCCTCGCTGTTAAAGCAGCTTAGCTCTCATGCTGACCGACTAGCCCACATGGGGCTCTGTTCCGAAAAGCCCCTCCTCTTACCAACATCTGTCTGTTTATTTCAGATATAGAACAGACACTGAGCTTCTTAAAATGTAATGTCAGTATTAGGTCTAGGTTATAGTTAAAGTCAAAACAACCAAAATTATAAATAACTCTTGAAAATGTATATGAGAAGAACCCTTGAAGGACACTCTTTCTGTTGCACTAATGTTTTCAGGCAGGTGACTAGATGAAAAACCTAGGATTGTCTCTGTTACAAATATAAATGCAATGTAAATTGATGAATTCTGTAGTTTGTATTGATCATTTTAGGACATCTGGTGACCCTTACTGAAAACAGTAGGTCAGCAAGATGGACATCATTTTGACTTGCATAAGGGCATCCTTAGATATATGCTCATCAATATTAACTTTTCCCACCAGCACTGAAAAAAATATAGAGGACTCACCTTTCATAAGTTCATTCATTTAGAATCAGCTTTGTAGATTAGGCTTTTGGCTCAGTAAAGAATGTTTCTTATCTAATTGTATGGTTCAAGGAATAAAATCCTTCCTATGCATTTGGTATTACAACTAAAATTACTCCCATTTTTGAATATCTTGTTTAGCTTTGAAAAAGAAAATCTAGATGCACAGTTTTAACATAAAAACAAGCAAAACAGCTTGTGGTCCTCTGAAATGATTAATAGAAAAGTGATTCAAATTAATCACAAACACAAGAGGAAGCCAAAATTAGAGAGGGTTATTAAGATACTGTCTGCTGTTTAATCTCACCCCTTATCAACACATTAACCTTGTTTTCTCTGCCTGAGCACTAAGTCCTACAGAAAAATTAGGTCAGAAATTCACATCAGATCAGATCAGCTGATTCATTCCAGCAAGACCCTGACATGCTGCAGATTTGAGTTTAATTCTAAATAGGAATATAGCTGAGGGCTTTTGGGTTTATTTTTCCTACATTGCTCTAAGCATAGGAACTATGGCTAGCTGTACAGTATTTCTATGCTACCTGTGGAGTATTTCTAGATACTCTAAGGCTAATTATAGAGCATTTCTTAAAGTGGACAGTTGTGTTTTCTAACTTCTGTTCATTTAACTGTCTTCACCTGTGCAGTGGGGCGTCAACACCCTTTCTGATATACAAATAAGGTATTTAATTTTTCTATGTGCATCCCATTAAAACCAATCTAATGATATTAGCTAGTAGTGACCCAAAGTAGCTATTCATGCTGCACTAAGTGGGTATATCATTCACAAAAATGCACTTCAATAAATATTCTCTATTTCTATAAAGTCTTCTGCCACAAATCATGGGAATGATTCTAGAAGCTTTAACTATCTAAAAAGGATTTATGTAACTGCTAACATTTCTCTAATAAGAGTTCTCTGTGTAATCATGTCTTTGGGTAAAGCAATCATTCAACGTATTAACCAATGCAAAACTTTGGTATCATCACCATTTGGTTTTTGGGTAGCAAATTGTGTTAATAAAGGAAAAGCAATTTTTTAAAAAAAGTTTCTTCCCGTGGTCCAAAATATGGACTTTAGTGATCCTTTGGTTCTTTGAATAACAGAAATACTGAAATCCTCAAATATGAATAGCTTTCAAGTATACATACTAATATGTAATTGTATGTATTTTTTTAAAAGGAGCTGTAAATAATCTAATTTGATTTCTGGCTGTCACTTTTAAGGAGGAAATATAACCTCATATAGATCCCTTGAGGGCATCCACAGGGAATAGAGACATTCCTAATCAGCCTAAGTAGTCCTTTGTGTCAGAACCACTTTGCTAAAGTGGAGAGCTGTCTTCCAGACTCACAATGTTTTGGGGGAATTTCACTAATGTAGCATTTGTTTCATTACAAGAAAGGAAAATCCAAACCCTTTCTATGGTAGAAAAATACATGCTCAGAAAAATACTTAAACTGGGAACAAGTTTTCTTGTTACTTTTGATTTAAAGGATGTTTCATACATTATTTAAAAAATACTATAGCTAATAACACACTGAGATAGCACAAGGACTAGTTCCAGAATTCAGAAAGAAAAATCCATTTGAAGGGAATTTTTGTGCTTTTGGTATATCAAATGATCTTTTGACTGTTCATCCTTCTGATATCATATTGTAACATTATGGCCTAAACTTAGCCTGTAAATAGTGATCCTCCAAGGAAGGCCTATGTTCACAGGTCCACACAGGTTCCACCTTATGGATTGTTTGTGGCCAGACTCTGTTCTCATTGGCCACTTGCTTTCTTCTTATTGGCTGGTCGCTGAGCTGTGTCAATGGTTCAATTCACTGATGATCATGCCTGTTTTTGCCATTTCACTCACAAAACAAACTTTAGGGTTTTGCAAACTCTCTCGGGTGAACTCACTTGTTTAAAGATATAGGTTTTGTGTGTCTTCTTATAGTCTTTTTAATAAAAAGTAAATCTCATTTAACAGTGCCTGCACAAAACCATTAGGATTTAAAATAGCAGAAAAGATGAGCTACTGAAAAATTTTTCATTCTTCATTAATTTGTTTCGTTTAAGTCTTTCTTCTCTTTCTCACCAAATGTTATTTGAAGCTGTTAAGAAAAATACCAACAGCATCATTTCTTGTTTATTTAGTATTTTTCAGCCAGCCAGCCTTTTAAGTAAAATCCCATTTGAGAAATGGAAGTGAAGGTACAAGAAATTTAATAGTGACAAGATGCTCAAGTTAGTTTAAAAATAAGGAATTGGGCTCAGAAAGCCTAAGTGACTTAGAACACCAAGGAAGTGATGAGGATATTCTTTTCCTAAGAGCTCAGTGTTTTAAGCTTCCCAGCTTCAGAACAAAAGGCATTTCAGCACATATGTGATCCAGAAGGTCAATCATATGAAATCCTATTTCCATTTTTTAAGCAATCCTTGGCAGTCTGCACATTTCTGAAATTGCAACTGGCATATTTCACAGAGAATTATCATCAATGCTTTTTCAAGGTCAAACATGCTTCATCTTTAGATTTTCAGTATTTATATACTATATATTAAATCATAGTATATGTATAAGAAGGATTTCAGCAGACATGCTAAATAATTTTAATTAATTAGACTATGTTTATTAATGCCATGTTGAATTTTTTTCTACTTGACATAAATTGCATGTTAAAAAATATTAAAATATGTGTTAACTTTGATGTGGTATTGGTATTCAGCAACTGTCACCATCCCTGCAACCTCACAATGGTGGTGTGACTAGAATCTTGCTATGGACTTTCTCAAAATATTAAAAATACATTTCTTATTACAAAAATAGCAAGGACCCAAATGTCTATTTTGAGGGGAGAATGAGAGATTATTACTATTTTTAATTTGTCAGAATCCCAAGCTACTGGTCACCATATAAAGAAAATGAAATTGAATTTGGACATTACAATGAATGCCAAGACTGGATCACTTGCTGAGATCCCACAGCCAAACTATCACAAAGAGACACAAGGAGACTGAGCTCCTCCTCCTGTCCAGTCTTCACTGCTTTGGCTTCTTTGACTTTTCTCTCTCCAGCAACCTCCTCCCAAATATCCAGATGCTGTCTCTGTCCTCACGCTGTACATAGGCCCTGCTTTTGGAAAGGGAAGACATCTGAGAAGTCTTAGCAATTGAGGCAGCTTTGCTAGTGTTCTGTCCCTTCCAAAGATATTTATACTTTAAATTAGAATTCCAGGGAAATGTTTTAGGGAGGGAGAGTAGGAAAGAATGAAGAGTTATAAATAGCAAGACACATACTGCATCTTTCAAACCCTAGTTCAGGTAACAACTGTGGGAACAATAATAAAATGATGTTTGGGACGTGATTGACCTTGCCCTGGTATGGGGCAGTACCCCACAACTGACTACCAAGTAGGTGCACTTGGTCATGTTTACTGTCACCGTCTGATTACCTGTGATTATCTTTGAAGTATGGCCTGGGTGTGCACTGATGAAAATAACTCCTCTGTGCCCAATACCAGCAGCGCAGGCATGGGACAGACTTCTGCCTTGGGTTACCTTCCCAGAACACTATTTTCCAACTAGAGCTTGTCCAGCTTTTCACCCCATTCTGCAACTTTAACTGTACTGAAGCTTTTCGAGAATCAGGGAGAAAGGACTGTTCAGTAATTCTGAACAGTAATTCTTCCCTTTTCTTTCCTTTTCTACTAGTTTTTCCCAGTTGCTCTGGTTTTTCCATGAATTTTACCTATAGTTTGGCGGCCGATTTAAATTTATGCTCTTGGCTTTAGAGAACCAGGTTTGGGGGCCTTCTGTGCCTGTTTCTGTTTCTTCATTCTTCCATCATTTCTTCACCCATACACCGTAGCATCCTTCCTCTTAGAGGGCTGAGTAGTCTCTGCTCCATCTGAGATGTCTTAGATGCTTCCTACCTACTAAAGGACATTCTCACAGTAATGTTTTCCCTCTCTTAAGTCCTCAATATTTCCCTTTCTACAGTAATCACTCATATCAGAATTTCAGATATGCTAATTTTCTTTCACAGGAACAAGAAAAACAAAGCTGGTACATGCTCCACTTGCTCCTCCAACTACTCTCCATATTTTTTAATTTTTAACCTTGAAAGTCCTCAAAAATAGCTCTTTCCATTCTGCTTCTTTTTCTTTCTTTCCATTCTGTCATGAATGTAAGTACATTGGGTTTTCCACATCCCTTCAGTGAAACCATTCTTATTAATACCACCAATGTGGTAAAAGGCAACAGTCAATTCTTGGGCTTCAATGCATTTGATCTATCAGCAAAATCTTTCTCTTCTTCAGTCACTTAGCAATTTACTCCAAGGCACCACTCTTCTCTGTGATTCTTTTCCTCTGTCACTAGCTGTTCCAACTGGATTCTTTTACAGTTCCTATGTGAGCATTATGTACCCCAGTAGATAGTCCGGGTCATTTTATTATCTCTATCTACATTTAAGTCCTCATCATCCTCATCTAGGCTCATGACTGTGAAAGCTATAGAATAAAATTCTTATGTTCATTCCTCTAGCTTTGAACTCTACTGTGTGCCCCAGATTCTTTGTCCAACTGCCTCTCCATCATCTCCACTTCAGTATTTAAAAGGCTTCACAAAATTGTCCTACCACAGCTGAACTCCTGTTCCCCGACAATTTACCCTAAACTTGTTCCTCTTTTAGTCTTTACCATTTCATTAAACGGACACATCATTATTCTAGTTTAGGCAGAAACAAAATAAAATAGGAAACAACAACAGAGCCAACTTGAGAGCCACCTCTAATTCCCTTCCTTACTCAACTCCTACATCTCATTAATCAAAAAATTGAGATGGTACCCCAGATTTGATTATTTTACATTACCTTCACTGCTACCATCCTAATTCAAACCAACATTATCTCTCACCAGTTAGAACATAACACGATGGGTGATTTACTCCTATCCTTTGCTCTAATTTCAAGCAGAGTGAGAATAAAGTTTAATCATCTGCTGAGCAGGTGATATGGAAGTAATGTCTCCATATCATTTGGGACTTTTTCAGTTCAATGTGTGGTCTGAACTATCTTTACTTTTATGCTCTGTAACATAACTATGGAAAATATTGCTTTATTAATCTAGCAGGAATCAATTCAAATTTCACATAAATGGATTTCTTGACCTTCATTTATTATGTAATGACAAAGTTTTGCTGTGTCTCTGTGTACATAAATTCCTGTTCTTATGCCCCCTGGACTTAGATTTCCTTGGTTACACTCCTTTAAATACTTGGCAGTGAACCACCTAAAAATTAGCCATTTTGCATCTGAATCTCTATGGATCTTTAGATAGAAACCTACTGAAAGTGGTTAATGGAACATAGAAGTTAATACTAGAGTATTAATACTAAGCACACTTTGGGTGTTGTATAAAATCTAATGGCATGATTCAGCAATAAATTTCTATGCTTGTAGAAAAGAATTAATTGTTGAACTTTAATGGCAAGATTGGGAAACTTTAGATTTTAGAGCTGAAGTTACTTTTAAAATCATGTAGGCCATCCTTCTGTTTTAAGTTTTAAAAACCTCATACTAATAAAACTAAACTGTTTTACTTGAGTATGGACACATAGAAGTATATCAGAAACATTTCACAGGAAAAAAAAATGTCCTAAGAAAGGGCATTTAGGTGCCCCAGAAAGGAATATGTGATACCAATTAAAATTGGTTAGAAATTTAAAATAACAAAATCCCTAATAACAAATTAATTGAATTTAAATATAAATATATGCAATTGTGAAAATGTTTATCAATTTTTTAATTTTACATATATTTTTATACCTGGTAAGAGAATACATTTCCATTTTAATGGTCCATAAAATAGAATTCACTCTTTCAAAACAATTTTCTACAATGTTCTCTTCTAGTTTTGCTTCCAAATCTCACTTTCCATATCTCTCTCTCTCTCTCCCTCATAAAATTATTTTGATTAAATGATTAGAGTAGCCTGAACTTACCTATCTTCTTCATAAGCATGAATAGTTCATCTTAAAGGAATATTTTCTTCTCCTTAATATCATAATGTGCACAGACAGTAAGCAAAATTGTTAATGCCAGATTAAATGAAAAATCTACCAGTGAACCATCAAAATATCTGAACAATTATTATTCACTTATCAGTTAATTCACATGGATTGATTTCTTGTCTTCTGGAATTTTGCACTTAATAAATGAACCTTATGGAAGAAACAGGACTCCACCAAATATAATGTGTATCTACCTGCACCATTGCAAAACACAAACACATGTAAACTGAAAACACTATAACATGCTTTCAAAAACTCAAAAGATGTGCATTCTTCTTTTGGTGTCAGTACCCTAGGAAATTTAACCTCAATTTTGAAGGCTGCAATCTGGGTCTCATTAGCTTGTAGCTGGTAGGTTTTCTATCATAAACATTATTTCATTTGAACAAAGTTTGAGCACTTGGTACCAAACAAGACATTTAAAAGCCATACAATTCTACACCAAGAGCACACACTGAGAATTCTACCTGCCTTCTGAGGATCACATAAGTCTAATTATTGACGAATCTTGGTCATAATCTAGGAAAAAGATGAACTCTGTTTTAAGGTAAGAAATATAAACAAGGGCCATGAAAGGTAGGGATTTTCATAACACTCTGTTTATTAAATTGTTTGTATGTTCCCTAGTGCTTTTACCAAGAGGTTATTGAGCATGAGCTTTTATTTAAAAGAAATTGAATTCTTTCTCCATCCCATCTGTAACTCCATATGCACAACACACAAGTAAATAACTTTTGTTAACTAAAGCAAGGATCCTGTCAACAGGGAGAATGGCTTTTTTGTTACAGTTGAGGTGCCACTTTCACATTATCTCAGCAAGTCTAACTTTGGCAAGCCCCTCCTTGACCAGGTGACAACACCACAACCTTAGCGACACTCATAGATTTCCTCATGTGCACAAGACCCGGAACACTTTTTTATTTATATTTACCGCTTTATTGCTTCTTCTTGTCTTCGACGTTTTTCATTCTTCTCCTTCAAATAGGCCAGGTTTGTTTCATTTCTCAAGCGATCATTCTCTCGAGCAATGTCTGATGCATTCTGAATAACCAAACCATCATATGCCTTCATCCCCATATCCTCGATATATTGGAGAAATGTGTCCAAAGGGTCTTCCTCGGGATTAGAACTCATCATCTTGGAGGATATCATGTAAAAAAGAGCACTTCCTGTAGGGTGAAAACACATTATACTTTTATCAAGGGTGGAGGTAAAAGCAAGGTGCTTTTAATTATCCCCAATATTTTGTCAGTTCAAATCTCCAATGATTATGGCAGAATCCATTTGGAGAAAATGTCTCATTAGAAATTACAAAGAACCAGAGGGTTTTAAGTAAATATTAAATAAGTGCTACTAAACAGCAAACACTCCCTCAAAGCGGCAACATTGGCAAAACAAAGGCCAAAGCTCTTGTAGTGAAAGGTGATGTGAAGATATAAATACTGTATGCAAAGAGAAATGTTTGATTGAGTTAATTAGAGTAATGATTTTGTTTCACAAAAAGTTGTTCTTATGCCAATAAGATATATCAGATTGAAGTTTCATTTATTTCTAATTGCCCATACAAACTTTTCTGTTCAATTTCAAATAAAATGATACAATTATTTGGAATAAACTTTTGTGTTATATGTGCTTTCTTTAAAATTTTAAATTAAAATTTATGAATATGAACTTTTTATGCAAAATATAGTAGTGATAAAAGAAAGACACATTTTAATATATTTTTCTAGGGAATAATCTTTTTGACCCTCAGTTATTTTCCATAATGATCTTGTATAATGGTTTCATACTGTAACTCAAGTATCATAGATTGCCACAACCACATTAATCCTGACCGTTCTATTAATTCATGCATTTGACAACTGCTATATCATTGCTACATGGAAGTTTAAAAATGTGAGCCACAGAAGGGATTACTGAAAAACCAAAATCAAATAAAAACAAAAAAGCATAGGACTTTCAACCAGTACATATTACCCTCACTTGTAAAATAATGGTACTAACTCCTACCTGCTGCTGATGTGAAGATTAAGAGAGGTGAGCATTGTAAATAAATTTTCTCTATTCTATAGAGTTCAACAATAGTTCAACAGTCTAATACTGTTAGCACTGTTATTATAATAAAAGTATGGGAGGAAAAGACTAGCAGCAAAAGTCATGTTAAATGGCTATATGTGGATGGGTTGATGGGTGGGTGGGTAGAAAGGTGGATGGATGAATAGGGAGATGAGCAGGTGGATGGGTGGGTGGAAAGGTGGATGGGTGGGTCGATGGGTCAGTGGGAGGGTGGGTGGATGGATGGATGAAAGGCTTACTGTCCTCCATTGTTTATTCACTATGGTATAGGCAACTGGTATAATTGAATCAGATCATAAAATCAAAAGCAAAATCAATTGATGAAGGAAAAATTTGGCTATTTAAAAGTTATACATTATCTACCTGTATCTTTTACTTTATTTAAAATGCTTAGAAAGATATTTTGAAAATATCAGCTTATTTAATCTAAAAGTCCCAGACTTTCATTTTTTTAATTGTGAATAATTTTCATTCTGATTTTTTACAAGTATAATCATGTTCCATAACCTAGATCATAGCTATGGAAATTTTACTTCTTATCAAATCGAAGATTATTAGCATTTTGCCTGCCAGTCAATCCATATTTGAAGCCTGTGCTGAATTTAAGGATTTCCCCCCCCAATCTAAGAAATTGTTGAAACTGGAGGCTAGATGGAGTCGTTTGTTGACTGATGATTTTTTGTTATATTAAGTTTTATCATGTTTTATCACATTTTGTTTGGTTTTAAGCCCTAATGGGCTAGCAAATGAAATGGTCTTTTAATTCCTACTATCTAATGAAATTGAATTGTATTTTAACATCAGTCTATCAAATCAGATGCTTTTGTGGTGGACATAGAGAAGAATATGAAATTCCTGCTACAAACTGCAATTTGGGGGGAAATATAAGAAAAGGATTCTCAGAGAGTGAAAGCATTACCGTTATTGGTGTTCATTAGTTTCTACCAAGTACTTCAGCACTAGGTGTGCCTGGATAAAAAAAGATCAGCATAACTGTATGGCAATGAATTCTACCAAAGTTAAGGAAGCCAAGTCACTATTACAAGGATTCTAAAGATAATGCCTCAGGCTGGAAGATCATCACTCCCTCTCTGCCCTCTAGCAAAATTGTATATTTCCCAATTGTATGAAGCATTATTACCCAAAGGTGTTTTTTTTCCTCCAACCCAAATAACACCAGTGATTCTTACACAGTTTAAATATTAACGAGGCTGTGTACCTCTGAAAATTAATTAACTTCCCAAGTGGTCTTTCAAATTGGCTGGAGTTTACGTTATTTTTGTTCTGAAAAATATTAAATAATAATATTACAAAATTTTTAGTATGAAAAGTTTTGTCTTTTTAAAAATGGAGATGAAATGTTTTGAAATGAGAATCAACCATAGCATCTGCTAAAACTTCACAGTGATTAAAATTGGATGAATGTTTATGCACATGCTCACAATGCTTAATTCTAGAGAAGTACTAAATTCTATGATCATTCATTTCTTTAAGGATTTATTGAGCACCTGTTATGAACAGGCATTAATGAAGGCAGAATCGTGTCCCTAGTGTCAGAGCATGGTAAATACATCATTGCAATACTTGTGACTAGGGCACTGATCCAGGTGGACCTCATTATTTGGTCACTTACACTTTACTTTCATCATTTTTAATGGTGAACAAGAAACACTTTTCAACAATTATATCTAGTCTACAAATAGGGGCATGCATCCTATCAATGTCTAAACATCACACTTTTTTGTTCACTTGCCCATATGCCAAAGGTAATCTGTGAAGTAAAGGAGGCAGTCAGCCCTAAAGCACACAGATGAGAAGGCTAGCAGTGTGGCCTAAAAACCCCAAGGCAGGTGCTCCTAGGTCTATGATTTTGTACAAGTTAATTAACATCTTCAATCTTGTTTCCATTTTTAAAAATGGTGGTTGAAACAGACTTATATTGTGAGGATTCTATTAGAAAATACACAAAACTCTATTTTTATGTACACTTATATGTACACATAATTATTAGTAATTATTAGTCACTAACATTATTATTAATACTTTCTTCAATTCTTAACTTAAGATTATGTTTAGCAATAACATAGCTCTTGATAAACATAATCGTACTTTGAAACATAGGTGAGTGGAATGTTTAAGGCAGTTCAACTTGCTTAATCCCATGTGCAAATGGCAGCCAAGATAGGAGTTAATACATTTGCCTATCAACCAAATACGTGTGGCCAGCACATATATCCATTGTCCCCTATTGTCAGTACACAGAAAGCAAGGGCTCTGAGACATATGCTCCACAAAGCTCATCCCACCTCTCAAACGCTCAGACTCTACCCTTCCAAACCAAAGAGTGTTTGTTTGTCAGGTGACTAAACTATGAGTGAATAGATTCACAGCCTCACTGTAGAAAAGCACACCTCATGTTAATTGTCTACCTCATTACAACTGCTACCATTTCAATGCAGTGAGAACTCACAAACAAGTATGATCATAAATCTGTTTGTCCTTCAAAAATTTATATTTATGGTTAAGAGAGTTGTTGAGTAACACATGTTCTATACCACCGAAAACCTGGCTGTATTTTGGCTGTTGGATATTAACTCAAGTTAATTTCTGGCTCTTAAATGACAATTTTGTATACAAGCATTTTATAAAGACTTGTCTTAGGCACCTAATTCCTAAATCAGCATTTCAGAAGATCCTTTTTGTTAAGAGGCAAACAAGCCCCTCTTCTCTAGGTAGCATCTTTACTAGACCTCTAAATAGTGCATGGGATAGTTGTGGCAAAAAGTGGGTGAAATTGAAGAGGAACTATTGCTTTTCTACAGGTTGTCTTTTTAATTGAACTAGTATATGTGTACAGCCATTTTTGCTCTGAACAAATTAGAGATTTTAGTCCCTTCCCTGCCTCCGAGAGCATTGGTTGAAAACTGATGGTCTTCATTCAAAAGGCACTGATGTGGTTCTTTTGGAATACACATTATTGATCCAAATAGTGCAAGACTGTGTGTGTGTTTGTGTGTGTGTGTGTTGGAATTTGTGGCCAACATTTAAAATTTGAGCCAGGGACTCTACTGGGAAAGCACCTACAATGACAGAGATCAGAATCCCCATATAATCCACAGATACCTTCACATCCTCATGCCATGCCTTTTCTCCACTGCTGTATTCTATATTCATGAAAGATTCATTTTGTTTAATTTTTAGATTACTTTATCTAGAATTGTAGCCAGTCTAATAAAAACTACTTAAATACAACTCCATGGTTAACCATTCAGCTTTATTTTATTCTTTTACTTTGTTGCTTATATCCTGTTGACCACACCCTTCACAAAGATCACTTTATACAACATTATGACACTTCCTAAATTGAAATTTCACTCGACCCAGCTAAGATGCAACACTTTAAATGAGTGGAATTCTTACCACATTGAAAACACTAAGTATTTAACTTTTTATTGAGTTAATCATTTTCTCATTTTCTTTTGTGCAAAGCCATCACTGCACCTTACCAATGCTGAACCTAGAGCTGAAAGTAACATTTCTTTACAATTCTTTCCATTGAAATAAAACCATCCATTACCTACACATGGAGGTTATAAACTAAGTATGGGATACCCAAATGAAATGTATAGAAACATAAAAAAAATGAAAATTCACTTCCTTTTTTCTTTTTCTGTAGCTATTGCTTCCATCCAGGGAACCCAATAAGCTAAGACACTATATGATCCTTAACAGTAAAACTAAAAAAAAGTGGGGGTCAATTTTGAGAAATGTCTGTATGCAAAAGAATTTAAGACCATGCATTTCTGTATGTTATGCCCTCTGTAATTTAAGGTATCTATTATACATGATCTGAATTTACCATAGGGTATTTAATGTGGTACCATGTAATGCTAAGATTGAATTCCCCAGAGGAATTTTAATTCATTATTGTCAGACAAAAGGTATATAACGAGTCAGATAAATATTAGGCACACCAGCTTCCTTCTCATACATGTTTAAGCATTTCTTTTCCCTTTGCTTAAAATTCAGAAAAAATTCCTCCATACGTGCAATTTCATGCATTATGCTATCAACCAGTGTAGCTCCACAAGGACCGGCTTGGGTGGGCGTGTACACTAACTTGTCCAGCAAAGCCTCCCAATGGATCATTTACCTCCGTTTACCAAAAACACAGATCTGGGCACTAATATCAGTTGAGTAAGTTACTCAACTAGCCCTCACTGGCACCAGTTCTTTTTTCTTTTCATAAAGTGTTTACCCAGAATTTCCAAATTGGAGCTGTTTTCCATCTGAAACTTTGATTTTGTAATATATAAAGTTGTGACAACTCTCTTAATCTGGATTTTTGCCACATATACTGAGTGGTAAAGAAAGAGAAAGCTCCATTTTGGGAGAGAATTGCTCCTTAATACTTGAAGTTCCATAACAAGCTTCCTTAATTTTAGGCCACAGTTAACCCTACAAGATAATCTTATGGCTAGAATAAGGTAAAGTTTATTTGGTGCTATTATTATAATACTATTTGTGATAAGCAGAAAGAACACAAAATATACAAGGGAAGAAATTTCCTGATGAAAGCCTAGATATTTTACCTTCACTATGCTTTACATTCATGTTTTCATTTTATTGCAGATAGGAAAGTTTTCTAGTCTCCACCCTTTATATATTTCTGAGGTTTCCAAACTACACCTGTCTCAAGTATGTAAGTTATTAGAATTGGAGTTATTGAAATTTGACTTTCACTCCCACTCCAATCATTGCATCTTCTCTGAGATAGAGTCTATTTTTCCCAGTAGTATTGACCCAATAAAACTTTCCTAAGGCAGTTTGGACTTGTTGTTGTTCAGCTGAAGGAAAAGATCTTGTACAATTTTTGCATGTACTCAGGCCAATTTGAAAACACATTGTGTATGAAAATGTAAGTATTTAAATAATCAGGCTTCATATACATATGTAAAATATGTATGCAAATTAATATCTGCATTTGCTGACTTCACTTAGGACCAAATCAAAAGACTGGATAGACTGGTTATAACCTATAACACATGTAAACCACATCAAAATTTTTCTGATAAAATAATTTGTCAAACATTAGTCTTATGATTTCACTTTGATTAGGCTCGAAATCCTACCCCCAGCCCCACAAATGGTCATACTCATTTTCTCATTCTAAGTGTCATCAAAATGCAGCTGTTCTCCCCAAAATGGGAAATGTTGAAGTTACAACCATAAAAGCTTACTGAAGTGACTACAAAGACACTGATTGCTTTTTTCTCAGAAAGCAGATTACTTTGCAGTGAATTTTTCTCCACTATCTTTCTTCTCAAAATGGATAAAATGGGCATAGATCCTGTAAATGTGGTAACACGGTAAAGCTGATATCTACCCCCAACTTCCAGGTTGCCATGGTGCTATTTGCCCATGGTCTAAAGAGATTGTGCATTTCCATTAATGTTAGAGACTCATGCAAAATGCCAGTGGCTGAGCTACTTTTTGGAGCCTTGGGCCAAATGGTTCCAGACGCTTACAAGGCAGTATTTGCAAAATAGATGTAGTCCGTTTAATAAATTGCTGACTGGAGCTACAATAGAAACCGTCTAATTGAATTGTGAGTCTATGATTTATTTATTTTTTAAACAATAGCTAATCTTCTTGTCTCTAGGATTTTTACTGTCCCTTTCCTTCTAAACTTTACAGATAACTTCAAGTCTTTGAGCTTCTCTACAGTCCCTTGTGAAGTTGTAATATTTTTCTCAGGTCTGTTTTCACTAATTTTCTAAACTGTCAATGTCCTTCACAAAGTCCCCTTCTTTGCCCAGTTGGCTAACATATGTTGCACTTTCTACAGAAAAACACAATAATGTCTGCATTTGTGGCTCACATTTTCTCATTCGTTTGTGTAATTAACATTTGAAAATATGTAAAATAAATTGGAACAGTGTCTAAAATGTGAAGAATTAAGAAGGGAGTTAATTTTTACTCCTTCTTTAAATTTATTATTCCATACTACTTGGTTATAAACACATGTATGTTAAAATGACCAAAACTACATCATGTAGCCTTTTCATTTGGATTTTATTTTTCCCCCCTGTATTTAGGGAGGAAAATTCAGTTCTATGGTACCAAAACAACTTTAGGATTTCCTAATGAGAATGAACAATATTATTTCATATAATAGTTCTTTTGGATATGGAATATGTACCTTTCTTTTATTTAAAATATTGCTGGGTAGTTGGAAAATTTAGAATAAAATTTTGTGGGCACCCCAACAACATAAGTACATGTCCCAAGTAAAACAAGTCTACATAAAGTTATATAGAAAATATTTATTGTGATGAGAGTAACAAAATCTTCCTTCTATTGAGTGGTATTAAAATATGTTTATCAAAGAGGTTTATGTATAATCAGTCAGGAAGAAGCAGTTTCAGCTTTGGTGTATGCTTGGTAGTTTGGGATTTTGAAAGGTACTGTGTCTTTTTTTTTCTGAGAATGCAAAATCAGGCTTTCACCGCTGACACAAAAGTGCTAAGAGACTGTTGTAAAATATTTATGGTATGGAATAGTGGGTAAATAGCTAGCATGCACAACTTGAATGCCAATTAATACCCTGGAAAATATTTTCAATGCTTTTAATAATTCAACATGGCTTATTTTACTAATGAAAATCTAGTTTAACCATTTCCATGGTAATGCAACTAAGTGGGTAAGGGAGTAAAAATAGCCCGAGGCTCACGAAAGCCCTGGATGCCTTCGCTGTGGCTTTATTTCTGCTCCATCTAATAAGGCATGCAAACTTCAGCATTAAGTATCCCTAACTAAAATCCATTCCATTTCATAACCAGATTGCTTGATCTATGCAGTGCTGGATTCAATTAGCATGCTTAGAGAATCTGAAAAATGAGATACATACCAAAATTTAAGTCCCCAGGGAGAGCTAAGTGCAATAATCAGAAGGTGACTTGTGTCTGTCAGAGCCCTCTCTCACGGTTGATCTCAGGGCAGTTCGGTAGGAGTAATCCAGCACCATAAGAAATAGACTTGTAGTTCAGCTCAGTTTCTCTTCAATTAAAGTGCATTGTATCTGGATGGGAAAAGTGTCGACTCCCAGATTCTTCATCACTAGATCAGAGCATTCCCGATGTCCTTCCTATCAGATAAAATAGCCTTTAAAGTTTGCTAGGAAGATGCAGTGGCAGAAGACAGGTGCTTGCTCCTTAAATCGACATTCAGAAAAAACAGGGCATAGCTAATGGGTGGGGATGAGCACACAGCCCCTCTCCTTCCAGGTCCAGCAGGGAAGAAATTGAATGATTTTACCCACTTTGCTACACAGATGATTACAAGACCCGAAGCAATCACCAGACTGGCTAAGGTACCTCATTTGACTATATTCTGTGAAGACAAAAATAAATGAAAACAAAAAATCAGAATCATCTTTTCTAAATGTCTCCTTTCAGCCAAAAAGATGCTCTTTCTCATTGCCACTTACATACAGAAGGTTTGGAGCAGCCTAGCTTGTGGCATCGTCCCTCCCCCGTGACAACCAGCTCTCTCTCTCTCATTCTCTCGCTCTCTCCACTCCCTCCCTCCCTCCCTGCCCCTGACTCCCTCCCTTCCAGCTTCTCTCTCTCCTCTCCAGCTGCCTTAGTCTGTTGATGCTGCTGCTGATTAATCAGGGATTCTGAAACAAAGAACCTACCTTCTGAAATAAGCAGTAATCTTTCTTCTCTGTTTCTGCAATCCGTCTGCATTGAACAGCAAGGCTGCCAGCATCCTAGCACCTTGGATAGTTCCTGCTCACTAGGCCCTTTGGAAAAGGGAGAAGAAGCAACTGAAGAAATGGCAAGAAACCGGAAAGCAGCACCGTTCTACTTTGGATTTCGGCTCCCTGGGGCTCCTATCCTCATTAAAGGCCTTACATCTAGGCAACAGAACCTCTCTCCTTTATCTAACTGAGCTGAAGTCTGATTAGTAAATAATAAAATGAAAAGAGGGTAAAGAAACCCTTTCATGTATATTCACTGTAGCACTAATTCAGTCTTTATGGAGAAGAAAAATATGAATCTATCAAAAATAAATGTTCTTACTACAGAGAATGTTTAAGTTATAAGCTTTTCACCCCTGGTGTGGCTGATGAAAATGAGCAACAACTTAAATGTAACATCTAGATCTCAGTTTGATACCCTTATTTGATATCAATTTTGCCTCCACCCTCCCTGCACAGCCGAGCCATGCACACAATTACTGCTGACGTACTTCAGGCTGCTGCTTGGGGAAAGAGGGGAGGAGCCTTTTAACCTCATCAAAACAGCTTCGTGCCACCTGCTCCCATGGCATGAGAACAAAACTAGCCCACTTAGAAAGAACATGCACGGTGCACACGTGTGCGGAACAAAGGTCTTACTCAGACTGCTTGTTTTTTTTTTTTTAACTAAAATAAGACATAAAATAATTAAGGCACATATGTCATTAATTTCTATGGACTCACTCTTGAAATTATTTAAAGCCATTTCATTTCTTACATTTTCTAAGGACTCTCCTCATTCTGTTTTTAATATCCTACTAAATATATACGTATGCATCATGTTATATACCACAACTTAAGTATGTGTGTGTCTATAAATTCCAAAGTTTGTATCTAACCTGCTTTTCCTCAGATTTAAAAGTAAAATGTAGGTGTTTTAACGTGTTAAGTTTGTACTGTGGTAAAAATAACAATGCACAATACGTTTCTGCTTCATTTGGGCTAAAATATCAATTTTTGAGGAAAAATGCATTTATTATTTGATAGTGACCTGTAGATTTTTTCCCATCACACTCTTTTTCAATACCTTTTATCATAAATGATTTTAATTTGCAAGCTGATTTTCCCAAGGGTTATCCTAAACATGTAGATTCATAACTAATTTCTTAGAAAAGTGTTTTCTGAACCTAAAGTAATTTTTTATGCATCAACAGACTATACAAAGAAACTTAAGTTCGCCTTCCTAATTCTTAAATTCCATCTGGAACTTTGGTATGATTTTTTTAGAGTTTGTTTCTTTAACTTGTAAATACTGTGGGGAGGGGAATAAAATCAACACATTACATTGCTTATAAGGCTCTTCAATTTCACATGTTCTGAAGTGCATTCCTAAAGCTTATCACTTATTTCTTGGTCTTTGTGCATCTGCCTATTAATTGGAACAGGATATTTGTTTAATGTTAAGAATCACTTTGCAGATTAGATAGAGGAAAAGAAGGATGGGATTGAAACAGAGAAGAGGCCACATCTCTGTCTCTCTTTCATTCTCTCTCTTTTTCTTCTCAGACATGAATCCTCTGCCTCTCCTTCCCTCTTCCTCCCCCTTTCCCCTTCTTTCTCTTTCTCTCTGTCTTATGAAAGACTTGGTACACCACAGAAAAGTGCCTCAAGTATCACTCACAAACTAGCATCAGCCACCACACTGGGTTAAGAGGTTTACTTATGTATCATTATTTTATGTAGAGAAGAGTTCTCATAGAAGTTGTCTTTCAGCATATGACTAAAGGTGTAAAAGATTCTTTATAGGAAAATTATATGAGAAACATTTTAGGAAATAGAAATACTTCATCATGACTGATTATTTTACCAGTTTGAGTGGTTATATTCTGAACTAGAGAGCTTGAATAAGCTCTAGTGTTAAGCCCATTTCTGCATATGAGAGAAATAATACCCAGATGAGTAAACTGATTGCTTCCATCCTCACACTCATTGACTTATTAGGGTTAAGACTCAAGGTCACTGTGCTGACTACAGGTTTCCTCATCTTGAGCCAACATACCATTTGTCAGTCCCCTTGATTTTATGTACCAAAATAATTCAAATAATGTGAGGAGAGGCTGCCATATAGTTGCTGAGTGTAAAAAATAAGAAGAAAATCTGCCATTTTTAAAAACCACAAAAAAATTAAAAAATAAAAGGGATTTTTATCTTAAAACAATGGGGAGAGCATATTTATAATAATGAATGGTCCTTTAAATTTAACATTTTCAATTAGGAAAATATATAGTATTACTCTTCCTTACTGCCTTCCTGTCTTTCTACCTTTCTTCTTTCCTTTATTTTATTTTTCTTTTTTATCCCCGTCATATCATGAGGGGAATGGGCCTGGGAACCACTACGTTATACCAACCCCATATTCTCAGTCCCATACTTTCCTCTTTCAGTGTCTGATGATTAGCTAATTTCTTCTCTGGAAATATATTAGTGTATAAGAGTTTATGGCACCTTTGGGGATTGGTGCTGAGAAGGGCCCCAGAACTATTTCTTTATGTCTTACTAAATAGAACAGAAAAAGATCTTCACTCTTTCAAAAAAATCTTAGAACCAAATGCAGAACTCACTTCTACTTGTTTTAATACTATCCAGAGAAAAATGCATTGAACTACATTAGAGTTGAACATCCTCATGTTAAGAATAAAAGTATAGAGAGATCATAAAAACTCAAATTATGGTTATACATTGGTTTATTTATCTTTATCAAATACATAGACATTTTTGATGTTAATAGGAAAACAGTCATTGAGATGCCTCATGACTTGGTATTTCCTTTAAAGGTTATTAAATCAGGGTAGAGTTTGGCTCTTTCTGTTATACTATACTGACTAACAGAGTCTTATGCTTTGGGGGTTGAATAGGTCCCTTCGGAGAACTCAGGATAGACACCGAGATTAGAGCCCTGAAAATGCTTCTTATTCTATACATCAGCCAGATGGTGGGGAGTGCTTTTTGTATAAAAGTGATGTAAATGAGAAAAGTGAGAATTGAAATAGAGCAATCTAGTTACCTAACTTTTAAAGAGTTTATTCAAATCCATGAAGATGTACTCTCTGAAGTCATGCCATAATTTATAACAAAGCCTTTCTAGTTTTTCCATGATCTATAATCTTTCTATTATTCTTTCCACATTTAGCTTAGAGAGGTGACCCCTCTGTTATAATGAAATTATTCCACTAGGGAAAACACTAATCTCCTTCCCATCCAATCAGGATTTCTAAGCATTCTGGTAACAGCATGAAACAAAAGTCTTGGTAGAATGAGAACCATATGTTCCTCACGATTTTCACCTATAACAACATAGATGTCAATGGAAGTCGCACATATATAACTTAGGGGTCGTGGAGCAGCAGATGGCACTGTGGGTGCTCCAAAATCCAGAATAGTCAGTAACTAAAAAAGAAAAAAAAAGAGTAAAAGATTTATGTTCTAATAATACACACAAAAACTACATTTATAGTGTCGAGGGAGCAATCTGGCAATAAATGGAATATTCCCATGGCGAGAAATTTATGAATAGATCCAGACATCCCTCCTTTGTTTTGTCCAGCACATATTTTCTAGTGAAGATTTCAGAAATATCACAAATGTATCTATCTCTATGCTAAAAACTATAAAATATTGCTTAAAAAAGTATCTACATGATCTAAAGAAGTAGACACCCCCACTTCAACAAACCATCTCTCTTCTTTGAATGGATAAAATCTGCTCAAGTTTCAAAAGTCAGATCTATTTTACCCTGGTAGCTTATTCTATCACAATAAAACTGAACTGCTTGTTCTTGGTGTTATGAAAAGCCCATTAAATGATTTTAAATAGTCATGGGATATTTTTTCTACTCTACTAAACATGCCTATTTCATTCTTCACATGTATTTGTCTGAGACTCCTAAAAGAATGGAAATCTTCCTTTCTACTTCACTGGCCCCCACATATTGATTTGTGTCTAGCCAATAGTAGGGATTTGTTGAATGAATGCATGACTCCAGATCTCAACTTATGACAAAACACTTACCCATATAATCAACTTAAAATTATATTTTTAAAAATAAAATTATAAATGAAAATTTGAACATAGAAGTAGCCAAACTAAAACCCAAATATCTTTCCAAATTTTTCCATAGTTTCCATAGGATTCCATAGTTTTTCTATATGAAGAATTCAAAACAATCAGTTTGAAATGGATCAGAAATAATGAGATAGTTTCATAGGAAGGCCAAGTGAATATACAAATGTGAGGATCATATTTAGAGAAAACAGTAAAATTCTTCTGAGATACTAAATATTTTAGTAAGCTCAGGCGTCTATAACAAAATACAATAGACTGTAGAAATTTATTTTCTTAAACAATAGAAATTTATTTTTTCACAGCTCTGGAATTTGGGAAGTCCAAGATCAAGATGCTAGCAGATTGGTTCCTAAGGATGACCCTTTTTCTGGCTTGCAAAGGGTGCCTTTTGGCTATGTCCTCACATGGGGAGGGGGAGAGAGAAAGAGAGAGAGAGATACTGAGATCTTGTCTCTTTTCCTTTTTTTTATAAATACATTAATTCCATCATGGGGGCCCTACTCTCTTAACCTCATATAAAATTGATTTTCTCCCAAAGGCTTTACCTCCAAATACGATCACACTGGGGATTAAGGCTTCAACATATAAATTTTAGAGGAACACAAATATTTAGTCCATAACAGAGACATAAAAGATACAGGGAAGTAGAGGAATTTTTTCTTCTGGAATAGAAATAATCAATTTTCTAAATGATTACTTCTTACTAAATTCACTAGAGTGAATGTAATTCCAATTTAAATAAAATTGATGCTTGGTGAAACTTGATAATCTATTGGCAGATATGTTCTTGACTAAATATTAAAACATCTTGCAAATCTGCATTGATTTTATTATATTAATAGTATAGCACAGAAATTGTGAATCAATAAAAGAGGTTAGAAAGTGCAGGAAAAACATATACAGGCATGCATATTTAGCATATGATAAATATTCCATTGCTTATCAATAAGTAATAAAATTAAATAAACAGAAATGCATACATACACATGTCAAGGATTTTCACAGTTCCTTACATAAAAATAAATGTGCACACCTGAAACTCAAAATGTGGTCCAAGAACCTACAGCATCAGCAGCATCTGGGGGGTTGTTAAATATGCAGACATTCTGCTCCCTCCCCAGACTATCTCGATCAGTTCAGGCTGCTATAACAAAATATCATGAACTGAGCGGCTTAAACAACAGAAATTTAGTTGTCACAGTTCTTGAGGCTGTATGTCTGTGATCAGGATGCCAGCATGCTTGGGTTCTGGTGAAGGCCTCTTCCTGGTTTCCTCTCATGATATATATATATATATATATATACACACACACACACACACACACACACACAGAGAGAGAGAGGGGGGGGGAGGGAGGGAGGGAGGAGAGAAGCAAAGGCTTTTGTGTCTTTTTCCATAAAGTCACTAATCTCATCACGTGAACTCCACCCTCATGACCTAATCACCTCCCATAGCCCCCATCTCCAAATATCATTACATTGGGGGTTAGGGTTTCAACATGACATTGGGTAGGGGGCAAAAACATGTAGCTCATAGCATTGTCTGGGTCAGGATCTGCATTTTAACCTATGCCTAGGTGATTGGGGTACCTATTAACGTTTTAGAAGAGCTATCCAAAATAAATTCCTATGATGATGGAAACACTGTATATCTGTACTGTCAAAAATAAAATGCAACCAAAATGTTTGTACTCTCATATTTTCTTGAAATAAATAATAATAATAATAATAGCCATGAGCTGGATGTGGTGGCACATGCTTGCAATCCAGCTATTCAGGAGGCTGAAACAGGAGGATCATTTGAGCCCCAAGAGTTCAAGGCCTGCCTAGAAAACATAACGAGACCCTCTCACTAAAGATATAGATATGTATTTATAGTGACTAGCTACACATGGCTGTCAAGTACTTGAATTGTGGTTAGTGCAATTGAGGAACTAAAGTTTAAACTTTATTTTATTTTAATTAATTTAAATTTAAAATGTACATGTGGATAGTGGCTACCATATTGACCAATGCAGCTCTAGACTTTTGAAATATTTATACATAAAATACATTAATTTGCTGAAAGATACTATAACATAATCTTGGAATAGAGATGACCCATCTAAAGATAGCATCAAAGGTAGAATAAATTAAATAAAACCAACCAAGAAAATTGAATACATAAAAATGCACAACATTTAAATGGGAAAATTTTATAAATAAAGTTAGGTATATGTTTTATATAACTTTTTAAAAAGAAAAAATCTTATAATTAACCAATAAATAAATATCACAGTACTAAGCAAGTTCAAGGGACAAAAATGAGTCAAGTATAAATAAAAAATTAAAATGGTAAATAACTACAAAAAATATGTTTAACCTTGGCAGTAATAAAATGCAAATTAAATCATCGATGGGTTTTAATTTTCCATAGTAGCCCATGCTAGCACACATGTGGAGAAATGGATAGTTGTGTAAATGTGTGCAACAAAACTGTAGGGAATTCTAATAATGTTTCAATTCTTTAAGTGTTCACAGTCTTTGAAATAATAATTCTACTTTAACAACATGATAAGTGCTTCAAACTATGTGTTTGAGGCTATTCATGACTTGGAAGAGCAAAAATTCAAAAGCTCCCTGCTTGCCCAACAACAGGAGATTGAAAAGTAAGTTATATGCATTTTAAATTATGACATAGATCTACATTCACTAATGTGAATGCAGGTTCTGTGAGTAGACCAAGAGCACTAGTTTTGGTAAGAAACTCTTGGCTGGTGTACTGGTTACCAGAACCCTAACTGTGTGACAACAGGTAAGACTCGCGTAACCTCTCCCAGCCTCTGAAATATGATGATAATAATAGTGCAAATTTATAAATTAATTACAAATATTAAATTAGTTTTTCCATGTAAAAGTCGACGTAAAAACTGTGTCTAGCATTTAATAAGTATCAATAAATGCTAGCTGATCTGTTTATAATAGTAGTAAGAAGCAGTGCTTGGAAAGATAACCGATACTAAGTATGCCTTTGCCAAGTTAGCCATTAGTTCATGGATAGCCATTTAACTTCCTTCATTATTCCACTTAAAATACTATGTTATCTTATCTTCCATGACATTGTATTCTGTTTTTCCTTGTCATTACAATGACTTATTTTTCCTTGTCTCTTTTGCTGACTCTCTCCTCTGTTGAAGTTCCAAATGTAGGAATACTCCAGATCGCAGGCCTGACCCTCTATCCCTTCTCTATCCATATTTCCTTCTAATCCTCTAGTCTAAAAAAGAAAGTCAACTGAGTCATTCATTATTACCTTCTCTGGATTTTTTATTTGCAAATACTTAGCACCATTTGATATCATCTTGTTTCACACATACATACATATACATACACATAAATATAGGATATATTTTTACTTTTGTTTTAATTTTGTTAGTTTCTCTTTACTCAGATGCAAACCCCATGAGAACAGGTACTTTGCAGGTGCTTGTTCCTCTTTGCAGCCCAGTATATAGATCAGTGTCTTGTATAGGAGGTGTTGAATAACTGAATTACCTAAGAAAGAACACATTACAGCACATTTGTGCACATATAATAACACTCATGCATAAGCATAATATTCCTGATAACGACAGTAATAATAAACAAATACACAGTGTTTATTATGAGCTCTCAATCACCCCCCCAATCTTACAAGATAGGCCTCTAGTTCTCCTCATTTTACAAATTACAATATTGAGACAAACAGAGTTTCAGTGATTTGTCTAAGGTTATGCAACTATTACATGCAGAGCAAAATGTCTATTACAGAAAAAATAGCATAATTGTGTTTATATCTGTGCGGTGACATTTTTCTACTTTAAAAAAGTAGATGTATGTGTTGCTCAGTTTTCTCCAATAGGCGTATACTATTTTTATAATAATTTTATATGGTCATTTTGGGAGAAATGTAAAATTTGATCTTTACAAAATTCCTCCTGAAAGAGGAGGCTTTGGATTCTGTGGGCTTCTACTTATTTTTAAAATGAGAAGACTGGTTCAGGAGGATTGTGGAATAGAAATGCCGCTAAGGCATTACCAAGTTGGCAATATCTGCAACAAAGAGAAAAATTCAAAAGCAGGTATGAGTGTATTGGACAGATACGATTTGGGGGAAAGTAATAAAGAAAATAGGTTGGAAAGACAACCTGTCTAATGAAAATATTTAAAACAGTTTGGGAGAGTCTGTCCTTCAGGTTTGGGGGCAGGTTAGTTTTCTGTAATTGCCTTACTTGGTACTAAGCCAAGTCTTGCCCACTTACTTATTCAGCTTCTGCCACATAAAATGCTACAGTGTGTCTCACCTGAATGGGTATGTTGTAGTCTTGTTGAAGCTCACACAGAGTTAATAACTTTTTGAAAATACCCATCAGCGATTAGAGAGAACAGTGGAAGAAAAATAAAGCTGGAGCCTACAATATATTATATTTCCCTCCAAGTGTATTTCCTCACTTCATTTAGTTAATCCAAGTAGAGTTATTTGAGGTAATTTTAAGGCAGATGAAGGAGGCTATCAGAAATTGATTACTAAAGTGAAGCACGAGGTACCAACACGCTCTCGAAACATGACAATCAATAAAAATAATACATTGAAGATTATCATTCCTCAACATCCTCATCTTCTTGTAAATCTAGGTTGACAATAAATTAAATGTAAGGTGGTCTTGGATAAAGTTTCAATTTAATTGTACTATAGGTCTCTCTCTGGGTGGTTAATTATTATTCTGAAGGTCAAATTGAAATATAGAAATGGGACCTTGGATGTGATTCCATCTAGCTCCTTCCTTAGATCAATCAGGAAATTGAATCCCAGAAATTTAGACAGCTTCCCTAAGAACACAGCTGCTTCTTTGGGTGTACAGGTCTAGTTCTCTTTCTAGTGTGTAAAACTTCTATATTCATTCATAGATCTTTTCTTAGTGCTTTTTCCAGTAAGTTAAGAGGAATGAAGTACCATATTTCAAATGTAATTCATGAATAAACCAGATTTTGTACAGAGGAGAAGCTGCCAACGAAATATCTGTTGGGATTTGAGAAGCATTAGGCTGGCCTCGGTAAAATTGTGAAATGGTTTCATAGTGACCCCAGGAATCTCTTTATACTTTCCCCAACCTAACCCTATTTCTTTCAGCCAAATGCCTCATCTCATCTCCTCGACTCCTGAGAAGAACATTCAAGAGACAATCTATTAGTTCCAGTATTACACTCATGACTTCCTCTGTTTAAAAAGCTCTATCCCCAGATATCTGGTGGTTATCCTTGATGCTCCCTCCCTCCCTCTCTCCTCAATGTCAACCCTCAGTCACTATCACATTAGGCAGTTGGCATTGGAGCTAGCTTCACCTGGGTTTACCTCTCACCTTTAGTCTTCATTAGCTGTGTAATCCTGAACAATTATTTAGCTTCTCCATGGCTCAGCATTCTCCTCGGTAAAGTTGTAATAGTACCTACCTTGCAGACTTGTGATAATTAAATGAATTAATATTGCAAAAAGCAAAACATTAGCTCTTATTACTCTATTTTATTACCTTTCATGCTTTTTGTTATACATTATTATCTTAATAACATATTTACTCATTTATTAAATTTATTGTTTATCTCTGCTGTTACAATAAAATTCTAGGAGAGCAGGGTACTTGATTTTTTTTTTTTCTACAGCTTATATTCCAAGTATTCAGAAAGTTTCTTGGCAAAAGAAGGCCCTCGATAGCTATTTGTTAAGGAGCTAGGAGTTATTCACATTGCAGGGGACACTAGGGTATGTTTTTAGGTCCCACCTTATTTCTAACCACTCAGTGAAGCTCTCTTCTGATTAAAGGTATTTCAGGCCTCAGCCAACAGATCCATGGAGGGCATTGTGAACTCATGAGTACAGGCGGCCCTAATTCTGTGTCTACACAAGTAATCTGTGAGCTGTAAGAAGAGTCCCTTCCCCAAATGATGTGTTCACCTGAGCCACAATAGTTTCTGAAATTTGATTTTTTTTCTTCACATAAGCTCTGCCTTTACCAGAGAGTTACTAAATACCCACTCCAAGGTATTTGTGTTCATACACAGGTGAATTATAAACTTTTAAGTTATAAACTAGTTTAATAATTTTGCCAATTGTAAATAGAGCCCTGATGACAAAAGTAAAACTTGTAGTTATAATCCCCCAATTATTCTGGCCAATGCTACTTAGGTACCTAGACAGCATATGGACAAAACAATAGCAATGAAACATGGAGACAATGTAGTATATTTATCAGTAGCTATGAGAACTCTGTATTTTTGAAAATTTCTTTAAAGTGTATTTTTTTTCTGCTTTCTGTATCTGAGATAAATGAATATGGAACAGATTGTCAAATAATCAAAGGATATGTAGAAAGGCATGCCTTTGGAAATGAAATATATAAGTTTTATAGCAAAAAGCCAACAATGAAGGCAAATAAACTACTTTCCAAGTTTAGATCACATTTACCTAAAGTTCAAGAGACTAGCAGTCATATCTGAAGGAAGTACAGAGAATTTGGGCAAGCACACACAATCAATGCAGGTAAGGAAAAGTGAAGAGCTGATTTGGGAAGTGAAAAAAATGAAGACATAGTTACCCAATGGCTACCTAGTCCAGGGGCTGCAATCAGTAGGTGTTCAATAAATACTACACATTGAAAAATGTATGGAACAAGGATTCTTTTTTTCTTTCTTCTTTTCCTTTTTGTTATTATTATATTCCCTATATCTATACACCTTTAAATCATATTTAGTTTATTGTTTATTTTGTGCTCCTACCATTTAAATGAACAATAAATTAAAGCAAATTTTTGTCAGTGAGTTCCCCCTGGCCATCCAGTGAAGAGGTTTTGAGATGGGGAAGGGAAAGAATCTAGAAATAATAAGAGGTAAGCCTCATGACTCCATTTATTTTACAGTTTAGATTGGAACTTAAAATAGCCTAGATCTCTTGGTTAAATTTTCACCTATATGCCAATGTTCAGATGAGTCATTTCAATAAACTTGTGTTTCTATTCCCTGATAATAAAATAGGAGCTATAAATTACCTTGTCTACACAAACAAAATACAGCTATATCAAAATCACAGGAATATTATTATAAGAAAACCATATTATATTAAACTATATAACATAAAACAGATCCATAAAGTTAATTTGTCCAATCTTTTATAAGTAAAAAACATAACACCAGAAAAATTTGTGATTTGTGCAGTCCGTCAATGACAAATCTATGGCCAGAATCCCAGTTTGGTGTTCTGTCCACCAGAGAGAAGACCCAGACAGACGGAGGCTGGAGTACATGAGATCAAACTTCTAGCTCTTCAGCTAGGAAATAATATTTTGTACTTAGGTGTGTTCCCAGGTGCATTCACCTAGAAAATCATGTAGTGAACAGATCCTGCAAAGTGTGTGTAACTGATATGAAGTGAAATGACTTTTGTGAAACTCTTGTTCCCTTGAATTTCTGCTTATTGACATAACATCATAAATGTTTTTAACTTTTTCTGACCCTGTTAAACACAAGGGACAGAAGAAAAACAAAAGTCTGAAGAATATAAAAGTATACCTTGAAAAGATCTAATGTTAGTAAATTCTTAAATGTAATATGTAAATATATATTTCTACATACATACACATATATACATACAGTCATATACATACATACATATACACATACATACATACAGTCATTCTTCAGTATCCACAGGAGCTTGGTTTCAGGACACCTGCGGATACCAAAATCCATGAATGCTCTACTGCCTTTTATAAAATGGCATAGTATATCCATATAACCTATATACAACCTTCCATATACTTTAAATCATCCCTACGTTACTTATGATGCCCAGTACAATCTAAATTCCATGTAAATAGTGGTTATATTGTATTTTAATGTTATTTTTTATTGTTGTATTGTGACTTATTATCGGGTTTTTTTCCTAATATTTTCAATCCAAAGTTGGTTGAATTCACATATGGATACCGAGGGTAAACTATAGTCACAAAGTCAATGCACTACTATAATTTTAAACTCTATTTGTTTGTGTGTTAATGTAAAGCTATACAAAGATAGGGTGGGATTTGACAAAAATTTGTTTTTAGTAGATGTTCTAAATTTTATCTTATTATGCAGAATTAGAGTGGAGAATCTTATATGGCCGTTCTATTAGGAGATAGGTAGTAAAAGTCCAACAGAAATAATTTTTTCAAAGGTAGTAGAAGTCCAGTGTAATTACAGTTGATTTCTAGTGCCATGTTTATTTTGATTGCAACCTCCTATCTCATTTAAAATATTTAGAGATTGTGTATAAGAACTAATTTTTTTATCCATTTAAAAAGAAATCATACAAGTTGTAGGATGCTATAATAAAGCACAACCAAAACCCAAAGTGATGAGTGCATACAGCCTATTTTAATCTGAGGCCCTTTGTGGACTGTTAAATGATCTTAAGCATTTACTTTTTTAAAAAGAAATAAATGTAGAATCACCTAAAGTCATCTAAAAATCAATCACTTAAAGCTACTCACAGTATATTGAGTTTGGCTATTTTCCAAGTATTTTAATTAGTGATATATTTTTAATGGAAATATTTTGCTGTGAGAAATGCATTAAAATTTTTATGAATTATGTCCTAAGCCCATTAAAAGCTATAGTATTCTCTTCATACTTAGGTCCTAAAACTGAAATTTATAACTAATAATTATATGCAACAAATAGGGCAGGTGGGGTGGCTCACGCCTGTAATCCTAGCACTCTTGGAGGCTGAGGCAGGAGTATCACTTGAGTTCAGGAGTTTGAGGCCAGCCTGAGCAACAGTGAGATCCCATCTCTACTAAAAATAGAAAAATTAGCTGGCCATTGTGGCTTGTGCCTGTAGTACCAGCTACTCAGGAGACTGAGGCAGGAGAATCACTTGAGCCCAGGAGTTTGAGGTTGCTGTGAGCTAGGCTGATGCCATGGCACTCTACTGAGGGCAACAGAGTAAGACTCTGTCTCAAAAATAAATAAATAAATAAATATATAACAAATAATTCACAAAACCTAAACAAGTACTTGATTGATTGGAAGATTTTGCTGTCCCAAATACATGTATATATCTCCTAAACTCATTTATGTTTTTCTGTAAACATAGAGAATAATGAAATTGATTGATTCTCAATGTCTAGTTGATTTTTCTTCTAAGTTTTCACCTCAAGTTACATTGGAAGTCCTACATTTTCTTTTTTTTTTTTTTCCATACTATGGTGGTTTTGGATGCTAATGAGGCAATTTCATGGGAATATATTCACCAGGTCAGCTAATGTTTTGTTATAGTTTATTTTGATTTCTGAATCCGAATCTTTGCTTGTGACAGAAACCAGACTTAAATTAACTTGCAAAAGAGAGAGGAAAGTCATTTGAAAAAAAATACTAAGGTATATGTTTTTACCACATTATCACAGAGGGTTTGAACAATTAGTGGTGAGGAAGCTGAGGCTGGGTGCATGTCAGAGACAGCTAGAGCCAGGGCTCAAAGGCCAAGAGGAGAGTCTCATGCACACATTATCTCTGTTTTTTGGGGAGAGCTTCATCCTGATTTGATTTCCTTTAACTATAGACTTGATTTCTCTACATGGCGGTAGCATGACTGCCAACAACTCTAAGACTCTCAGCTCACAGTCCTTATCATGGAGAAGAATGGTCCACATTTGAAGTTTCAGGAGAGAAGGAAGAAGGAAGAAGAGAGGACACATCTGTTCGATTTAAGGGTGTAACCTGAAAGATGCACAAATCACTACTGCTCAAATCCTACCTGTCAGAATTTCAGCTCATAGTCAAACTGAGCTGCAAGGAGGACTAAAAAAGTGCCTTAAGAAGGGCAGCCATGTGTCCACATAAATTTTAAGGACTCTATTAAAGTACAGGGTGAATATTAGAAGACAACTAACACTCAACAATTATGGTAATGAAGATGCAATAAGAATAATTCAAGCATTGATAGATGAACGTCACTGAAGTATTATAGAAACAAAGGACCAAAAATGGGTGCTTTCCAAAGTAAGATAAGGGATTTTAGAAGCTGTCCTTTAAAAAATTACCTTGCTACTGCAAATAACGCTTTCATTTTCAAATTATTTTTCATAATGTATTTACCTAGCTAATTAAATTTAAGACCAGAGCTGACCAGTTTTGCTTTCCTCTGTTGTTTTAGGGTAGTTGTGTGTAAAAGTTTAGTGAGTGTGTGTGTCAGGAAACCCAACAGCCTGTTTGTTTTCAGAGAGAATATTGTTTCCTTAAAAACAACACCTGGATTTCTGAGAGCTTCTGATTAAGAGATTAAAAATAATGTGCCAGATCCTGCCAGTTGAGTAACTACTCACTGGGTGAAAAGTAGGGCATTAGAAGCGCAGAGTAATTTTCTCCAACAAATGTTAAATGGCACTCCAGTGAAGCTTCGCTGACTGCCTCCTTCTGAGAACCTATTTAAGACCTAGGACCAGCTGAATCACTCACTCAGTGGAGCCTGTCCTGATCCACTTTTCAATCACCCCTTCATTCCATATAAAAAACAGAAGCAATGAAACCTCTTCTAGGTACCCAAATCAGAGATACCTCCTAAATACTTGTCATCATAGGAGCATCCCTAACATGGCACCCAAGGTGTTCTCTAACAGAGCTTTTTCTAATATGTCCACCTAAATATCATTCACATTTTAAATCTGATGAGTAATCCTTTGTATCACTTCCTACCAAAATATCTATTGTATATTTTAACTGGGAGAGGATGGCTGCCACGTAGCTAAATTGGAAGCGTGGGTATTTTTAGTGCTTCAAGAAAAGACTTACATAAAGAGCAACTCTATTCACCCTATTGGGATCTTCTTATGTAAAAGGCCTGGCACGAGTGTAAGGTATTATTATGACTATAAAAGCTCCTCACTCTGTAATCATAGGAAAGGCAGTATTATAGAGAAATACCATGCAGTTGCATGGCAACTGAATCCTAGTGGAGTTAGTTACCACGCAGAGGAGTTATTATGAGTGCTTCCAAGCAGCCCAGCCAAAAGAGCACCCAGACCACAAGCAGGTAAACACTCACCTGTTGCCTAAGGATATCTTCTCCTCCATCATAGTAATTGAATGGAATTGAAGATCAGGATGTGGTTTTGCTTCCCTACACAGAGCCTGAATATCAGTTAAGGGTGTTTTGTTTCACAAGTTTCTGGCACCTTTGTTCATTGTGTGAGAATGATAAAACATGCACATCATAAAGTCTCAGCAACAAAGGGAAATCTTTAGCAACAGCTGGCCCCAAATCCAGTTGATTCTACAAATGTAAATGTACTATACTGACCTCAAAAATTGGTGTAATATCTCCAGATCTTCTCTTGTTAAGAAATAAAAATGCAAGTGCTTTATATTGGGTAGTTGTTATATTTTATCTACCAGCAACCCTTCTCTTTTTGCAATTAATATCAATTTGACCTTCTTTTGAGAACTACTCTTTCCTCCCTGTCAATCATATGGTTTAGGTAGGGCTGAATCTACCCTGCTGTGGGGATGGGCAGGTGATCTAGACCCGGCCAATTCACCTATTTCATTTGTCTGGTAACACTGAGGTTGGCTCAGGGCTGGACATGAAACAAATCCAGGACAATGAGACTCATTCTGGGGCTCCTGTTGGAACTTTGGAGAAGAAGAGCTCTCTTTCTGCTGGGCTGTCTTAGTCTGCTGGAAGTTCTCCAGGGGTTGCTCGTGACCACCTTGCCTGCTATGAAGATAACTTACCCAGAGCGAAGCCAGCAAGAAGGAATGAGAGCCAAGAGACACAGGAGACAGATTGCCAACGGCACCATTCAACACTTGGATCCAGCTGGGGCAAAAATCCTGTCCCCAAACTTTGACAATTTCTTTGTCTTTTAAATTTAAACTAGTTCGAATTAGGTTTCAGCCATTTGCAAGGAGAAACTTTCCTACCAATATTCAAAATGAATTTGGGCTTTGGAATAAACATCTCTGAGGCTAACTAGCTGTGTGACTTGGGGCAAGTTGCATACTTTCTCTGAGCTTCACAGCCTTTGTTTTTAAAATGAGTATGCTGGTACCTTAACTCATAGTTTTCTTAGGGTTACATGAGACAGTGCATGTGAGGAACTTATCCAAGTGCCTGGACTCAAAGATGGGCTCAGTAAATGGTATTTGTTATAGATTTACAGGAGTCCTCGTATGAAATGAGTGGAGTATTTTGGGTATGCAAAAAACAAGACCCTTTCAGGGATACTCTCAATCACTCATATTCTACTCTCTAGGCCACTAGTTCTTGAATTCCATTACAAGAAACACTCATTGCATCTTTGTCCTGTGATTGGTATACTACTCCCCCCATCCTGTTCCCTCAAAGCACACTTCTGTCTTCTCTTCCCTCTGAGATAACTTACCTAATATTTGGCCTTCAAAGCCATGGTGAGATGTCTCACACATAAAGCTTTTGCTCTGCCAGGCAAAATTTCCTGGTAGTAATAAAACACAAGGTATAGGGGTACATGGTTGGAAAAAGAATGAGAAAAGGAAAAATGCAGAAAGCACAACAACACAAATTAATATCTCAGTATACTGTCCCTTCAAAATAGCCAATATTCATTGAGTTGTCACGAGCTTCACTGAGCTAAGCAGAAGTCACCACACTTTCTCATGAAACCCTTCTTATCTCAGTAACTTTTTCATGGCACCTATAAGCCAAAAGAAATCCCTAACAGTTCCACTTATTAAATGTTAGGTCCAAATGCTTAATGAACTATTTATATTTTAACAACTTAATAGCAATTTGAAAAAAAATGATGCACGGACATTGAACAAAAACATTCTTATTTCATTCTAAGATATCCACAATTAGTAAAGTGTTATGTGCAAATATTAAGCATCACGCAAATTTCTCAAACCTTAAAACCAGTTCTGGTATTGTTAACGTCATTTCCTGCTCCTCATTGATTTTGGCATGGTATTTGCTTTGTATCACAACCACCACCAAAACCCAGCTTCACAAAGACACAACAGCATCAAAAGTACTGTAGTCACAATCTCATGTTGAAACTATGAAGGTACTAGTTTGGATGATGTCTGTTTACTAGAAAACTCAAAATATAGCCCCTTGCTACCCCCATGAGATTGCTATAGCACTCAGGTGCACCTTGTGTGGTATGGGAGCTATGATGCTAAACCATTTCCAAGTGTTAGCTTATGTTACCCAGATAACAATCCTGTGAGGAAGGGTTTTCATTAATCAGGTTTTAAAGATGAAGAAGCCAGATTTTTAGGGTTAGTAATTTGTTTAAAGTTACTAAACAGGAAAAGACAGTTACTACACAGGGACTTCAAAGTCCCTGCTCTCAACCATTACTCTCTTTTGACTAAAGTAGGAAAAATGTGTTCATGTGTTCCATGATTTCATTAATTTCATTCCTTAATTTATTCAATCATATATAAAATATTTTATGAACACAAAATTGTGCTCACTGCTAAGCTTGGGGCCGGGATCCAGAGTGAGTATGACCTCAGAAAGCTAAGGGGGACAGATAAAAACAATAAAGTTTGTGAAGTTTCTGTCTCAAATTATCCTGAGCATATATCATGGGAGTACAAGGCTATATGGGGGTGGTCATAAAAAACTTCATAGAATATCCGGTGCTTGAGGAGGTTAGATGATTATGAGGTGTCAAGGTGCAATCTTGTGCACTCATCATAAAATGCTGTCTCCAGCAGAATCAGTAATGGACACAAGGAGAAAAATGCAGAAGACCCTAGTCTGTCTGAGAAAAGACAGCACAAGGAGTTAGAGAGGCAGAGAGGATGCAGTATACTAGA
Source organism: Microcebus murinus (assembly GCF_040939455.1). NCBI lineage: Eukaryota > Metazoa > Chordata > Mammalia > Primates > Cheirogaleidae > Microcebus > Microcebus murinus. The sequence continues at coordinate 94,710,672 of NC_134111.1, read as the reverse complement.
TTTGGTGCTGAAGACGAGAGGAGAGTTCAGATTATCGGCATTTCCCAGGAAACATACCCATTAAACCAGTGTTTCTTCAAAGAGTGACACCGATGTTGGAAAGATGTTTCTTAATAAACAGATTCCTTGACTATCTGAAAACCCTCCTAGAGTTTCAAAATGAACATAGGCATTAGGAAAGCTTTGAGAATGCTGGCTGCTTTAAAAAACAACAACAAAAAGCTTTTGGCTCAGTGTTTATATTCCTCAAAAATAGTGCTCTCTGTGGGCAACTGCTATAGGGGTTACGGAGCTTTGCATTCTTACCTTTGAGGGCCCTTCCTTAAACTGGTTCAGATCATTCTATTTTATTTTATTTTTTTTTAAGACAATGCACATACCAACTTGGCTTCTTATTTCTCATTTTGGGGACGTTGGGGAGAAATTATGGGTTTAGGGAAGAATAATGTTTTTAATCCAGGTGATCCTGTGTCCATGTCTTACAGATCAGGGATGCAAGTAGCTGCCAGAAAGTTGAGGTATAACGATGAGTTTGCAATCCAAGCAGCTCCAATTAGTGTTCTGAATGGAAGCCCATGTGACTTCAGTTACAAGTGCTATCAAATAAGCAGGGCCCTGTAGACAGGGTGGAGCTGAAATAAATATGTATGCCGAAATCTCCTTCAAGGGGAGAGCAAGGTTGTCTCCACTCAAGGGTAGAATTGGCTCTGTTACAATTCAAACATATCATAAAAATGCTTAATGATGCATTTTCACAAGCCTTGCCCATCAAAATCCCGGCGTGCCTGATCCTACAATTGCAATGCTAATGGAGCAGAGTTTGGAGAAAGATTTATTACCAAATTAATGGGGAAATAGTCCTACACCAATAATTGTTATAATATATTGAGCAGTTATAATGTGCCAAGACCTGTAAGGAATATTTTACATGCATCTGTTCAAATCTCAAACAAGTCTGAGGTGTAGATATAAGCAGTCCCAATTTCAGCGACAAGGAAGTGAATTGTGAGCATCACACCAATTGATGTAAGTGGTGGAAGCCACATGGGAATCCAAATATGAATAAGCCAAAGTTCATGGTCTTTACCACTTTTTCAAATTTTTTTGACAGACTACAATAAAATCATTTCCAAAAACGTTTGTGCTTTGTTTTTTATCATGATACTAAGAGATTTCAGCCTTCAGATCTCAATGAAACTGATTTCTGAAGCTGTGTTTTAAGCATCTGGGATCTCTGTCTCAGCTGCCATCACACTTGGGAGTAAGGGGGCAGTGACTGCCTGCTCCTTCTCACATTGTTTCCCTACAACCTCTGGGGTCTGATCCAGCTATCATGGATGTGATTGGCAGCTCTGCATACCAATGGTCCCTTCATGAAAGGTTTAAGACACTGGGCTTCACTGAAGTGCTTCACTAAACTTGAGTGTGAATTGGTCACCATTTTTAGGGGAGTACAAGAAAAAATAGATTTTTAAGTTGTCCCTGATATTATTTGTGTATGAATACAATTCTGAAACTTTCATAACCATGACAAAGATTTGGAGTACTGATTTACATTTAGAATTAAAAAGAAAACAAAAAACAACCTTCTTTATTGTACCACTCATCAGTTGGGCTATAGTTAAAGGTCTATCAGTGTTTTTATTAGCCTTTTTCGCTAGTACCTACTGACAGCTACATTCTCTCTAATTAAGAAAGAACAACACATTCCAGTGAATCTGTAGTATATATCAAGCTCCTCCCCCAAAGACTGAAAATGGAAAAGCATCAAACTACCAAGTGAAGCACAGTATAGGAAATTCTTGTCAATATTAAGATATGACATTGAAGTATAAACCAGTCCACAACAAATATAATAAATATGAATAACTATTTTTAATAATTAAGTGTATTTTTCTTGATTCTAAAGATCTCCACATTGGATCATTATTCAGCAAATATTCAGTCCCCCTAATTCATTTGGAGAAGACATGTGACTTACCTAGACCTTGAGACAGTGAGCAGATGTGATGCAAGTAGAGATTTCAGATGTGCACCTGTGGTTGGGTTTGTCTTCCTGTATTCCCAGATGGGCATAAGGAAAACATATCCTGGTAGGCACTACCTTTTCTCACAGGTGGCAGAATCACCCCTCACAAGCCAGCTGACCTGTGGCCTTCTGAAACAGCAGCTTGAGCAGTGAACCCCAGACCCATTAGTGAGAACAATAGATGCATGTTGTTGTATTCTGGCATGGTGTGTTGGAATGAATTACTACAGCCTAACACCCCACCTCACTCTACCTCTGAGTAAGTCTAATGACAGTTTATTTTGGCAAATTCTATACAACTGAGTAGTTTTGGAAATCAGATTAAATTATTCTCTCTGTCTTTAGCCAGTACAAAGTTCCTACTTCAGAGATTCCTCTCCATTGGCAAAAATTTTCTCTTCCTGTTTCTGTTTCTCAGTTTGTAATTTCACATAACTTGCATGGGACCCTCACCCAGAAAGTAAAAGAAGGACTAGACCATCTGCTTATGTTTTTGGCAGCATATTAGTGTCCAGTGCATTCGTATCTATTTCCATACAACTCTTTGTCTACTTCTATTGTTGGAGGCCTCATGGCTCTGGTCTCTGATGTTGGGTGGTCTAGCTGCTCAGCTACTCTAGGCTCTCTCATCTCTAATATTTTCCACTTCTCTTATTTAATAAATGAAATCATCTTGAGTACTCAAATAGGCTTCTGTATAACTTTCTTATAAAGCTGATGCTATGGCAGCTTTGCCACTTGCCCAAGTCTATCTCACAGCTTCTGCTGGTTGGGTTTCTCCATCAGCCTCACTGGGGAGATGACAAAATATACTCCCAAATCACATCTATCATCTCTTTCCGAGACCACAGGGAAACTGGAACTGCCTCCAGAAACTGGAGAGTGGTCTTTACTCTCTCCTGCCTAACCATGCCATTCTTTTTCCTCCCCAAGGTCAGAACAGAGCCCTTAGGAAGTTCTCAGCCTAAATTCTGCCAGATTTCCTATGTTTAACAAATTTATTCGCTGTTCTTTGCCATCACAGGCAAGAAATTTAAACAAGTAGGATTCCAGCCAGGTTAATGCAGGAGAGTGAAATTTACTCACTGCCAAGACAAAGATCAAAAAGTCAGGTCTCTTCTTTTGTAATTTGGTATAAATCTGGGAAGTCAGGTGACAAGTATGAATGTTAGGGTGTAGGAGAGAAGATTTACAGTTACACATTAGAGAATTTAGTGTTTTTGTTGTAAGCTGTCTTTGTGTGTCAGGTAGTCAAAGAAACAGAGGAAACAAACCAATCTCTTGCTATCATGTTTCACGTATCAATTCACGGATGTCATTTTTCTTATAAGTGAAATGCATGGAAAGAATACATGTGAGAGAGAGTTTAGATTTGAATGGTTGTATGACCATCCACAAAACGTAAGCTCCATGAAAACAGGGACTTTTTTCTTTGCTCACTGCAAGGAACAAAGGAATGTCATGTACTTAAAAAATATTAGTTGAATGAATTTGATATGAATAAGCCTAAAGATATGTTTCTCCCATTTGACTTTGACTTGTAAATACCTGACAAATTTTGGATCAACATGAGGAAAATAGTCTGGATATTACTTTTATTTTCCCCATTTCAATTTTTTTTAATCTAGCTAAGTTATTTTCCTTACTAGGGAAAGGTGAAACATCACACATATATGACCAGCTCTTTGAGATTACAATTCCCATATTATTTTCATCAAACCTAGTTGTAAGCATGATTAAAAATTAACATGTTCATCATATTAAAAAGTTTTTATTCACTAAAGTCAGTCACTCATTTTCAGTAACCAAAACCATAAGGTCCTTATTTCTTAACCAAGAAAAAACAGACTTATTTTGAATAATGTAGCTATAGTGTTCATAAAATACAGATAGATAGATAGATAGATAGATAGATAGATAGATAGACAGACAGATAGATAGAATGGGGTACATATCCTATTGGTATTGTTTCTCTGGAGAAGCATAATTATTAATAACACATGCTCCTAAGGGAGTTTTATTTGGTCATGTCTGCCTAAACATGCACATTAAAATGGGTCAGATGGGCAGTAGGCCACTTTGGACATCTGTTATCATTCACTCCCCAATAATATCATAAACATTCTATGAATGTGCTGCTTAATATGGTAGCCACTCACCTGGTGTGGCTATTTTTATTTATATTATAAATCATTAAAATTAATGAACAGTAGAAATTCAGTCCTTCCATCACACTAGCCACATTTCCAGTGCTCAGCAGCAACTACCGTATTGGACAGCACAAATATATAACATTTCTTTAATGGGAGAATAATCTATTGGATAGCACTTGTCTATACAATGCCAGATTCTTATTCCATTGCCCCATAACTACAAGAATCCTTTTGTGTGCCTTGATTTCACTTGAAAGTTTTTAGCACAGTAAACACAAATAAGAAACAGTATATAGTCAAAATTATCCTTGAAAATCCATCAAGACATTGTTATTTTGTATGTATCACACTGTATAGATATGTAACATTTTATGGTATTATTTAAATACATATATATTTAATACACATGTGAATATATAACATAGTGTTTATGTTTAAATATTTTCATTTATTACTAATAATCCTTCTCTCTTTGACAGGTGGAACATTCCTAAATTCGCATCAGCATAAGAGTGAAACTCTTCTGCTCCTGTCTAGGTTTCAGGTACACAAAAGCCCTCTTATAACATGTTAGTATATTTCCAAGCCTGGTTCTGGAAAGGAAATTCCTGGGGTGCCCATTTCACTGCTAGTCTGACAGTTCCAGGCCAGAAGCCGACTCATTATCAAAGCAGCTACCTCCCCACTGGTGGTAAGTGGGTACCTTCCTCAACCTGCATGGACTTGTGGGTGAGAAGCTAAGAAGGAATTCAGGTAGGAGAATATTACGGGGGAGAGAATCATTATTGGTTTAGGTAGGATCAAAGTAGACCTTGAAGAGAAAAATATAATATGGCCATGTGGAGAGAAATAAGTAAGATACTTTACTCAAGGAAATGAAATGATTGAAGGGATGAGGATGGAAATTGGCACAGCTGTAGAATACCATGGGAATTTTTCTTTACAAGGAAATTCTTATTATTCTCTCAACTCCGGGTCACATCTACCTCTGAAAAGCCCAGTCTGATCCTCCCAGGGCAAGCACACACCCATTTTTCCGCACTCTCACAGTAGGTTGCTCATCCTCCATCCCTTCCCGTTGGCATGTTTATGTGTGTCTTCTCAATAAGCTCTGAACTGGAAGGGCCGTGCCTGTGTCTTTTTAAACTACATGCTCTCAGGGACAAAGCAATGCCAGGAACATCATAGTATGTGCTGACCTGGCTTAAAGAAAAATAAATTGATGGATGAATAAATGGGAAAAAAAAGAATCCAAGATGGATGATAAAAAAATAATAATAACTGAATAGCTGAAGCCAGTGAATTATTGAAGTCTGTGTAGAGATAGCAAAAGTGCCACCGTGTATTTCATTGCTACTGTGGATATCAGAAACCTTTCAAACTTGTCAGGTTTTCTTTTTGTTTGCAAGTGGCAAATATCCAACTCAAAGTGGCATAAGCAAAGGAAGGAAGTCTTAGCTCTAGATGATAAACCCAGCGGCACAGCACGGCTGGATCTAGGACAGTAGCATGAGGAATTGATCACTCTCCAGTTCTCAGCAGTGCTCTCTTCCATGTTGGATTCTGTTTTGGACAGTCCTCTAAATGTGGTGATCTGATAGCTTCCACCAACCCTCATAGAAAGATATTCACCCTCTCCCTTCTGTGCCAGCAAAAGTGCAGGTGACCCAATCTATATACCTGTGTAGACACCTCTGGAGTATATGATATGGAGTGTGGAGATGTGATACTCTGGTTATCCCAGTTTCAGTAGTACAATGATTCCCAGAGCCAGGACTGGGATTAGCCCTGCCTAATCCACAGGGACTGACAGTTGACAGTGACACCCCAAAGGAAAACTGAGGTGTTCTTATTAAAAGAGGGAAAATATACACAGGGCATACCAAAACAAATACGTCCCCTGTGCTTCCTTTTCAATGTCATTATCTTCCTGCTAAACATAAAGAAACTGGGTTCATTATGTGTCTTTATTTTCTCTGTGGTAGAAACTATTATGCCAATGCTTATTTCATTGCTTTCTCCAAATCTACAAGGAGCTATTTCAAATAAGAGAGTAAAAACAAGTGCTACTTGTTGACTTGTTCTTTTAATCCTCCTAAGGGTCATTATCATACATTATAATCAACCTCTTCCCAACTTTAATCTGCTTTTGCTAGTCTGCTAGCCCTGTGATACAGGTTCAGGTCGATGCACTCATTTATTATTTTCTCTGTGGCAGTGGAATGTGCCACTCAAACCTCTTTTCCTCTCTTTTCTGACCATGCTCACAGAATTCCATCTACACTGGTGTTTCTTCACTGCAGGTGGTGCTAACTGCTTTCAAGTGGCTTTAAACAGCATTATTCCACATGGTGAAAAAGTCATTCTTCCTAACGTACTCTACATCTCCTTCTACTTAGGTGGCTGAGAAAAATCTTAATTTGAACTCAGTATATGTTTTCAATATTCACTTTTTACTAAAGAGAGTAAGCTTCACTTAGATTCTTTAGTGAGCACTAGTACATAGCTACACATCTGTAATACTTTTCTGGTTTCCTTGCCTTTAGTTGTATCATTAACATCTATATGTGACAGACAATGAGAGTTTCAATTTAAAGGAATGCTCAAAACACAATTGTATGTACATTTATATAAGTAAAAGAAATCATTCAATTTTTGTTAAAATATTAACTGCAAAGTAGTATAGATGCTGTGCTGTAAAGCAAAAGTCAGTATAATTTGGAATGATCATAGATTTGGCAGTGCTAGTGGGTAGAAAATGACTCTGTTTACTGCCTTAAATGGGCCGCTTGTGTTTATACAAGCTGTGATCTAGTAATGAAGAATTTTTTTTGTTTCCAAATTTTTAAAGAATATGTTTAAATATACAGTAAATAAGAATGGTTGCACAAAGTAGTACTTTGGGGGATGTGGCTTTTGATACAAGATGGTGTTTTATTTAATTAGCAGATGAGTGGGGTCTTTGAGGGTACCTGGGTTTGTATCAATTTCGACAATGCAAAGAGAAAGCAAAATACCTAGGGTCCTTCATGTCAGTGTGATATGGAGAATAATCACATTTTACTAGTTTCAAAATAATCACAGAAGACAACCTCGGTGGTGCTGAAACAAACGGCCCATGGAATTGTAGATTTGCTCTTAGTGAAAGTATTCAACCACAACTGACGTCGATAAAACAAGATTTAGGGGTAAAAGACACCATCCTCTTCCTGTGAAGAAGACAAACTGTTAACAAGAAGTTTCTTCAAACTCGAATGACTTAACAGAAGAAACAACCCCACTTGGGAACATCATAAAAGGTAATGGCATATGAAGTATACGTTGTCCTAAACAAAACAAAAATGAATTGAGCAAATGAGTCAATAGTTACACATTATGCTCCTCCCTTATGGGATCAGAGTTACATTTTTGTTTCACTAAGACTAGAGGGTAAGTGCAGTTGAACCTAAGAGTAGAAGTACTGGTGCCACAAACTAAGCCTCTTCTTTCTTGAATGTTAGAACACAGCTATTAGCTTCAAATGGGACACAGAAAATAGACTTCCTAATGAAAGTGAAAGTTGCCTTCAAATTTACTCACACTCATTAAGAAAGACATTTGTTTTCTTATTGCCCCTAATTTCCCTAGTAGCCTAAAGAAGTAAAAGTTAAAGACGAGCAACAAAAGTAACTATGGTAATTGTTACATTGTAGTAAGGAAACAATAAAGAGGAAATAGGGAAAACAATATTCCCCTGTCACCCCACCCCACACACACACACAGACCCTTACCCCCATCTGGAACATTGTTTATTAGCAATATACTCTTTCAAACATTAGCTGAAATAGGCAAATTATTTCCTACTGTATCATTCTAGATTTTTTTTTCAGCTGTAGGTGCAATATTATGAAGTTCAAAAAGCCATGCAACTCATGTGGAATTAATACATTCCAGCATTCAAAGTCTTTAAACACAAATTGTTAAGTATAAAATTACTTTAAAATGGTACAAAACATAGGCTAGATATTGAAGCTACATACTGAAAAGACAAGGTATGTAGTTTCCATTAAATATGTAAAGTTATAGTAGTAATTCTATAAATAATAGTAACATTTGAAAAAAGGCCCATATCAAATTTCCATTGGATTTTGCAGATTTAATATAAAAAGAAAATAGCATTCTTAGTGTAAATTGATCAAGAGCACATCCTGTAAATCTCTGTAAGTTATAGCTGAGACAAATAAATAGAATTCTATTTTTAATGTATTCAAACATTGACAATTTTAAAAAGCCCTGTGAGAGTAAGTTAAAACTGAGGAAAAATAGAGAAACAAAACAGATATGAGAAAAGTCGTGTATTAGGAAAAATAAGTGTTGATTCTATGCAAAGAAGGAGAAGACTTATAAACATACACAATTGTCAAATAAACAAATCTATGTCACGTCCAGTACAATTGAAAAGACAAGAAATACATACATACAAAATCTGGATTAAAACAGGAGAGTTGATTTTGATTTTTGCCATCAGCAAATAGTGCTTACCATTCTATGTAAAATAGAGTGGTGTCTAGGATGAACTAGTCAAAAGGTAGCAGAGGATGGAAGACATTTGAGGGGAGGGTGCTGGTCACTGTGATCAGGCCATCTATTTGTGCTAACTGGCACTTATCAAAGGTAGGCTCCCACCCTCCTGCAGAGGCTGGGAGACAGGGGCACTATTTTTCTTTCTTTTCTTTTTTAAGATATATAAAAGTAAAAATTATTTTATCGTTTAGAGGGGTACTGTTTTTCTTGGTGATTCCATTTCAGAGGGATGGCTCTCAGGTCCTTGAGAAAGACATTCCTGAGTTGAAAAACTGGCAAAAGGCTGGGGGGAAAGTTCACATTAATATATCAAAGAGGCAGAGAAAAATTTGCAATTACAAGTTTTCTAAAGTGAATTCTCTAAGAAAAAGGAAACCAGGGTCCTTGGGACAAGAAGAAATCAGTCTCATATTTATTGAAGTTGAGGGAATGTTAAGTTCATCTTGATTAGTACACACACACACACATACATGTAAACATGTTAATATGCATAAAGGATGTTGCATCATCATAAATATATTTTATTCCAGAAATTATTAGATAAATGCTAAAATATCGTTGGTAAAAATTAGATACCCATTCTTGATTTAATAAACAAAAACAAAACAAAAAGCACTGAATCAAATGGAAGTGGAATGTTACTTTCACATTTTTTAATATCCATCTTAGATTGGCAATCAATATTCTTTAATGGTTCAACTAGAGACATCGCCAATAAAATCAGGAACACGATAAAGATATCCATCATCACCACTATATAACATTTTGTTACAGTTCCAGACCAGTGGTTCTCAAGGTGTGCTCTATGAAATAGCAGTATCAGCAGCCTCTGGGAATTTGTTAGAAAGGCAAATTCTTGTGCTACATCTGACATCTATTAAATCATAAACTCCTGAAAGTGGGGAGAGCAGCAATCAGTGTTTGAATAAGATCTGCAGGTGATCCTAACGAATACCAAAGTTGGTTCTAAACAATATTCCACAGCAAGGATTTTAGGCAAAATTTTTCTGCAAAGGGCCGAATAGTAAATATTTTAGGCTGTGCAGCATGGTTGTCTGTGTTACAACTATTCAATTCTGCCATTATAGTGCTAACAAACATAGAGCATTCTTAAATGAATGGGTACGGTTTTGTTCCAATAAAATTTATTTTAAAAAAGGTTGACTACAAATGGCCAATAAACAAATGAAAAGATGCTCAACATCACTAATCATCATGGAAATGCAAATCAAAACTATGAGATGCCACCTCATACACACTAGGACAGCCAGCCACTATCAAAAAAAAAAAAAAAAGGAGAAAATAACAAATGTTAGTAAGGATATGGAGTTATTGAAACCCTTGTGCATTTTTGGTGGAGATGTAAAATGTTACAGTCATTGTGAAAAACAGTATGGAGGGTCCTCAAAAAATTAAAAATAGAATTACCATATGATTCAGTAATTCTGGATATATACCCAAAAGAAATGAAAACAAGGACTTGAAAAAGCATTTTTATACAGCCATATTCATAACAGGATTATTTATAATCGCTAACATATAGTAGCAACCCAAGTGTTCAATGGCAGGTGAATGGATAAGCAAAATGTGCTATACATACCATGGAATATTATTCAGCCTTAAAAAGAAGGAAAGTCTGACATATGCTACAACATAGATGAACCTTGAGGACATTATGTTTAGTGAAATAAGCCAGTCACAAAGACAAGTACTGTATAATTCCACTTATATGAGGAATTTGACTTATATCAGGATTTTGACTACTTAAAGAACTCAAAATCATACAGACAGAAATTAGAATGGTGATTTCCAGGGACCCAGGGCAGAGTGAACAATGGAAAGTTAGTGTTGAATGGGTATGGAGTTTCAGTTTTGAAAGTTGAAAAAGTTCTGGAGATGGATGGTGGTGATGATTGCATTATGCAGCGTGAATGTACTTAATGCAAAAGAACTTTACATTTAAAAATGTTTAAGACAGTAAATTTTATGTTACCTATATTTTACCATAAATTTTTTTAATCCAGGAGAAAAAGCTCACTGAATGTATTTAATACCACTAAACCGTAAACTTAAAAATGGTTAAGATGGTAAATTTTATGTTATATGCATTTTACCATAGTGCAAAAAAATTGAAAAAAAAAAACAGATTGAAGGCAGAATTTAGCCCTCAGTCAGTCGTCTGCCAATCTTTCTTCTAGAGTCTAGAATATAGACAACCCAAGGAGATAAGAAACCTAAAAAGAAATACAGTCATTAGAGCAAAGAGTAAAATTTTTCATTATTTCCAGATGATATAACCTTATTATCTCCTGACAAACTATATAGTTGAGCTACTTACTGGTGAAGGAGCTCAGGAAATTTTACCCCAAAATATGGCTTCTTGGTATAACCAGACATAACCAGACAGGCCAATCAAAAGAACAATTGACTTCCCTTTCCCTCCCTGTTGTCTTAGTGTATGGCCAGAAAGATTATCAAGAATACAAGGCCATGCATGGTGGCCAAATTTGTAATCCCAGCACTTTGGGAAGGTGAGGTGGGAAGATCCTTTGAGGCCAGGAGTTCAAGACCAGCCTGAGCAAGAGTGAGACCCTATTTCTATAAAATATAGAAAAATTAGCTAGGCATGGTGGTACACTCCTGTAGTCCCAGCTACTCAGGAGGCTAAGGCAGGAAGATCGTGTGAGCCCAGGAGTTTGAGGTTGCAGTGAGCTATGATGACACCACTGCACCCTAACCTGGGCAACAAAGTGAGACCCTGTTTCAAAAAAAAAAAAAAAAAAAAGAATGCCCTCAAAGAATGCCCCCAGACCTGTCCTAAATCATTTTAAACCTAATAGCTGTCTGTCAAGTTAATTTACAAGTTAACCTGTTTCCCCCATCCATTCATCCTCCCTAGCAACCATTGATTGCCCCTAAACAGAATTACCTATATTTCTCATATCCCCTCCCCTCTAAAAGGAGTGTATAAAAATATCTGAATCCCATAGGGATATTGGGTAATCACTACATGATTCTCCCCATGCACATGGTAAATAGACCTCTTTCTTTTATTAATCTGCCTTAATTGTGAGCTGGTCTTTCACCAACTTTTGGGGGAAAGGGGAAGTTTAATAAAAAACACTGGTTTATTATTAGAATCTCTCGACAAGAATGTAAACTCTGCGGATTTTTTTGTAAGCTAAGATTTTTCTCTGTGGTGTTCATTGCTGGAGAACTGACTCATGGGCCTGGCACATAGTAGGAATTCAATTGGTATTTGTTGGGTGATTGAAGGAATAAATATTCATTGCTCTCAAATTGATCCCTAGGGCCAATATAATTGCCAGGTGAAAATAATTTGAAATTTAACAAAATAAACCTGAAATTAATCTAAATGTTGAAAGCCAAAGTCATTTGGGGAAAGGGGGATGATTATGACCTTGCTGATAATTAAACTGCAATAGCTGTAATTATCAAAATATTGACATTAGAAATCTAGCCAGTGAGTTCTGGATTTAATAAAAGATAAAGATGGACCAAGTGTGGTGGCTGATTCAATAATTCCAGCACTTTGGGAGGTCAAAATGGCAGGATCACTTGAGGCCAGGAGTTTTAGACCAGCCTGGGCAAAATAGTGAGAACCCTGTCTCTAAAAAACAAAACAAAACAAAACAAAAAACAATAGCCAGGCATGGTGGTGCACACCTGTAGTCCTAGCTACTCAGGAGGCTGAGTCAGGAGGATGCTCGGGCCCAGGAGTTTGGCTTGCACTGAGCTATAATTGCACCACTGTGCTCTAGCCTGGCCTATAGAGCAAGACACTGCCTAAGAAAAAAAGAAAAAAGAAAGAAAAAGAGAAAAGGATAAAGATGGCATGGCAAATATATGGGAAAAGAAGTATTCAATATATGGTGTGGTATTTATAATAAATGAATAAGCAAAGGATAGCATATCAATTAAAAAGTAGACAAAAGACATGAATGTACTTGAAAAAGGAAATATCCACATGGAGTATTATAGCAATGATTAAGAACATGGCCTTTTGATTTTGGAGTCTTAAACTCAGAATCCACCATTTACAGTAGTTTTGATCTTGGGCAAGTTGTCTTCTGAAAATCTTTGAACTTTCTTCTTAAAATAGGACTTATTTATATCATAAATTATTTTGGTCAGTTAATAAACTTAGCATTACATTTAGCTCATAGTAAAAACTCAATAGGTGCTGATTTTTATTACATCAAAATTGCATGCAAAACTTTTGAATGTTCAAGGAAAAAAATAATTAACTGATTTAATTATGATACTGACAAAAGAGATCTTCATGCCCAAAATAGAATCATATATTTGAATGATATTTAAGGACATGCAAAAGTAATTATACTATAAAGATAAGTGATAAAGAAAAACAGCATGCAAATTGTACAAAAGGAGTGGTACAGATTTTAAGAGACAGGAAAAGAGACATAGATACATGAATAAATGTACTGAAATGAACACTGGAAAAAAAGCACAAGTGATTAATAGAGCCCTCTCTGGGTGGCAGGCTTATGAGTGATTTTGTAATATGAACATGTGTTACATTTTTAGTAACAGAATAAATAAAGTAAAGAAATTCCTAGAAAATTAGAGTAATGATTTCCTAATATAGATGTATGTAGTATCTGTATTTCAATGATCATTAAATCAAATTATCATAAAATTTTATAAAGGAAATGAAACTGACAGATATTTTCCCCTTGAAATTAGTGTTTATTGTGACTAGAAATCTCATGCTTTCATATTTGTTTTCTCTTAAATATTTCCAGATTGAAGAAAAGCTCTAAGCTATTTTAGAGGGGTGAGTAGAGAAAGGGGAAAGGTAGTCTAAAGGTTGAGAAGAAAGGCAAAACCGCACTTAATATGTCCTTGGAGAATCAACTTAACAACCTAAATTGGTTTCTTAGAAGACTAGTATGAAGTTGTTTAATAAGAAGTTTCCTGTTTCCAGGATTCTATTCTCTTCTCATCTAAAAATATCTTGGAATGCGATAGTCTTAAAACCCCTTTGAAACTTGGCTCTCCTCAAAGGCATTTCAAAATAAATTCGGTTGCTTTATTATGGAAGATTCAGTTAGGCTTTTTTCACACATTATTTTAGACACTGACAATGAATCCAGAAATTCAGAACATCAGTAAATATTACAAAATTATCCTTGAAAGGCTACAAATGAGGCAATGTTTGTAATGAAAAGAATATTGGACTTGAACAGAGCAGGTCGTATTTTTGTCACCAATGTCTGTGTCACCATAGGCAATTCATTTTGACTCATTGAAGTTCAGTTCTCTGATCTGAAGAATGAAGAGGCTGTATGTAATATTATTGAAGAAACTTTTCCAATCTAAAGAGAAGCTTGTAAAACTGAGGATTTAATAGTCTTGATATTCCTAGGATATATGAATTTTATAACCATTGAGGTATATTAAAATCAGAACACTTTATCTTTTAGTGAGAAGAGATACAATATGAAAATTTTTTAGTATAAAACATATTACCAGTGCAATAATTATCAAAGCAAACCTTCGAATCCCAGTAAAATCAAGCAGAAGATTTTCCTGAGTTGTCTTAGCAAACTGTCAACAACTAGAATGGCTATATGTTCAAAAAAAAGTGATAAGCTTTAATTTATTGGTTACCCACTAAAGGTAGAATAAAAATATACTAACATAGATTTTTCCCATAAGGAATCATTCTTCAAGCCAGGACATTTTTAGTTCTCATGTTGTCTGTATAATAATTTCAATGTCTTTCTCACTGTCTCTGTCTCTCTCGACCCACATCTAATGAAGGAAATAGTCTTTTATTTTTTTTTTTGAGAAAAATTGTTTAGTTTTTCCAAATATTGATAAAATACTTAATAAAGATTTTAAAATCTACTTGGAAACTGAAGCAATGGTCGATTCTGGCTTCCTAAAATATCCAAGGCCTAAAATCTCAGATAAAGCCTTACTGAAAATTATGCAGACAAAATACAATGTATGTGTGGGAACCCTAAATGTAAAAGACAGTGGTGGTACATACATTGTCCTTATAATATTAATACCTATAATATCATCTTTAACACATTGCATAATAAGTATGTTTACATGATGGCATCTCCCTTCAGATTATGAGCTCCATGGGTGCTATCTTAGTATAAATCCTATCTTAGTATAAATCCCTAAGGCTTTTCACACAATCGTTGCTCGATACATGTCTATGCAATTAAAGTTGAATGAATGAAGACTCAAGAGTATATCCTGGATTTAAGACATATTGGTTTGAGGTTTTTGGTTTTGTTTCCTTTTATTTCAACAAATTGCCTTCTATCATGATTTATGTATCTTGACAAGAAAACCAGATAGTTATATTAAAAGGATTGTTTGATAGTGAAATAATGCTCATAAAGTTATTTGTATAAAGATCAATTCTAACAGGTTATTATTATATTTACCAATATAATATATTAAAGAAGACCTCCAACTCAGCAAAGTAGTTTACCTACTGGTTCTAATGTCACTTGGAATTTCTTAGAAAGGTACAAAACCTTTTTTCCTTTCATGAAGATAAGACTGAAACACAAATTCCTTTTGAGGAACCACAGAGTGACATGGTTACACACAAGTTATTGATGTCAGATTATTTTGGAGTTGGATAGGGAAAAGGCAGAGGAAAGTATCTGTAGAATAAGAAGGATATGGAATGGCAAAGAAAAGTCCTACAAAAAGAGATATGGCTTCAGGTTTCCTAAAAGGAACATTCAGGATGCCAGTGTCCTGAATCCTTAGCTTAGGGGAATTTTTAAAGTATCTTTTTTATGTTCCAATTTTCACGTAAAATAATTTGCAATTCTTCCTCACTGGAGGGAGAAAATGGCAACAGACTTAGTAGAAGCACTCTATTCTGGAGGTCAAAAATATATAGTCATATATTCTAGGGGATTGCAGTCTTGATTCCAGCATTTACGAGCTTAGTGACCCTGAACCAGTTGTCACTCTGAACCTTGTTTCCTCTTTTGTAACACTGGCATGGTATCACAGAGTGTATGGTTGTTATTTCATGTTAGCTTTCTACCCACCACTCCCACTATACCTGAGTGGGAGAATTAAGTGAAATGCATGGATTTGCTATCAGGCATACAAATGGCAAAATAAATAAAATGTGAAGCACACTCAACAAAACAATAAACCCTCCTGATTTGAGGTGGACATAGCTGGGAAAAGCCACTGAAGTGCTAGCTCCTTAACACAGATTCTTGGGAGATGTCAGTTTGTACCACATCCAGATGAATTAGCTTTTCTTATGCCTATTTAGAAAGTAAGTTATGCATAGATAAGCTAATATCTTTATATTACTAAATGCTTCTTTCCTTCTAATGGAATAATGTTCCTTGAAATCGCTAATCTAGCCCACAGATGGAGGTGTATGTCTCTAAATCCCGATAGAGATACAACGAATTAATGTGCTCAAGGGTATTGTTACAATTGTTGGCAAGACATATAAAGGAGTCTTGTTTGATGACTTTTGCAAAATCTCTTATTTTATTAATAAAGTTTTTATTTCTTTTGAACTCACATTGTGAAACTTGTTAATAGTATTCTTGCAAATAGCTATTATAAATATATCATCACGCTATTAGCAGGAAGTAAAGGAAAAGGCTTAATTGAAAAAAGCATCTGAAAATATTTTGGCGATATTAAAAGCATAAAATACAGGAACTAAGTAGTCTCCTTAAGTAATTCATTGTGGAAAAATGTGGGTCTGTATTAGGCTAAATGCTCTGCAGAATATGTTAGCTAGGCATATGATCAGCTATATTTGTATCAAAGATAGGACAATTAGGACTCATGAGTCTTTTACTAGCTATACTATAAAGTCATGAGTATCTAAGAAACCCCATTACTGAGCATCTCATATTGCTTCCCCAGGAGCAAATGTGTGCTAACCACACCGGGTCTTCTTTGTATGTTTTGCAACTCATTCTATAGTTGGCACTTGCTTATTTTGTCTGCTGCCCACAGACAGTGACCTGACAGCCTCATTTCACATGTAACTTCTTCAGGAAGGCCTCCCATTCTTCAGTTGTTCTACTTTAATCCTAAAATTTTATTTTATTTTTAGAACATAAGTTTGTATCCCCAGAGTCTAGAATAGTGTCTGGTACTTAGAAAGCAATGGATGTTGAATGATGAATGAATGAATGAAACGTTAAGTTCTCTTATTTTAACCCCATAGTGTGGATTGATTAAAAACCAATACAAATCTGTTACCCAACGTGAGTTGATTTTTGTGAGAGGTGAAAGGTGTGGGTCTTGTTTCAGTCTTCTGCATGTGGCTATCCAGTTTTCCTAGCACCATTTATTGAATAAGGATTCTTTTCCCCAGTGTATGTTTTTTGTCTGCTTTGTTGAAGATTAGTTGGCTATATGAGGATGGTTTTATATCTGGGTTCTCTGTTCTGTTCCACTGGTCAATGTCTCTGTTCTTGTGCCAGTGAAAAGCTCTTTTAATTACTATAGCCTTGTAGTATAGTTTGAAGTCTGGTAAATTGATACCTCCTATTTTGTTTTTATTGCCTAGGATTGATTTTGCTATACGGGGTCTTCTCGGGTTCCATACGAAGCATAAAACTATTTTTTCTATATCTATAAAAAATGATGATAGTATTTTAATAGGGATTGCACTGACTCTGTAGGTCACTTTGGGTAGTATAGATATTTTAACAATGTTGATTCTGCTGATCCATGAGCATGGTATATTCTTCCACCTGTTTACATCCTCTGCTATTTCTTTCTTCAGTGTTTCATAGTTCTCCCGGTAGAGGCCTTTACTTCCTTGGTTAAATATATTCCTAGGTACTTTATTTTCTTTTTTTGCTATTTTGAAGGGAATTGAGTCTTTGATTTGGTTCTCACTTGTACTGTTGTTGGCGTATATGAATGCTTCTGATTTCTGTGTGTTGATTTTGTATCCTGAGACCTTTCACCTCTCACAAAAATCAACTCACATTGAGTAACAGATTTGAACATTAGGTGTGAAACTATTAGAATTCTAGAGGAAAACGTTGGAAATACTCTTCTAGACATTGGCCTAGGCAAATAATTTATGGAAGACCCCAAAGGCAATCACAGCAACAACAAAAATAAATAAATGGGACCTGATCAAATTAAAAAGCTTCTGTACAGCCAAAGAAACTATCAAGAGAGCAAACAGACAACCCACAGAATGGGAGAAAATTTTTGCAAGCTACACATTTGATAAAGGGCTGATAAATAGAATCTATTTAGAACTCAGGAAAATCAGCAAGAAAAAAATCAAACAACCTTATCAAAAAATGGGCAAAGGACATGAACAGAAAATTCTCAAAAGAAAATAGAATAATGGCCAACAAACATATGAAAAAGTGTTCAATATCTCTAATCATCAGGGAAATGCAAATCAAAACCACAATGAGATATCACTTAACTCCAGTGAGAACGGCCTTTATCAAAAAGTCCCCAAACAATAAATGTTGGCATGGATGCAGAGAGATAGGAACACTCCTACACTACTGGTTGGACTGCAAACTAGTTCAACCTCTGTGGAAAGCAATATGGAGATACCTTAAAGTGATACAAGTAGATCTACCATTTGATCCAGCAATTCCACTACTGGGCATCTACCCAAAAGATCAAAAGTCACTTTATGAAAAAGACACCTGCACTCGAATGTTTATAGCAGCACAATTCACAATTGCAAAGTTGCAGAAACAACCCAAGTGCTCATCAATTCATGAGTGGATTAATAAAATGTGGTATATGTATACCATGAAGTACTATTCAGCTTTAAGAAACAATGGTGATATAGCACCTCTTGTATTTTCCTGGCTAGAGCTGGAACCCATTATACTAAGTGAAGTATCTCAAGAATGGAAAAACAAGCACCGCATGTACTCACCAGCAAATCGGTATTAAAGGATCAACACCTCAGTGGACATATAGTAATAACATTTATCGGGTGTCGGGCAGGTGGGAGGGGGGAGATGGGGATGGGTATATACAAACACAATGAGTGAGATATGTAACATTTGGGGGATGGTCACACTTGAGGCTCTGACTCGAGGAGGGAGGGGGGCATGGGCAATATACATAACCTTCACACTTGTACCCCCATAATATGCTGAAATAAAAAAATAAAAATAAATAAATAAAATCTGGGTCTATACAACAACAATAGAAAAAAAAACAATACAAGACAAAGATGCTCACAACCAATATTTTAAAATACTTACTTTTAATTTCTATATTTTATTCCTTAAACTCCTGAAAAAAGGGGCAAAAAATAATATGATCATTAGTGGAGAGAGTTCTCCTCCAAATATGGCAGTATGTATAAGTTGGCCACTATCTATGCCTTGACAGTTTCCTCTTTGGTGGTGTAAAGGAAGAAAAAAATGGTAGGCCAGGGTGGGAGGATGTGTGCAGAGTGACTTAAGAATCTTAGAGAGGCTTTCCCACACTCTGCCTGCTGCCCCAACATATAAAGGCATTGGAAGTTTTAGAATATTTTTTAACACAATTGCTAGCCAAAATGAGCGCCTGAAATCTTATTTAGTTCTGCCTCATATATCAGCCTTTGTATCATCAATCAAGCTGCCATAATATTTTCTTGAAGTAAAAGAATAAAAAAAATTATAGAAATATACTTTCCCTAGCTACTTAAAAAATGTTTACATGTAAAAAAGGAAATTGCCACTCAGAGAACAGGACTGAACCATTTTGTGAGTTGACTATAGTTTTTTTTTCCCCTTAGTATTGTATACATTCAGAAGAAAGAAGAATAGCACTAGGTTTTACATACCCCAATATGTGAAATATATGATATATATACACATGAAATATTCATTCATTCTTTCAATATATATTTGAGTAGTTAGCACATGCTAGCTTTCTACTAGTCACTGCGAATACAGTTGTGAACAACATGTCTGAGCACTCTGTTTTTGTAGAAATTACATTCTGTTGCAATTGGGGAAGACAAAAATAAATGAATACATGAACAATACCATTACACATCTCCACTCAGTCGATGCCAATTGTATGTAAGGCAAATTTGTGTATATATGTATGGGGGGGATGGTTAACTCGGGGCCACATTTGTTTTTATCCATTTCTCATTGGATTTAGGCATTTCCAAATAGTCCAAAGACCTTAAATGGTATGAAGTGTTCCTTCACAAAGAACAACCAGCACTTTTTCTGAACAAAGGCATGATATATTCCCTAGTGCCAATATCTCAAACCTAGCATCACTTTTGATTCCTTTGTCTTCAAATCTATATGAAGTAATATGTCAGTTTAGGAAAGTCCAGCAGGAAGTTGGAAGGGGTAGATTAAGCTGGGTGATGCTAAATTTTAATTAGATCTTAGAAAAGGTATCGCTAGTATCTAAATAGATTGTTGGGTAAATGAAAGAAATAAACCAGGCTAATGTGCAATTGTAATTAGTGGATATATTTAAACTCTATCTTAGTAATTATCTGTTAAGAATAGGAGTCAATAGCTCTTCAAGTGACCTTGAACAAATTGTATAATTTTTTAATGTAAAAGTTTTCCTAGCCTGTAAACCAGAGTTAATACCATTTTCCAATTACTGATTTCAAACAATATGTCCTAGTGTATATCATGTGTTCTAAGATGCCTATAAAAATTTTCCACATTAATAGAAATCATTACTTTGTTGAAAATTAATATCTTGGCACTTATATAGCACCTCAAAGAGTTAGAAACGTATACTCTAACTTTACACACACAGAACAGATGAGTTTCTGCTTAATATCCCCCACAAGTGTTAGTTTGCATGTTTCCAATATGAGGCTTCTTTTTCTCTCTCCTGGCCATATTTCTAACTTCTTCAGACTGTTTTATATTATCTTTTCACCCTCACTTGTGAATTCAAAACCATGCAATTTAGCATCATTGGCAAATTTAATTAACATATTTCTTTCAGACAGTTAGTAACGATGTTAAACAAAAACCTTATGTGTTACTATAATGACATCAAAGTCCTTTTTTTGAGATAACTGGCTATACAAGACAGCACATGTGGGAATCTCCACCACAAAAGGAGCACCTGAGAATGGAAGAATACAAGTTGAGAATAGCAAGTTGAGAAGAAATGGAATGGAACACCCTTTGCTATTATATTACAGGCTGAAGATCAAGATAATGTAGTCAGAATATCAGCAGCAATGGAGTCACAAAACAATTACTGTTTCAGTTCCTTGAGGTCGGTATGAGGCATATGACTGTGTTAGTTAAGAAAAACTCTTTACGTTCCTGCCCGCCTGGAGATCGATCACTAGATGGTGGAAAGTTAATAATTATATTAATAATAACTAGCATGGACCTGAGAGGCACTGTGATTGGCACCAGCATATTTTAAAAGGCTCTGAGGCCTGAGCGCTGATTTTAGGGAGCACACTTTCTGTTAGAGACACAGAAATATAGTCAATTTTAAGCCAAAATAAGAAATGTAAAATAGGCCATGGAGTATAAGAAGAGAGAGTGAACCGGACAAAAGTGAGTTGGGGGAGGCTCAAAGAATAAATGACATTAGAATTGTGTTTATAAATAGGAATTTGATCAAAGGAGAAGGGGCTGGAGTTTATCAAAGGAAGAGATATAAAGGTATTTGAGAGTGAGACATGTTTCTATGCTGGGGAATAGCAAGTAGGGTAGAGTGGTTGGGATAAAATATACTGGTGGTGAGGGCAATGGAAATGGTGGAAGGCAAAACTTAAAATTGGCTCATGTATGCTTTGCGAGGGTTTGAAGGGTTTGACCCTGTAGACAACTGAATGCGGGCTGAGAACAGCATAGGATTTAAAATTGGGAATTAACATGATCAATGTATGTCGCTATTGTGATAACTGGACTTGTATGCTAAAGAAATTTTAATACGGTTCCAGTATTTATGTCTTTCAAACTAATCTAATAAAAGCTATTTTCTTCAGTTGTAATAAATAGAGACACAAGCAAAATTCCACCATGGATGGATATCTGAGTCTGTCTATTGATTTTTCCATCTCTGAGAAGTGTATTGTCTTTAAACACAATTCACTCCTCTAAAAGGACAGCATATAAAATATAAATTAATAATAAAAACACCACTTATTAAAATGCTCAGGATAACATTTTTCTCTAATTTTTATAGTTATTTTAGAATTAATTAATAAGTCTCCTTTTTAAGACTTGCTGTTAAAAATATGTCTAATTCTTTCTATATTTACATTTGATATATTTACCTGATTTTCTAGTTATTTTAGAAATAACTAACAAAGACTTTGATTTTAAGCTTTGCTGTTTAAAAAATTCTAAATTTCAACATACTATCCTGCCTTCAAAAACATAATGGACATGTTATTAGTACTGATGATGCACAGTTTTGAAGTTACAGTTAAAACCTGAGTATCAATTCCCTTTTTTATATAGTAGCAAACATTTAAATGCAGATAGCATAAAAAATAGAGTTCTGCTGACCTCAAGATGGTATTAAAAGCTTTAAAGTTATTTAACTTAATATGTGAGAATAACAGGCTTGATTGCTTTACTCCTAAATAGAAAGTCCAAAAAATTAGTTAATAAGGATTTAAACTAATAATACTGAGCATGACACTATCTCATATATTAAATTATAGATGTACATTTGTTCAGTGAATGAATGGATCTTCGGTTAAAGCATTAGTAATGTAATTGATTAAATGTATGCCCATTACGTATTTTACTGACATCTGTTTGTTATTCTCCTGAGGCTTACAACTTGCTGTTGTCTATATTTATTGCGTATTCACGAACACTCAGGCACTGGACACACCCTGTGCATTAAAGCTCCTTGTTTCATAGAATTTTACTTTCTGCTAGGACATGACCTGGCCTTTACATACACTAAATATATCACAGCAGGATGTAAAGGCAGTTCCACTTATACATTCATTCAACCATTCATTATTCTTTTATTTCATTTGTGTTCTCAGCACTAAGTGTTTGAGACATCCATAGCAAAAAACTGAATAAATAAGACCAATAAAGTCTCTGCTTTCATGGAGTTTATGGTCTACAGAGCAAAAGAGGCATTAGTAAAGTAATTACAAGTGTCAAAACTGCTAAAAGAATTAGTAAAATAAAAGAGTTGTGAAATCCAGAGTGTGAGAACTAGTTTAATTTGGGGAGGAAAAAAATATTACTTGTAGTTTCTTTGGCTTTGCCCTAGTTACTTATATTTTTAGGCTTGTCAAGATCATACATTGATTTGTTCATTCCACCGAAGTTAATCAGTTTTATAGTCAAGTCTATCAGGATGAAACCTTAGAATGCTCATCAAAGCAATTTGGAAATATTACATTTATGATAGGGCCATTGGGTGGGTGATGCAGAGTTTTTAATTAAAACTCTATATTCAAAAAATCATCAAAACTATTTCTAAAAGAAAGGAGACTAAGAATTCTGAAATCTGAATACTTTATTTATTACAACATTTTCTAAGTGCTATTCATATTAAATTTTCCACACCCAAATTTATATATAGTATTTTACCAATTAAACCAGTTAGAAATGAAATGCATAATGCTCCATTATTTTAATAGAAATCTAAGGAACAAAGGTCATGTGGCTCTTTTATCACTCAGGATTTTGATTGCCATTGTTAAATCCAAGAGGATATGATATGCAAGATGAAGTGAATTTTCTGTCCATGCAAAAATAGTAATAAAAAATGAAGGTGACATTATTACTTCTTATCTGCTCAGCTTCATCATTCATCCGTCTTATGCTATTTCCCAACCACATTATCAGTTCCTCCTTCCTTTGGTGTTTCTGATACTTAACAATGGTTTAATTACAGTTACCCAGAATAATACTTGGAACAAAATGATTATGCACTAAAAAGGATATTTAATTTCCCAGTGTTGGCCACAAAACAAGTTTCATCTAAATGCCTGTTTTAATTATATCTAGAAGTCTAGTCCGAGATGTATACCAGTGCATTGGCACTCTCCATTGATTTAATCTGTTAGATAAAAATGTATGGACCAAGAAGACGTAGTTGTGAGTAAATATATAGGTGCCCTGGTCCTTCTCCACTTTCTCATGACAGAGCAACTCTCTTCTTTCCCTTTCCTGGTGTGATCCATGACTAATTTACAGCAGCTGAAAGCTGACCTCAAAGAAAAAACTTTCTCTCTGCTCTCCTTTGATCACTATGGCAGCTACAAACTAAAACGCTTTGCAAATCTCTCAGTCTGGGCATCCAGGGACAGGCTGTCAGTCAGGCAATAACCTTTATTGAGATGCAGTGTGCATGCAGGGCACTGTTCTGGAAGCTCTGAGATGTTACAAAGGTACTGAAGTTCCTGCAAAAGCCCTGACCATCAGGGGCTCTTAGAGTAAAAGACAGTAATCAATTCCAGGATGAATCTATAACTATACAAAGGAGATCTATTACTGCTAGGAATTTTCCTCCGAACTTTACAACCTCTGAGCTTTCACTGAAATACTGATAGGATTATCCATGACATCATTTCATAATTCAGCTGCTGGTTCATTCCCACCCACGGAAGTCAATACCAGGGAGAGAACAATGAAAATATTTACTATTGGAAAGAAAAAGTATCACCATATACTCTAGAGAAATGGTACTCTTTTGATATGGGCAACTGCATTTCAGTTAACAACATATTTAAGTTTTGTATGTTTGTTTGTTTTGTCTTTTACTCTATTAGATAATTTGGAGAGCTTTATAGGGAAAACATGCTATTTGTTTGCATGGTGTACCCATGTGTGAAGAGACAGTCATGGATTAGGGGTTGATGACTAAGGTGCATGGGATTTCTTTTTGGGTTGATGAAAATGTTCTAAAGTTGGTTGTGGTAATAATAAACTCTGAACATACTGAAAGCCATTGAATCATACACCTTAAATGGGTGAATTATATAAAGTATCAATTATATCTCAAAAAAAACTGATAAAACATGAATCTCTTTCTGTATCTATGGGGTTTTTTTATCAAAGAATAGCCATAACTAGCACTCTTACTCCCCTCTTGAATGATTGTATTTGTTTACAAAATTCAAGTTTATTTCTCTTAGCCAACATTTAAAAAAGGCTTTGCAAGGTGAGATTTTTAAGTCTTAATCAGATATTACATAACACATATGATTTAATGAGACACAATCTTTTTAATTACTCAGCTGCATTCGATTATCCAAAATGCAGACAAAACACATAGTGTTCCGGTCATTCTCTGCCTTGGAGA
This sequence comes from Microcebus murinus, assembly GCF_040939455.1. NCBI lineage: Eukaryota > Metazoa > Chordata > Mammalia > Primates > Cheirogaleidae > Microcebus > Microcebus murinus. The sequence goes on along the minus strand of NC_134111.1, from coordinate 94,685,640 downwards.
AGTACCTAATTATTGTGATATTGCTCTAGTCTGTGCACGTGAGTTATTGAGGTCTTTCCTTTCTCCTTCCTCTGTCCCGCAAATAGTTCTCAGATTATGCTGCTACTCAAGCACTAGGCTTAGAGAGAGCGTTGTTTTAAAGAACTACTGTTCCACAATTTTTCTTTTAATCCATTATAAATAAACAAAAGATACTTTACCCACGTATTATGTTATTCCTAAGTAAGTTATAGACTGTGTATGTGTTTTAGGATTTGCTTGCTTTCATCCATTCCCAAATAGCCAAAAAATATTATATTATAAAAGAGGTATATGTTGAACCACATATCAAAACAAAAACAAACCAAAATAACCTCAAACAATATAATAATTCCATAGAAGAAAATAAAGGCTAGAATAAGGAGAAATAAAAAGATGTCAGGTACATATGGCTACGTGGCTACCACAACTGTGAGTCAAATTTCATGAACCTAAATCATAGCCTTTGTTTTCCCAAACCTGTTCCTTGTTCCAGATTCCTTTCTGAAATTGGTTTCCTTCTAATGCAAACCACAAGATGTAAAGAATATGTGGAATTGGTTTTTGAAGTTCATTTTAAGTTCTAGTTATTTCTAGCTTGAAAGCAATTCTGAAGTCAAGGTCAACTCGAGTTTTGGAGTCTAAAATTAACCAAGATTATACTTAAAGGATTCAACAAAGAAAATAGGGCAACTCAAGGGATACCCCAATCTAGACCTTCATGCCTAGATCTAGTACCCTTTGGGTCACCACAGCTCAGTCTTTCATGCACAGAACTAATCTTTAGTCTGAAACCAACAGGGATTCACAAGAACTGAAAAACTTCAGTCTTATCATTAATGTCTTGATAATTGATAATGTATTGGCTCATTAATGGAAACAACCAGAATGATCAAATACCTCACTCCTTTCTTACCCCATTTTTCACCTCCCACCCTCTAAACTTAGACATTCTTCAAAACTCATTTCTTAGCCTCTGCTAATCTCCTCCACATTTTCTTCATAGAGACAGATTTAGCCAGCACCTTCGCAGAGAATCCCAAATCCCTACCACTAATCTAGTCCTCTCACTCAAGTGCCCAGACTCAAAATGCTAGTCAGGCACTTCTATTTACGTTTCTTAAGAGCATTAACATTTGAAACTGAATTCTCCACTCATCCCCATCCCCCAGTGAACCTCCCATCCTAACCACTGCTTTTTGTCAGAGGATGTTTGCATTTTTTCAATATTTGAGAATCAATTCTAGATTTAAAGAGACTAAGGAGAGATATATTGCTAAATTAGGAATTGTTTAGCTGTTACCATTTCTTAAAAATTATACAAAATTCCTAGATTTGGTACAAAAATTGATGATATAAAATACTATTCTTAGAAAAGAAGACACTAAGGAAACTTGACAACTGAATGAAATGTATGATCTCAGATTAGGTCCAAACCCAGAGGAAAATTTGTGAGAAAGGACATTATGAATACAACTGGCAAAATTTGAATATGAACTGCAGATTAGGTGATAGTATAGCGTCAGTGTTGAATTTCAGGGGTTATTTTTTATTTTTAATTATTATGGGTACATAATAGTTGCATATATTTTAAGGGTACATGTAATGTTTTGATACAGGCATGTAATGCATAATAATCAAATCAGGGTAATTGGGAACATCACCTCAAGCATTTACCATTTCTTATTTTGGGAACATTCCAATTCCACCATTTTAGTTATTTTAAAATATATACCATCCTCAGTTTACGCCCCACTTCCTGCTATCCTTCCCAGCCCCTCTGGTAACCATTATTTTACTCTCTGTCTCCATGAGATCAATTGTTTTGATAATGATACTATGATTATGTAAGAGAAGGTGCTGAAAGGCATATAATGCTTTCAGCTTACTCTCCAATAATTCTGAAACATAGATATATGATAGGTACATAGAGGATGGATACATTATATAAAAGAATTGTGTAAAATTTAAAAAATTTTTAAACTGAGGTAAAGTGTGTAGGTGAGCTCCTTATATGATTCTTTCAACTTTTTTGCAATTTTGAAATCATATAAAAAGTTACAAAAATGTTGAATTCCACTCTGAATAGATGAAGATTTATAAGGAAGGGTTGTTCTAATTCTGTTGTTTTCTGAGAGTCAAAGAAGTTAGGAGCAAAGAAATAGAGGTACTTCTTTTAATATCTATGAAAAGGACAATTAAGAACCATATGGAAGTTATTTTTTTCAATATGGAATATTAGACCTGAGAGAAGTTTTTTGATGTGAACAACTCCTTATACATTTTAATAGATTAACATCAAAAATTCTTTGTGTTTTGATCAAAACTGTATTTGAAATTCTTTCAGTACTCTACCATGAAACAAATTTAGTAAACAAATGTCACAGAGAATATTTCCCAGTTTTAATATCTACTTTCAAGATCTAAGTTTTGGAGCCTAAATAATTCATTCTCTCACTTTAATTTTGAAGGAAGAGTGAAAAACATACTGACTTATTTATTTAATTCAGCTCTCAATTCTCATTCAACAATTTGATATTATCATTTTTTTTTCTTTTTTGATCCATTCATGCTGTCAGCACTTAGGTAAGGCAACAGAAATAGTATATATTCTCCTTTAAGTAGTATTTTTTAATTGCCATGTAATTTCATTTCTTACCTTAAGAAATTTTAAAATAGTTTCTTCCCATATCTCCCAAGGTTATATGTTTTAAGAATAGTGATGAGACTATTCCTCAGGAAAAAAAATTGGTATCATATAGAAAAATAAAATGAACTCTGCAAAGCTTCTAGTGAAGTGTTACAAATTCACATTTTTCCATTTCTATTTTCTTTTTTAAAAAATGTAATTTCTTTTACATTAGGAAAAATAGTACATTAGAATAATTAAAAGCCAGAAAAAAAGAAACTATCCAATGTTCTATCACCTAATGAAATCGATGTCTTTATTCATGATGTCCCTTGAACTTGTCCATATGCAAATTCCATTTTTTTTCCTTTTATTTCATCATATTATGGAGGTGCAAATATTGTTAGGGTTACAAATATAGCCCCTGCCCCCCACCTTCCCCCCCAATGTGTCCAATCCCCCGGTGGTGTGCACCACCCGCACACGTTATGAAAGCATTACACCCCTTTCCTCCTCCCCCCCTCCCGCCTGCCCACCACCAGATAAAAAGGTTTTTTGTTGTTGTTGTTGTTTTTTTTTTTTTTAAACCAAAAAACATTTTTCATTTAAAAAAGTATTTAGAACACATAAAACAAGGCAACATCTGTTCCTTTTTCTCATCTTCTGGTATGGGATCTGTTGGTGGCTCCTCCACTGTGGCACTGTTGCTCTCTGAGCCGGTGTTGCTGTCACTGGTTCCTTCCTCTGCCATACTGTCAACCCCCTCCTGCCCACTCTCCTTGTCCTCAGGAGTTGAGGTGCCTTCTTCACCATTCTGTTGGCTTTCTGTTGTTTCTTCAAGGTGTGTCTCC